>NC_043008.1:45079821-45117321 GCF_006345805.1 Octopus sinensis
ACCAACATACATTCCAAGAAAAACCACACACACATATATATATGCACTTGCAATACGATTCTAGCAATCGTAACCAACACTCACTTGCGTAAACACGTACATGCACACACCTACACACGCCACCCTGACAATTACAAATCACACTCACACAAACACACCCACACATACACAGATACACGCACAAACACGCAAATACAACACAACTCCCCACAAACACAATATGGCCGTCCCTCGGTGAAAAATCACGCACACTCAAAAGAAAAAAAAACATACAAATATATACACACAATACAATCACAACAACCGCAACAAACACTCACAAACACACAGACATACACACATACACAATAACACACACCTCCCTGACAAATACAGGACACATAGACACACTCGCACAAACACACCCACACGTATACACACACTACACTAACAATACAAACAAAACAAACTACTCACAAATACAGCACACACACACATGTGCACACACACACACGTGCACACACACACACGTGCACACACATACACATGTGCACACACTCCCGGAAACTACATAAACCATACCCACATACACACACACACACACACACACACACAAACGCATACTCTGTACCAACATGCGTAGAACGTATACGCACACATACATACCACCCGGATAAGCGCAACACATGGACGCACACAGAACCCCTGATAAATACACCACACTTACACACACACATACACACTCACACATACCAACACACACACATATATATGCATCCTCACACACACATACAGTTGCTCACATACACACACACACACACCACCAGGACAATTATAACAACACAAACGTACTCAGAGACACACACACACTCACGTACACACACATAACATCCTCACCAACACAAAACACACAAACATACACACGCACACACACTCACGCGCACATACACACATGCGAACAAATACATACACACACATGCGCACACACAGCACCCTGACAACTACAAATCACACACACACACACACAAACGCACACACATATACATAGACCATCCTGCCAAATATAAACACACACACATACACAGACCCATATACACTAATGACACTCAGATAATTCTCAGAGAATTTTGATAAAATCATTTCAATATCCTGAATTGAGTTAATCGCATTGATAATGCATGGAACCAAGTGAGTTACAGAACCATGAATTGAGCCTGGAGGAAACTTTGGCCAGACTTTGTACCAGAACAAGACTTTGAAGAGGTATGAGACAGCTACAAGTACAGCTGCCGTCGAGGAAATTGCTATTGTTGATGATAGTGTCTCTACGGGAAAAACTATGGGCTTGGGTGTCCGTAATGCTATAGATCCGTAATGCATCTTACGGCTGTGCCGGTCACCTGCATGGTGAGGAATTCTACATTGGGGAGTGGTAACGACTAGGGTAGGGTAGCTGACTGCTTATTTATCGTCTAGTAAGGATATTTTTGACAAAAATTCCGACTATTACAATGTGACACTTAGTAAAGCTGGATACAAATAAAAATTGAAATATTATCCTCAAAATATGGGCGTCGGCACTTCCAATATCATAGATGTTTCCTATATTAGTAATGATTTTAAACAAATAGTCAGGAATATGGATAAGCACAAGATAGGTAAGGATGAATGTCCAAATGTAGAAAATGATATACAAAATATGAGAACCAATGTATTACTTCAGTCTTCTAATCGTGCTCATACTATCAGGAATAACGAGATAAAAAAAAACAAACCCCTTACATATTCAATAATGCTCGAAAATTGGAAAATTATAATGCATCTCCTGGTAAAAACGACATTGTTTGGTTCATAATTCCATTCGCTAAGAAAATTAAGGGTAATTAGATTGGAACCTTAAACAAACTTTTTTATAAACACTTTACAAAGGAAAATAGATATTGTGATGTTATTAACCCTAAGCTTCTTAGAATTGGTTATTCCGTATCTAATAATTTATTCGGGACTTAGTACGAGTTTAGTAAGACCTCCTTAACGGGGGCTTACTCCCACAATTTGGTCAGTTTTTGCTAAGCCAAGACGAATACAATTACAGCCTTGGAAGCTGTAGAGTCACCCGAGGATAGAATATGTGCGTTATTTGTAATTCAATGGTATAACAGTGTAAGAGTTTGCTTTGAGATATACTTAGATTGTGATTTTTGCTATGTGGTACATAAACTGTCAAGTAATGGAGAGGCATCTTTGCCTCCACTGATTCAGTTGCAGAGTGTTATTTCGAGTAAAGTTATTTGGTTGCAGACCTCCTTTGAATCTTTTTACTATCACTGGGTCAGAGATAGTCCTCAGATGGTAACATTGATTTCAAGGCCTTTCCAGATAAGTGATTGGTCATTCAAAGAGATTTATAGATTGCAAATTTATTTTGTTCAGTTACCTGTCGCCATAGTGATCACTGGCGAACTCCAGAGGTGACACTTCTATTTCCCCTTAGCTCTCACGTCACACAGTTGTTAATGCTCATTTGAGTTGAGTCACACCCTTCCAATTGTTATAGATTCGTAATGCATCTTACGGCTATGCCGGTCATCTGTATGGTGAGAATTCCTACAATGCGGAGTGGTAACAACTAGGGTAGGGTAGCTGACTGCTTATTGTGATCATTCGTCTTTTGGTTTCTTCTAGCTTTGTTCTCTTTTACAAACCCAGTGAACAGTCATGCATTTCCGATTTCAAAGAAATTTGAACAATAGATATAAGACGTAAGTTAGAAAACACTCCCAACAATTCAACTTCTCTGGCTGATTTTAAGATCCCCCACCAATAGGCTCCTTAACTCCCACATTTTAGAGCTCCATGTCCTCCATCTGCTCCATTTTTCTGAAGCAAAAACATTTGAATGATTTTATAAGATTTGGATTTTGGAATCTGGGTATAAAGATGAGTAGAATACGATAGATATGTAATGATTAGAATTTTTGTTAGGGTATGTAAAGAGGGAAAGAACCCCCATTAAAATTCTTAATCTCCAATTTTGATGAAATTCGAATCATAGCTATTCCAGTTCATTATAGAAAATATAAAAGAAAAGTAATTCTTCAATTCTGTGCGACATGGGCAACGCCGGGTTTCTCTGTTGGTATAACACATTACTTAAATGGTGCCTAGGGACATTATGTCTTCTACACGTGGCAACGTATTGGTATTTTACTATAAATTTAGTTAAGCACGTTTCTCATAAATGCATCGTTGAAATTCTTATAATAATTTATAAAACTAAATTACTATCTTCATAGTAATTACAACTTTAGTACATTTAGTTTTTATATAAGTTATCTATAAATAGTACCTGGTAATTTTAGATTTTGCTTTTTTTTTTACAAAGTTTATATTGACCGTTGATTTACGCACAAATATTGATGACGCAACACCATTATATGGTAATTAACTAGTAGTTTTGATACGTCATATTTTTGTGTTGTCTTCATAACTATTTGATGACTGTTATCCTCCTCTCCCTCTTTCTTCCTCACTAGCTTTAATCTTACTCTCTCTCTCTCTCTCTCTCTCTCTCTTTCATTCTCCCTATAACAGCTATTCCGCCCTAACTACCACACCACACCACCACCAATAAAAACGATCATGATTACATATGCACGCGCACAAATATATCAAGCATATATATATATATATATATATATATATATATATATATATATATATATATGCTTGATATATTTAATATATATATTATTAATATATATATATATATATATATATATATATATAATATATAATATAAAATAAATATAAGAGAGTGGTCACTATATTGATCACTCTAGCACCAGTTATCCAAAGGTTTCAACCACGAAAATACATGTTTCCCATGAAAGTCAAGTACGACTGTTAGCTCCACGGACAGGCAATAAAATAAACAAAAATACAGATTATTTTGGGACAATTGTTTCGCTATAATGAATTAAATGTAATATTACTTACAATAATCCATTTGTAGCTCGTCAGCCAAGACTATCTGGATGAAATCCACTCATCACACGCCAGATTTTACCATAACGATAAATACGCGTGTGGTTCAATTGATTACAACCGACGTTATAATTCAAAGCCCCAACCAACAGCGCGCCAAAACTCTCACGGAAACAAATACAGCATTTAGAAATAAATGCAGCATAATTATAATTAATTAATAAGGGTGAGAGAATTAGATACTAATTTAATAGTATATTTATTCCACACCAAGTGGCCTAGTGCTATGAGAAACCTGGATTATTATAATTTTATAACATATTATAATATTTTCACAAAATAAATATAAGAGAGTGGTCACTATATTGATCACTCTAGCACCAGTTAATCCAAAAGGTTTCAACACGAAAATACATGTTTCCCATGAAAGTCAAGTACGACTGTTAGCTCACACGGACAGGGCAAATAAAAATAACAAAAATACAGATTATTTTAGGACAATTGTTTCGCTATTAATGAGTAAATGTAATATTACTTACAATAATCCATTGTAGTCGTCAGCCAAGACTATCTGGATGAAATCCACTCAATCACACGCCAGATTTTACATAACGATAAATACGCGTGTGGTTCAATTGATTACAACGACGTTATAATTCAAATGCCCCAACCAACAGCGCGCCAAAACTCTCACGGAAACAAATACAGCATTTAGAAATAAATGCAGCATAATTATAATTAATTAATAAGGGTGAGAGAATTAGATACTAATTTAATAGTATATTTATTCCACACAAGTGGCCTAGTGCTATGAGAACCTGGATTATTATAATATTTTATAACATTTATAATTATTTCACAAAATAAATATAGAGAGTGGTCACTATATTGATCACTCTAGCACCAGTTAATCCAAAAGGTTTCAACCACGAAAATACATAGCACTAGGCCACTTGGTGTGGAATAAATATACTATTAAATTAGTATCTAATTCTCTCACCCTTATAATTAATTATAATTATGCTGCATTTATTTCTAAATGCTGTATTGTTTCCGTGAGAGTTTTGGCGCGCTGTTGGTTGGGGCATTTGAATTATACGTCGGGTGTAATCAATTGAACCACACGCGTATTTATCGTTATGGTAAAATCTGGCGTGTGATTGAGTGGATTTCATCCAGATAGTCTTGGCTGACGAGCTACAAATGGATTATGTAAGTAATATTACATTAATTATTAATAGCGAAACAATTGTCCCAAAATAATCTGTATTTTTGTTATTTTTATTTGCCCTGTCCGTGTGAGCTAACAGTCGTACTTGACTTTCATGGGAAACATGTATTTTCGTGGTTGAAACCTTTTGGATTAACTGGTGCTAGAGTGATCAATATAGTGACCACTCTCTTATATTTATTTTGTGAAAATATTATAATATGTTATAAAATATTATAATAATCCAGGTTTCTCATAGCACTAGGCCACTTGGTGTGGAATAAATATACTATTAAATTAGTATCTAATTCTCTCACCCTATTAATTAATTATAATTATGCTGCATTTATTTCTAAATGCTGTTTATTTTTCCGTGAGAGTTTTGGCGCGCTGTTGGTTGGGGCATTTGAATTATAACGTCGGTTGTAATCAATTGAACCACACGCGTATTTATCGTTATGGTAAAATCTGGCGTGTGATTGAGTGGATTTCATCCAGATAGTCTTGGCTGACGAGCTACAATGGATTATTGTAAGTAATATTACATTTAATTCATTAATAGCGAAACAATTGTCCAAAATAATCTGTATTTTTGTTATTTTTATTTGCCCTGTCCGTGTGAGCTAACAGTCGTACTTGACTTTCATGGGAAACATGTATTTTCGTGGTTGAAACCTTTTGGATTAACTGGTGCTAGAGTGATCAATATAGTGACCACTCTCTTATATTTATTTTGTGAAAATATTATAATATGTTAAAATATTATAATAATCCAGGTTTCTCATAGCACTAGGCCACTTGGTGTGGAATAATATACTATTAAATTAGTATCTAATTCTCTCACCTTATATTAATTAATTATAATTATGCTGCATTTATTTCTAAATGCTGTATTTGTTTCCGTGAGAGTTTTGGCGCGCTGTTGGTTGGGGCATTTGAATTATAACGTCGGTTGTAATCAATTGAACCACACGCGTATTTATCGTTATGGTAAAATCTGGCGTGTGATTGAGTGGATTTCATCC
The DNA here is from genome assembly GCF_006345805.1 of Octopus sinensis. Lineage (NCBI taxonomy): Eukaryota > Metazoa > Mollusca > Cephalopoda > Octopoda > Octopodidae > Octopus > Octopus sinensis. Next base: position 45,086,023 of record NC_043008.1, read on the forward strand.
AGATAGTCTTGGCTGACGAGCTACAAAGGATTATTGTAAGTAATATTACATTTAATTCTTAAATAGCGAAACAATTGTCCCAAAATAATCTGTTTTTGTTATTTTTATTTGCCCTGTCCGTGTGTGAGCTAACAGTCGTACTTGACTTTCATGGGAAACATGTATTTTCGTGGTTGAAACCTTTTGGATTAACTGGTGCTAGAGTGATCAATATAGTGACCACTCTCTTATATTTATTTTGTGAAAATATTATAATATGTTATAAAATATTATAATAATCCAGGTTTCTCATAGCACTAGGCCACTTGGTGTGGAATAAATATACTATTAAATTAGTATCTAATTCTCTCACCCTTATTAATTAATTATAATTATGCTGCATTTATTTCTAAATGCTGTATTTGTTTCCGTGAAGTTTTGGCGCGCTGTTGTTGGGGCATTTGAATTATAACGTCGGTTGTAATCAATTGAACCACACGCGTATTTATCGTTATGGTAAAATCTGGCGTGTGATTGAGTGGATTTCATCCAGATAGTCTTGGCTGACGAGCTACAAATGGATTATTGTAAGTAATATTACATTTAATTCATTAATAGCGAAACAATTGTCCCAAAATAATCTGTATTTTTGTTATTTTTATTTGCCCTGTCCGTGTGAGCTAACAGTCGTACTTGACTTTCATGGGAAACATGTATTTTCGTGGTTGAAACCTTTTGGATTAACTGGTGCTAGAGTGATCAATATAGTGACCACTCTCTTATTTATTATTTTTGTGAAAATATTATAATATGTTATAAAAATATATAATAATCCAGGTTTCTCATAGCACTAGGCCACTTGGTGTGGAATAAATATACTATTAAATTAGTATAATTCTCTTCTCTCACCCTTATTAATTAATTATATATAATATATATATATATATGTATATATATATATAAATGCAAAACTAATATATTTAATTTTCACTGAAAACTCAAAGGATTATAGGTCCTTGACAATTAAATTATACGCACACACACATACACACACGCACACGACACAACATATATATATAATATAAATGTATACATAACGTATATATATAATGTATATATAATCTATATATATATATAATATATATAATGTATATTTATATATTATATATAATTTTTTATATAATGTATGTATATATAATGTATATATATACAATGTATATTTATATAATATATATATAATGTATATATATATGTATATATAATGTATATATACATAATGTGTAAATATATATAATGTATATATATATATATATATATATAATATATAATATATATATTAATGTGTAGGTGTATATATATATATATAGTGTATCAATAGTATTTATACGCTTAGTTATTTTTTGTTTTTGTACCTACGTATCTGTGGTGTGTGTCACACGTAATTCAAAGGAAGATCTAAAAAGGTCGAAGGGAGAGGCACAAAGAAAAAGAGAAACAAAAGATGTTAGGTAGGGTGAATGACAAAGCGGGGAGATGGGAAGGACGCAAGAGGAGGAAGTATAGTTGAAGTGAGAGAGACTGAGGAAAAGAGGAGGAGATTGATAGTGCTGAGAAGAGAAATATAACATAGAGGAGGGGGGGGAGAAATTTAGAGAGATAAATTGAGTGAAGGAAAGGAATGGATAGAAAATAATAGTGAAAGAGAATGTTGCCTATCTATCTATCTATCTATCTATCTATCTATCTATCTATCAATCACTCTATCTATCTATCTATCTATCTATCTATCTATCTATCTATCTATCTATATATATATATATATCTATATATCTATCTATCTATCATCTATCTATCTATCTATCTATCTATCTATCTATCTATCTATCTATCTATCTGTCTATCTATCTATCTGTCTGTCTGTCTGTCTGTCTGTCTGTCTCTCTCTCTCTCTCTCTCTCTCCTCTGTCTGTCTGTCTCTTTCTCAGTAAATAGCTGTGGATGTTACTATTACTTTTCTACAGTTGAAAGGGGAGGTAAAATGTTTATCAGTATTTCCAGAGTAGAATGATGCATAGATCGAAAGAAAAGTAGATACATAGATACATACACACATTGGGAAAGAGGAGGGTCACAGAGGAAGTGATAGAGACTGTAGATGCATAGATCGAAAGAAGAATTGATACATAGTCACATAGACATATTGTTAAATCAAAGACAAATAACTACAGGAAATATTGGATGTCACTTTCACTTTTCATTACCTCACGAGGATGAAATTAACTCACAAGTGGCTGAATACTCCACAGACTTGCATACCATTAATGCAGCTCTCAGGGAGATTCTGCTTCACATAGAATATGACAAGGCTGGCTCCTTTCAATTACAGCCACAACTAAAATTGGCCAGTGCAGTGGACTGGAGCAAGATAAAAATTCAAGTGGTTGGAAGAAAACGAGAACAGATCCTCTATAGGGACAGGAAAATCTTTTTAGTCGTTGGGGTCACTATGGGTGTTAATCCGGTCCTAACAGCAGCATTTGTGGGTCCCACAGATCTGGAGGCCAAGCCCCTAGATAAACACAGATGTGCAGGCTGATGCTACCAAACTGAGCGTGAGTCGAGGGCGAATAAACGACAGAATAGCAATTGTTTCGACTTAGCTTTCACGGCTTATACTAAACACATAACATTTTTGCCTCACGATATGGAACATTTCCTTTTCTTTCACTCGCTTTAAAAGATGGCACTTACGACGACAAGGATCCTGTTTATCTGCTCTTAAAATTAACGCGCAAGTGGCTGAGTGCTCCACAGGCATGCATACTACAACGTAGTTCTCAGGGAGATTCAACCTCATAGAGAATATATGACAAGAATGACCCCTTTAAATTACAGTTACAACTCATTTTGGCCAGCTGAGTGCACTGCAGCAAGGTGTAGTAGACTACCTTGCTCAAGAACACAGCACGCTGCAGGGAATTGTACTCATGACTTTACGATCGTGTGCTGAATACCCCTAAGCACTGAGCCACGCACCTTCACTCTCTTAATCATAGAGAAAAGGAGTGAAGCGATAGGGACATAGAAAGGAAAGCCTCAGTCATTTAAAATGACAATAAGACTGAAATACGATCGATTTTTTCTAGTTTCTTTACTTTTAACAATGAAGAAGAGGGAAAGACATTTAGTAATAGTGAATAGAGGGAAGGTCTTGCAGGTGTTTACGTTTTCATTCTGGGAGTTCTATAACATTCGACTGTTAGTTCTCTCTTCTTCCCCACCCCATCCCCGGTACTTAAAGGGCAGTGCCTCTGGCAAATGACTGAAACAAGTAAAAGCATAAAATACTACCAGAAGAACGTTCCGTACCACTAAACCAAGAAAGTTCTTTGAATATGTATGATGTATTTTAAGGCTAATAGTAATTCTGTTTACGTTTACGTAACTGAGATATTTTGGTTGGATTCTACAGTTATCGGTTTTACACTTCTTTCTATATTCTGTAACTGTCACACAACATAGAAACATTTCTCATGGCACCAGCACACAATTTAAAGATGCTTACATCTTTTATATTTTCCGTGAAGTTTTCACGGGCCTATCTGGTACATATATATATATATATATATATATATATATATGATATTAGGGAATATTATTCCAAACTTACAGGGAAAAATTCAATTTAGTAATACTAAGTCAAATTTCACAATATATGATATATGTATATAAATTAGTATACCAATTATATACTTTTTATTATTATTTTGTACTTTACTAATTATTGGTATCTGCATTTATCGTATATTTAATTTTTTCTATATGGGTATATTTAATTATATCATTGTTATTTCATAGTTAATTGATAAAAGTGGAGCTTCTCTAATTATATACATATTATATATATATATATATATATTATATATATATATAAACATATATAAACATGCATGTATTCGCGCGTGCACACACACACACACACACACGTAATACAACATATATTTATAGAGAGAGGCTTTCTACCACCAAACACACACATATTTGCTTATATAAGGCAGTAGGGGGTACATTAAGGTCTATGAAGCTGATATTGGGGAGGAAGTGATCGAATTAGACCCTTATGTCTGCTGAAATGTAGTGGAATGCTCCAGTGCTTGCCCCATTCGTTTTCATTGTGGGGTAGGAAACATTTGATAATGTAGTCTGATGTAATGTGTTATTAGACTCATTATATCAGAGGGTTGGAATAATTTCCATCATAGGTCTAAGAAAAAAACCCGATTGATATGGACTTAAACAACAAGAGACTGTGTTGTTGCCTCTGTGCTATCTTTTAGGTACCCAGAAACTACTCCAGCTTGGGCTAGTGGTCAGGAAGATAAATGGTGGTATCGACAGAGCGTCGAACGAATTGAAATGTCTTGAGTTATGTATTCCGGTTTCTTATGTGTGAGTTCAATACATGTTAACGTCAACTTTGTCCTTCATCCCCCTCTCGGGGTCTCATTAAAGACGAGGTGCCAGTTTAGAGGTTAACTGGTCGGACGAAATACCTTGCGGTGTATATTCCTGTTCTATAGGTTCTACGTTCAAATCCTGCCGTGGCTTACTGGGCACACTTCAATCGACCTTGAATTTTGGGGAACCTTCAGCGGAGTCACGTCTGATGCAAACAATCAGATCATATCTCCGATTCGAGGGTGATTTCTGTTCCGCCTTCCACCAATCTCTAAGACTCCAAAACGGTCAGGAGCGCTACTATCCTTCATCTGACTCTCCATCCATCTCCGTCCTCTGTTCGTGGAAGGCAATAGGATCCAATCAAAATCCTGCTGGATTCCCAAGCGTAACCAACTGCGACTATGGATATTATCCGATCATCTTGTTCTTGGTCAATCCCTACGTCTCCTGCCGATTGGCTCGGCTCCAAGAATTTGTCTTGCAATTCTTTCTTTCGATATTCTCACTACATGTCTGTAGTCCTCCTGACTGAGCGAGTAAAAATAATCAATCGGTTCGAATCATTTCGTCCGTTTTATTTCCATCTTACGCTCACCAGAATGCTTGGATACAGCAATGCCAAAGTGAGTTTACGGCGTCTTTGCCCAGGTAAATGCTGTAAAATAATTTCGACCTAGGCTCGAAACCGTTGCCACTCGAATGGAGAGCTCCTTCCCACCTTTCGTCAATGACACCTCAACGAGCCAACGAGGTAACCACTATTAACGCTAGAAATAGAAAACAAATTTCCTCAAATCACACTCACTTGTTTAAAGAAACACAAAGAGATTAATTTGCCGATATAGTGTCTCAGATGTATTGATACGAAAAAGACTAGTTAGTCACATCTGGAACGCTTTTCGTGACAAGTCTGCTCAATCATGACTGACCCGGGGTTAAACAACAACAACAATATCACAAAACTATTTACCAACAACATTAGTTTTTGATTTAGTTCAAAAGCCAGACATTTCGAGTGCAGGGGGCTAGTTACCATCATCACCCCCAGTAATTGACTGGAATTTAATGTTAGCGACCCCTAAAAGATGAAGGGTGAAGTTGACTTGGATAGGATTGAAACTTTGAACGTAAAGAGGCGACAGAAATACCGCATGGGAAATTGTCCGACGCGCTAACGATTCTTCCAAACAACCGTCCTGATCAACTCCCCCTTATTTTGGCACAAGACCAGCAATTCTAAGGGGAGGGTAAGTTGATTACATCAACCCCAGTACTTGAATAGTACTTTCTGTATGTACTCCAAAAGGATGAAAGGCAAAATTGACATCGGCTGCGTTCGATCTCTAGAACGTAAGGTGTGGAAAGAAATGCAGCTTAGCAGTTTGTTCGACGCACTAATAAAATAACGATTTCAAATTTTGGTACAAGGCCAGCATGTAGATTAAATCACCCCCCCCATCTCTGTTCAACTACTATTCATTTTATCAACCCCCAAAACTATGCAGAGCAAAGCCCACCTCAGCGGAATTTGAACTCACAACCTAATGAATTACAAGAAATTAAAAAAAAAATTCAAAGACCAACACATTTTGGAAACGACATGTCAAGTTATTCTTCCGTATATTACATATTTATTGTATCGACTCTAGAATGATAAAACGGAAGGGTAACTTCGGCGAAATTTGAACTCCAAATTTAAAGTAACATGATTAAGTGGCTGTTTGGTAAGTAGCTTGCTTACCATCCACATGGTTCCGGGTTCAGTCCTACTGCATGGCACCTTGGGCAAGTGTCTTCTACTATAGCCTCGGGCCGACTAAAGCCTTGTGAATGGATTTGGTAGGCAGAAACTGATAGAAGCCAGTCGTGTGTGTGTGTGTATATACGTGTATGTGTGTGTGTGTTTGTGTATCTGTGTTTGTCCCCGTAACTTAGCGGTTCGGCAAAAGAGACCGATAAGTACTAGGCTTACAAAGAATAAGACCTGGTGTCGATTTGCTCGACTAGACTAAAGACTGTGCTCCAGTCAAATGACTGAAATAATAAAAAAAGAAAAAGTATTCTGTCACTGAAGAAAAAAAGATGCAGAAATTTTCAACACAGTCTTTGACTTGGTCACCAAGGAAACATTGTGTGCCAGACGGATGTCAAGTTCTGCTATTTCTATATATCTGAAAAATATGTTATTTGCTGCAAATTTCGTTATCTAGGGATGGAAACCTTGCCACCGACTCCGTTTTGTTTACCACCGCTTGCCAGAAAAAGAGCAACAACTAGTAGAAGAAAAGGCCTCTACATAATTGCTTGACCGACAGCAATTAAAGGTAATTTTACTATTTCACACGTGTGTAATCTCGGACTGGCGGACTTCCGGATTGACTGTCATGACCTCATATTGTTCTGTGAAATAATTTTTTCTCCCCAGAATTATAATTTTTTAAACATTTTTACTTCTGAATTCTGAATCCTTTTTCTTATAAACTTTCACATGTGCACCTGTCTCGAGAGACAGGTGTAATACATAAAAAGACATCGATATTTAGTAATCAAATCTCTCAAAGGGAAGACTGCATCGAGACACACAGTCTAATATTTGAAATTACAACAGTGTGTTCATTGTTTGAATACGTTTTGATATTAGTTCAGGCAGCTCGCATCACTATTATCATCATCATCATCATTATTATTAAGGCGGCGAGCTGGCAGAATCGTTAGCACGCCGGGCGAAATGCTTTGCGGTATTTCGTCTGCCGTTACGTTCTGAGTTCAAATTCCGCCGAGGTCGACTTTGCCTTTCATCCTTTAGGGATCGATTAAATAAATACCAGTTACGCACTGGGGTCGATGAAATCGACTTAATCTCTTCACCCAAATTTCAGGCCTTGTTATTTTAGTAGAAAAGATAATAATAATAATATAATAATAATAATAATAATAATAATAATGATAATAAATGCCCTGATGCAGTACCAGACAGTGGCCCTCATGGCTTCGGATTTTAACTGGTTGGAAGTGTTATCATGTACATTGTTTTGTCTTGGTATAAAAGATGGGCTACAGCAAATATTCTACTCAGTACAACAGGTTTGATTGTCAGTTGTTTGACCTTAACCAGTTGAGCATGTCCCTTAGTGGTTGATGATATGTGCATCTCTGATCACGAGCAGAAGTAGTGGGGGAGCATCGTAGCCATGTGTTGAAAAGAATTCTTTGCGGTTTGAATAGTTCACCTCTGGAAACATGGGTGTTTCGTTCAACATCCTTAAACAACCCTTATTCAGGCAAATTTCGTGCGGGATTGTCTACATGACTTGAAGAAAATTCTAACTGGGCCCCACCTGCAAACTCATGCGCTGTTTATCTAGATATAATGTCACCATGTCGCACACACGTGGTTGTGATGCATGTGCCTGGTGGACCCTTATTAAACGAGTAGCCATGATATTTTACCCCAGTGTTACTTTGATGGCATGTACTGCTCTGTCACTCAATAATAATAAAAATGATAATGATTTCACTTACTTGCCATAAGTGGGACAATACAAAGACAAACATAAAATGTGGGGGTTTAAGATGATATAAAAAAAAGGGTAATTATACACGATATACACTGAAAAAGAAGGGACATATGCATAGCATACAAAGGTTTAAAAAAATGGGCGGTGAGGATGAAAGAGATGTGACCCTCCTGAAACAGGAAGGCCTCTAGGGATAATCGAGGAATCCCACTGTCCAAGATTTCCCTGAACGCCAAGAGCAATTGCCCTCACCAGTTCCTTCTCTCCGACTCACAGGCCCACACTTAAAGAAAATTTTCGAAAATTTCAACCATCGATTAGTTCGACTCAGTACACAATTGGTACTTAACTTATCGATTCGAGTGGATAAAAGGCAAAGTCGACGTCGGCGGAATTTGAACTCAGAACGTAACGGCAGACGAAATACTGCTAAGCATTTCGTCCGGCGTGCTAACGATTCAGTCATCTCGCTTATTATTATTATTATTATTATTATTATTAATAATAATATAATAATAATAATAATAATCTTCTCTATTATAGGCACAAGGTCCGAAATTTTGGGGGAGGGAGCCAGTCGATTTGTTCGACCCCAGTACATAACTGGTACCTAATTTATCGACCTCGAAAGGATGAAAGGCAAAGTCGACTTCGGCTTAATTTGAACACAGAATGTAAAGACAGACGAAATACCGCTAAGCAATTCACCTGGCGTGCTAACGATTCTGCCAACGCGCCGCTTTATAATAATAATAATAATAATAATAATAATAATAATAATAAACCCCAACAACAATTATAATAGAAAATAAAAGTACTTACAAGATTAAATGATTTTTTTTTCATAATTGATATGAGAAGTCCTGTTACGTAAACGTATAAATGTACTCCAGTAGATATCTATACACACACATATGTATATACAGCTACACTCACACGCCTATATATATATCAATATATACAGAGTGATAGAGAGAGAGAGGGAGAGAAAGAGGGAGAGACTGAGACAAAAAGTGAAGCAGGGGGAAAGAGCTGTCCAAACAACTGCTGCTGTAGGAAGAGGACGGACGTCAATAGAAGAAGTTGACAGGTGAGGAGTGTATATACAAAACTATTGCCTATCTAAATCGCTGTGTAGGAAAAAAGGGCTTGCGGATATCACCTGTGGTCTTAGGTTCTTCAAGCTTTTGACAACGAGCCAATCAAATCCCTCTGTCAACACACACACACACACACACACACAGGTGTGTAAGTGTGGGTGTGAAAAAATATATTTATATATTTTATGTCTATATATAATGAATGAAATTACGTGTTTATGTATGTGTGTGTGTGATGTATATATATATATATAATATATATATATATATATATATATATATATATATATGTATGTATATATGAATTCGCCGTTATATATATTATACATATACGTAAGTATATACATAAGTATATCATACATTCATATGATAAATATATTTTACCTATATACTTTTTTACAAATATATATATATATATATATATAACATACATATATTATACAACACACACAAATGCATACACATACATATATATATATATATATATGTAATATATATTTATATGTAGGTATGTATATTTATATGTATGTATATATATATATATATGTATATATATATGTATGTATATATATATGTATATATGTATATATATATATGTATATGTATATATGTATGTATATATATATATGTATGTATTTGTGTATGTATATATGTATGTAGATGTATATATATATATATATATATATATGTATATAAATAAATAAATGGAGTTAAACACACGTGTTATTCAAATTCTTTTTGTGGCTGTGTGGTAGACGCTTGCCAAGGCGGCATTCTGGCAGAGACGTTAGCACAACGAGTGAAATTCTTAACGGTATTTCGTCTGCCTCAGCGTTCTGAGTTCAAATTCTACCGAGGTCGACTTTGCCTTTCATCCTTTCGGGGTCGATAAAAAAAAAATGTTATAACCTTTTTACTTGTGATTTTTAGCTACTCTAGTAACTATTTATCTATTTTTTCCGTGTTAATTGTTAACAAAGGAAAAACATACATCTATTTATACACACACATATATATATATATCCTTACTAATTCCGGTTGTGAAGCGGTTAGTAGAGACAAACACAGACACAGGCATACTGATGGGTACATACACACACACACACTTACACCTATATATTCATATATACAGAGTGAGACTGTGAGACAAAGCGTGAAACAGTAGGAAGGAGCCGGTGTGTGTGCCTATGTCCATACGACGGCTGTCGTATTGAAAAAGAGCGAAATTAACGGATAATAAACCAATTGTTGGAACACAACTCTTTACTCTTTTACTTGTTTCTGTCATTTGACTGCGGCAATGCTGGAGCACCGCCTTTAATCGAGCAGCTCGACTCCGGGACTTATTCTTTTGTAAGCCCAGTACTTATTCTCTCGGTCTCTTTTGCCGAACCGCTAAGTAGCGGGGACATAAACACACCAGCATCGGTTGTCAAGCAATGCTAGGGGACAAACACAGACACACAAACATACACGCACACACACACATATATATATACATATATACGACGGGCTTCTTTCAGTTTCCATCTACCAAATCCACTCACAAGGTTTTGGTCGGCCCGCGGCTTGATCTCTTCCTTTCATTGTGTACTTTATAACATATTCGATAGGTTATCGAATTTCTACATTGAAGTAGTATTTGAATAACCTCCATAGTTAGGAATTGTGGGGGGACTACCCACTGAGAAGTAACAGCTTGATTTCGGCATCCTTCTTGAACTCTTTGTAATCTACCCATTTCCAGAGACCGTCTCCGGTACTTGGGATATGAATCATCACCACACATTATTTGTGCAATGAATGGCTTTGGGTACCTCTTACTACATGTAACATTTTCCCAACATGGTGAGCTGTTATTGCAGTAAGAACCATGGATCACGTGCTGCCATCTCAGACGTTTCCTGTTGCCTCTTTGCCCTTGCTTCTTGCCGACGCCTTTTGGCATCCTCTTTTGACCACGATGATCTCCATCTCCTTCCATGTGGCATAATTGATCTGTGCTTATTTTTGTATGTAATGTTGTATTAAGAGAATTAAATCAAAACAACAAAGCAATTAGAAATGTCAAATGAATGAAATAAAATCAAATCTGAAATGATGAAACTATAAGTAATCTCCGCAAAGAAATTTCTGTATATCAGTGTGTGTGTGGTAGGTCAAAAGGGCGACGTTTTTATTCTCCTTAAAGAGTTACAAAATGTAAACATTCGTACCAGAAGTTCACTCATTTAATGTCATGACTACATACCCATTCACCAACTCTCCCTCTCTCTCTTTTCTCTCTCTCTTTCTCTTCCCCTCTCTTCCTCTTTCTCCCTCTCTCTTTCTCTCTGAGTCTCTTTCACACAAACACGTCCATTACATGTACTTACATCTTCCACTTTCTCCTCTCTTTCACTTTAAAGCAAAAGTAAATAAATAAAAAATATTTTTACGGAAATTTACATTCAGTTAAAAATATTTCTAAATGGTTAAAATATTGTGTACGTCAAAAATTCGACGGTGCTTTTTTTCCTTAGAGCGAAGACTATGTGTGTGTGTATGTCACAGATATCGGATGTGTGTTTGTGTTGATCGACATGCCATGGCTTCATTATATGTGTATGTATTTTGTATTTGTGTACAAAAGATGTGTTTAATCGTTTAAATAGTGATTCAAATATCACAAAAATTTGTACTGCACTGCCGAAGGTAAGTATGAAAATAAATAAAATTAATGCAAAATAAAAAGAAAGAAATGAAAAGAAAAATAAGTAGATAAAAACAAATGAATAAAATAAATTAAATTAAACAAACCTGATTAAATTTCCCGCCTAAACTCCTCGTGCGATATGGTCAAAATACCACCGCAGTGAATATAATGACGAAGTAAATATATAAATTTATATAAATAAGGATAGGATTGTTATTCAAAATACCGATCATATCAAGTGGTTAGCATGGGAATTTTATTAATAACTAGCAGTATCGGCCGGCGTTGCTCGGGTTTGTAAGGGAAATAACTATATAAGCATTTTTAGAGATGTCAAGTATAATAGCCATCTCATTACGGCTAACCACAAGGGGGGGGGTTACTGTAGTTTTTTACGTTCTGAGATTTAATAATAAATTTTTAGAGAGTTACTTCCCTTATATATGCCAAAAATGCATTAAAAATGGGAAAAATTGATGGTAATTTTTTTTTAAATCGTAGACTCATCGTAGACGGCGCGCTAATACCCAGAAGGGCTCGATATGAATCACGACTATAAGATACCCGGTTTTGGTTAAACTGCACCACAAAATGTGGGAGTAGTTAGGAATCTAAATCGTAGGAGACAGACAGCACACAACCTCTCTTTTATATATAAAGATTATTAGCTATGAGTTTTTATTCCTATGCTGGCCACTTGATATGATCAGTATTTTGAATAACAATCCTATCCTTATTTATATAAATTTATATATTTACTTCGTCATTATATTCACTGCGGTGGTATTTTGACCATATCGCACGAGGAGTTGCGGCGTCACAGGTACCAAGCTGTATCGGCCTTTGCCTTTCCCTTGGATAACATCGGTGGGGAGAGAGGAGGCCGATATACATGGGCAACTGGTGGTCTTCTATAAACAACCTTGCCTGGACTTGTGCCTGGGGGGTGGCTAACTTTCTAGATGCAACCCCATGGTCAGTTATGACCGAAGAGGGTCTCAGGATATATATGTATACATGTGTATATATATGTATGTATATATATTTCTATATATATGTTTATAACTTCTCTTCCTCCCACCCAGAACACACCAAGCTTTCCATCCCCTATTCCCAATTCCTCCGTCTACGTAGGCTCTGTAGTGACGACCATGACTTTGAGACTCAGTCTCAACGTATGGCTCACCACTTCACCCTACGTGGATACCCCCTCACCACTATCCACACCGCCCTTGCCAGAGCACGGTCCGTGGACCGTGTATCTGCTCTCTCTCCCCGAACCCGCCCTGTAGTCTCCCCGCCTCCCTTTTCCCCTCACTTAACACCCCACGACCCTACGTCTCCAACGCACCATTCTTCGAGCTTTCCGTCATCTCCAGTCCGACCCGTCCACTTCACACCTCTTCCCTAACCGACCCCTCCCCTCTTTCAAACGAGCCCACAACCTTCGAGACCTTTTGGTCCATAGCTCCTTCCCTGACCCTACCTCCCAACCCGGCTCGTTCCCCTGCTCCCGCCCACATTGCCGCACTTGCCCTTACTCTCCAACACCAACCCGCCTCACTAGCACCCACCATCGACCCTATCCCATCATCCACTCCTTCACCTGCACCTCCAGCAATATTATCTATTGCATCTCTTGCTCTCTCTGCATTCCTTGTACATCGGACAAACGGACGCCGCTTGGCTGACCGGTTCGCGGAACACCTTCGTGACATCCACCTTGCGAACGACACACCGGTCTCACGCCATTTCCGCTCCACCGGTCACTCCTTGCAACACCTATCTGTGTTCGGTTTGTCCTTACACAGAGGCCATCCGGATTCGCGTTTGCGCCGTGAACAGGAATTAATCTTCTCTCTTCGCTCTTATACGCCATTTGGTCTCAACTCTCCCCCCTCCTCGTCTAACCCCCCTCTCCCCCCTCCTCACCTATCCTTTCTCCCCCCGACCCCTACTTCTTCAGTCCTTCATCCTTTCACCCCTACTCCCCTTCCCTTCTTCCCTCTTTCTCCCTCCCTCTTCCCCTTCCCTCTGCTCCCTCACTCCCTCTCTCCCCCTCTCCCTCTTTCCTCCTTCATCCCCCTCCTCCCCTTCCTTCTCCCCATCCTCTCCTCTTCCCCCTTCTCCTCCCCCTCTTCTTCCCCTCCCCTTCTCCCCCTCTTCTCCTTCTCCCCCTCTTCTCCCCTCCCTCTTCTCCCCTCCCTCTTCTCCTCACTACACCACATGACTTTATACATCACATCACATATGATGTGCCATACTAATACACACACCAACTAATACATACTAATACGTACTAATACATACTAGTACATACTAATACTTACACCACCCTATACATACACACGTCCAGACCCCGCATACGCACTTATACTCTCTCACACACACACACACATACCTATACATACAATACGTACTAATACATACTAATACATACTAATACATACACCAACCCCATACATACGCATGTCCAGACCAATCTTACGCACTAATACTCTCTCATACACACACACACACACACACACACACCCTTATACATACTAATACATACACCAACACTATACATACACACATCCAGACCCTTCCCACGCACTTTTAGCTGGTCCTCACCCTTTATCAACCCTATTATCTCCCCTTATTTCGCTCTCGCGTCTCATGTTTGATCTTTGACCTCTGGCCGAAATCAGATCGCCATGTTGATCGTTAGCTACTGCACGCATTTTTTTTCTCTCCTTCTTTCTGTGTTTTTCTCTCTCTGTGTATCTTTCTGTTGAAGAGCGTAGGCTCGAAACGTTAAAGACTTGTTTTATTTATATTTCCTGAGCGCCATACTAATACAATTGTTCGTTTGTTTTCCACCTGCCTTCGTCTTTTGTTTATTTTCATAAAGCTTCCCGTTATATTATATATATATATATATATATATAATACACTATATATATATACGTACATACATACATAATACATACTACCCATACACACAACACACACACACAAACCACACACACACACCACACACACACATATATATATATATATATATATATATTACGGAGATGTACTTGCATAGCAAGTGACTTGATCTGAAATCGTGTGTTCGAACGAAAACAATTTCTGCGTGGAAGGTGTTTATAAGCCATTTAAGAAACTCACAAAAACCGTTAGATTCACTTCAACATTTAAATTTAATTTGCCAAAATATTTTCGTCGCTTTGAGACCGCGACCTGTTCACTGACAAAATTCCGTGCTGCATCTGAGAAAGTAACAGTTAGTTCATGACCATGAACTAATGCGGTCTCAAAGCGACGAAAATATTTTGGTAAATTAAATTTAAATGTTGAAGAGAATCTAACGGTTTTTGTGTGTGTTAAATGGCTTAAAACACCTTCCACGCGCGGCATTTGTTAAATACATATGCATGTATGTATGTATGTATAAATATATGTATACATTATATATGTGTGTATATATATATATATATGTATATATAATATATATATATAATTATATATATATATATATATCTATATATATATATATATATATATATTATATATAATATATATATATATACAGTATATTTTCGCGTGTAAGACAATCACCCTAAAAATTTGGGGTCGTCTTATGCCATCATTCTAAAAATCAAGCTTGTAATTCTAACTGATTTTGTAAGTGGGCTAACCACGACCTCGGTGCGATAACCAGACACACTCGAACAAGTTAACAAAATACAAAAAATTACAATATAAGCAATAAAAATATTATTACTTCATATATTATTGACATATCTTCATAATAAATAGCCTATTCAAGAGATAATTCTATATCATTGAGTGCGGCTGAGAAAATGTAAGTATCGAGTTACGGTTGCGCTCATAGTAACCTTTGTCTTTTGCTAACCTTCCAAAAATTTTAATGGTGATGTATAACTGTAATAATAACATTTAGAATAACATACTTATATTTTTCATAAATTATTCATCATCATTCGTGTTATAGTATTTGCTGTTACGTGGCTACGAAACATAACTTAAACTAATAAACTGCGTTCGTTTCGTATTCCACCTGGCCGCTTGTTGCAAATATTCTCAATCCAAATTTTCACACCTCTCTCGTCCATTCACCCTTTCTCGTGAAAATGAACAAAAACGTCAGGAAGGAAATCTATTTTGGGCTTCGCTTTACGTTTAAAAATAACCATGGGTTTTTATCATGTACCGTCAGCCATGCAGGATAATACCAATGTAAACTTCGTTTTCTCCTATTCTGTGTTTTTCACGTGCTCTGTTTTTACTCCTTTCAAATCTACCATTTTGTTTCCCAGCATGGCCAAAGTTTAATGGAGTTTCATCCATATTTCCAATATGAGACCATTGAAACTGATGCCTTTTTCTCAGCAGGATGATGAACTGGTGAAAGCTGTTTACTTTGTGATCGAGATCTCTCGGGAGTTTTGGGGCGATTATGATTTTCTCCCTTATTACCAGATTTTTTTTCTGTTTTATAAAACAATTGCACCAGCCTATTGTTGCTTTAAAATCTTTACTTTATTCTTTATAGAATTTAACCCAATTTAGGGCATAAAATTTTATTTTGTTTCGTGTTACATTGTAGCCATCTTGTCTCTGCTGGAGTACCGATTCCGTTACATTATTTTCCAACTTCTGCCAACGCATTGCACATTTTTGTTTAGGTATTTATCTTAAATTTTCCTCCTCCTTTCTCCACTCTCGTACCATCTTCTCGGTGACTGAAACAGTAAAACAATAATATATATATATATATATATATATAATATATATATATATAATGTATGTATGTATGTATGTATATATATGTATATATATATATATACATACATCATTATTAGGTTGACTGCAAGAACACCTGTTATTAACTTGTAAACTATTTATGGTATGACATCAGACTATTTGCCTGAAAGTAGGGCACTATCTTTCGGTACACCTATGACTGTGTGGTTTAGAATATCGCTTTCCAACCACGTGGTTTCTGGTTCAGTTCCACCACGTGGTACCTTGGGCAAATGTCTTCTACAATAATTCTAGCCTGTTGTACACACACACACACACACACACACACAAACACACACACATGTATGTATGTATGTATGTATGTATGTATGTATGTATGTATGTATGTATGTATGTATTTATTTGTGTGTGTGTGTGTGTGTGTATGTGTGTGTGTGTGTGTGTGTGTGTGTGTGTGTGTGTGGTCTCACATCGCTTAGTAGCCGGTTTGGTTGGTTTGCGTCCCCGTAATGTAGCGAATAGAATAAGTTATCAGACTCGAAACAAGAACTGAAATCAATTTGTTCGGGTAAACCCTTCAAAGTAGTACCCCAGCATGGCCAAAGTCCAATGACTGAAACCAGTAAAAGATTTATAGAAATGTGGTTGAGTGCACAGACACACACACACACGCACACAAAGAATATGAGGGGCTTAGAACGCTGGTAATTATGTTTAGCCCCTTGTGGGCAATAAAGAAATCTATATATATATACGCACCCTGTGTGGAGCCCATTCTTCTACCTTTCCTTTTGCTTGTTTCAGTCAATAGGTTGCATCCATGTTGAATTATTGGTCTTTGCTAGCAACGAAGACCAATCATTCACTGTATCTAAATGCAATGATAGCTGGTGTGGCACATGCCAATTCATACATTCCGGTCTATATATGAGCACAAAAACCGGAAAAAATACTCACAAACGCAAATATGAACTGCAAAATCAGAAATTTGATTTACTGTATCAAATGCCCGAATTGTGAAGAACTATATGTGGGGCAGACTGGAAATGCACCTTCAGAACGTCCACGTGTGCACCGACAGGCACCGAAAGCAAATTAGAGACCCAGATGTCCGTCAGATACCTTTGAGTATGCTTGGAAAATATCTATAATAATATATTTCACAAGGGGCTAAACACAGAGGGGACAAACAAGGACAGACAAACGGATTAAGTCGATTACATCGATCCCAGTGCGTAACTGGTACTTAATTTATCGACCCCGAAAGGATGAAAGGCAAAGTCGACCTCGGCGGAATTTGAACTCAGAACGTAGCGGCAGACGAAATACGGCTACGCATTTCGCCCGGCGTGCTAACGTTTCTGCTCACCGCCGCCTAATATCTATAATAATAAATGCCAAAACGAATTTCTGTGTGTCAGTGTGTCACACTTTGAACCCCCACTCTCTCATTATTCAATGGCATTCCTTCTACTCCTCTTTGTGGGGGTGAGAGTAATAGTAGGTATAGAGAAGGTGAGGGCGGTAGTAGATTGACAGTTGATATGGTAATAGGGTGACAGTAGTAGTATGAGCTGTAGTTGTGATAGAGGCGGTGACGACGGTGGTGATGGTGGTGGTGTGGTGGTGGTGGTGGTGGTGGTAGCTGTGGCGGTCAAGCATGACGGTGACAGTAAGCAATGTGAAAGACAGTGGTGATGGTGGTGGAGGGGAAGGCGGCGAAGTCAAAGGTGTTGATGATGGTGGTGGTGGTGCCAGAAGTCTGAATGGTGTGTGTGTGGCAGTTGTGGTGGCGATGGTGGTGGTGATGGTTGAAAACAATCAACAGAGAGAGAGAGATAGACAGATAGATAGATTGAGAGAGATAAAGAGAGAGAGAGAGAGAGAGGGAGAGAGAGAGAGAAAGAAAGAAAGAGGTTAGAAAGGAAAAAATTGCACTGACGCCTGAATGGGAGGACAAAAAATGTTGTTTATCACGCAGCTTTGCAACAAGTTCCAAATCGACAAACTCTATCACTGTTTTGATGAAAATTGTTCATTGCTTGAAAAATATTGGTCAAGCTTAATAAAATTTTAATACGTGCTCAATGCGTGAAGTGTCATTATTGGGCTGAAGGCCCAATGAAGAGCCCTCCACGGGAGCTAGCTTAAAAGCCGCTCGATAGGGCTGCCTTGAAGCTAGTTTATATTTCCAGTTCACAAACTGCACAGTCCAAGGGAAATCGAGAGAAAAGTCAGAGAAAAGAACTTTATTGATAAATTCCAACCCAAACTAAATAAACAATAATACTAATACTTAAAGGTACTGCTGCTGCTACTACTACTACTACTATACTACTACTACTACTATACTACTACTACTACTACTACAACAACAACAACAACAACAATACTAAAAGTTCTCACGATGACGATAGCAAGAAAATACTAGCTAAGTCAACAGAAAACGAGTAAAAAAAATCGTATTTAGGGTTTTATTACAGCATTCTATTACCACAGCCACTCCTACCACCACTTCCACCACCACCACCACTTCCACCACCACCACCACAATCACCACCACCACTACAACCACCACCACCACCACCACTACCACCATCACCACCATAATAAAGGTGAGGATAATGGTGATGATAATGGTGATGAAGATAATTGAAATGTAAAAATTCCTGAGAAATGTTACAATATTTCTAAAAATAGCCAAACAAATATTGCTTTGGCCAGGGTCAAAATACAAGTCTCTTGACATGTTCAACAAACCATGACGCCTAAACCAAACACCAATTAACTGAAGTAATTTAGTGAAGCCACACACTGATTGGTCAGAAAACAATTTGCAAAACTTAACATTCCGGAGTCTATACAAATGTATTTAAGGCACAAATTTTAGCCATTTCACTACAGTTGTAAATTGGCAAACATAACTGTCACCGCTACTCCATGAACCTGAATATTGCAGAGTTTAATGCATGAAAGCAGCAGTTCAATCAGAATAGACATTTAATATTCTACAATTTCATTATATTATATCACTTCATTATAAGACTGTAAATAAAAAGTGAAAATCAAAGTTGGAATTCTTTTGAGTATATATATATATATATATATATATATATATATATATATATATATATATATATATATATGTATGTGTGTGTGTGTATCTGTAAATATAATTTGTGACAATTATTCAGTAGCCATGATAAATCTCCGAGTTTCGGATGTCGGGGCGGAAACCCACGCCAGCATCTCTTCAGTTATCGGGCTATCGGGAAAATGCTATGAAAATGACCGTTAAACAAAGGGAAATTACTGTGTGATTGACGGTTATTAAGACAAAAGAGCTATTAGAATGACTGCTAAGTAAGGGGAGGGAGTAAAGGTAAGGGAGTAAAAATGTTCATAGTAATCGCGTAAGCGCGCATGTCCATACATACACATGCACACCTGCACACCCACGTACATGCGCATATATGTATATACTAATCCACCCTCACTTGAAACACACACATGCTCAACCACGCATTCGCCAGCGTGGGTTTCCACCCCGACATCCGAAACTCGGAGTTTTATCATGGCCACCGAATAATTGTTACATATTATATTTACAGATAAATTCCTCTATTTACATAATATCGAGGTCTCTTTCATTCTTTTGTTGTCTTGCCATTTCTATCAAAATATATATTTTGGAAGTACTCTGTCGGTTACGACGACGAGGGTTCCGGTTGATCCGAATCAACGGAACAGCCTGCTCGTGAAATTAACGAGCACTCCACAGACACGTGTACCCTTAACGTAGTTCTCGGGGATATTCAGCGTGACACAGAGAGTGACAAGTCCGTCCCCTTGAAATACAGGTACAACAGAAACAGGAAGTAAGAGTGAGAGAAAGTTGTGGTGAAAGAGTACAGCAGGGATCACCACCATCCCCTGCCGGAGCCTCGTGGAGCTTTTTAGATGTTTTCGCTCAATAAACGCTCACAACGCCCGGTCTGGGAATCGAAACCGCGATCCTACGACCGCGAGTCCGCTGCCTTAACCACTGGGCCATTGCGCCTCCTCCATTAGTGGACGGATGAGGGAAATGCGGACATAGGGGCAAAACGAAATTAAAAAGCAGAATAGGGTCTTAGGGCCAGACAGGAGATGAAAGTATGGTTAACGTCACGAGTAATATCCCAAAGTATTAGAAACAGGGCAAGGGAGACACAGGCGTGGTTGTGTGGTAAGAAGATTGATTCCAAACCACATGGTTCCGGGTTCAGTCCCACTAAATGAAGTCTTGTATATGTATGTATCTTTTTTTGTGTCGAATCATATTTAAAACTTTCGTACACTCTGGGACACGAGAAGACCGGTTCTCTGCGGAAATAGTCTCAGGAGAAAATCCTCCTCATTGGGTTGTCATGACTGACGTCATCGTATTGTAAGACAAATGCATTTCTGCGTCGTTACTATTCAGCATTATAAGTGAATTCAAATGCTTTCCATTGGCAACTGGAATCATAGGTTAAAATAAATTGATCGGGAGTTCAATTCCTGCTTTCCATCGGTGACCAATTATTTAGAAGAAAAAAAACAAAACAAAAAAAACACAAACAAAAATACTTTTCCTTCGATATTCCACCATAATTAGGAATAAGAACTTGTGGCTATCATACTTTTCTTCATGCATTAACCACAAAGGTAAAATGAAGTGAATCGACCTTAAGAGTGTATATTGGTTCCTTTAGGACCAAAGAACAAAGGCTACGTATAGTAGACTCTTCCACCAAGAAATAGAAAGAAAGTTTTTCCCATCATTCAGTTTCCACTGGCATCGACAGTGGAATATGAGGTCGCTTGATTCCAATTAAGAATAGTAACCATAGAACAATCTCAAAAGTCCAAATTATATTCTGTTTGTCATACACGAAACCAATATATTAAAAATAATGCAATCTTAATTTCTATTACTTAAATATGTGGCCAACGCCCTTTTAAAATTAAAATAACAATTGATTTCATTTTTAATTATTTTTTATTTTTTATGAACATCTCCAAATAGTAGGGTAGTTATGACAACAGCGAAAGCTGTAACTTCGCTAACGAAGTCCAATAAGGCATTTCACCAACATTTGGAGTTATCTCTCTTTGTTGACCGCACTAGACAATAACGTTTGTTAACACCATATTGGGTTTATTC
The DNA here is from genome assembly GCF_006345805.1 of Octopus sinensis. Lineage (NCBI taxonomy): Eukaryota > Metazoa > Mollusca > Cephalopoda > Octopoda > Octopodidae > Octopus > Octopus sinensis. The sequence goes on from NC_043008.1 coordinate 45,107,740, forward strand.
CCTTATCACTGCATTTAATAATTCTGAAGATATTTCTCATATTAAAAACATTGGCAATAGTAAAAACCGTCAAAGTATTGTTTAAAACAATAGTGAAAATATTGAGAAAAAACCCATGAAAAATGAAATATAAAATACAATTAAAACGTACATTATAAAGAATTATAAACACAGGAATTATTAACTTAAGATATGACATTTTAGCAAGATGTATTTTGTGTTTTCCAATTTCATTTCTTAGCTTCAAATTTCTTTTGGTAATTAATAACGAAAGCTCAGAAATAAAACCTAAAAAATAAATGTTGCAAATGGCAGCAGATTCTGAGATGACATTCGTAAAAAATTAATACTTCTTGTTTCCTTCATAACCATAATTATCCTCTCCTTTCTCCCTGATTTTTCTTTCTTTTTTTGTTTCTTTTTTATTCCCAGCAGGGCGCCAGAATTCTGTAGGTGTAGTAATTTTCTGAATGACCTGTTGGATAGAAAGAACAAAGAAAATATATAGATATAGATTATAATGATGTATACAGCGAAAAGTTGTATGACGGTAGAAATATATATTATTTTCTTGTAACGTTATTTGGTTTAATCGTCTCTGTTTTGAAATTGTGAAAGATTATTTTTGGAGTTTCACAAAAAATTAGTTTGTCATCCAGTGACAGAGAGAGAGAGAAAGAGAGAGAGAGAGAGAGAGAGAGAGAGAGAGAGAGAGAGAGAGAGAGAGAGAGAGAGAGAGAGAGAGAGAGAGAGAGGCATGGTTGTGTGGTTAACAAACTCGCTTTGCAGCCACGGTTTCTGTTTCGATCTCACTTCTGCTCTAGCCACAGACTACTGACACACCTTGTGAGTGGAGTTTGCAGGCGGGAAACATATGAAGGCCGTCCTGTGAGCGCGTGTGACTCCACCTCTTGCTAACTGGTGTTGGTTTGTTTATGTTCCCATAATCTATCGGTTCGGCGAAAGAGACCGATAGAATAAATACCAGGTAGTGGGATTAATTTGTCCGACGAAACACTCCAAGGTGGTGCCCCAGTATGACCGCAGTCCATGATCTGAAGCAATACACACACACACACACACACACACACACACACACACATATATATATATATACATATATATATATACATGCACACACAGAGTGCGGTGAATATATAATGCGTCTAAATTACGCAAAAATGAAAATCACACTGACATTCCATTTTAACAGATATATATCCTTCCCATTTTTCACTCTTTTCTGTACCACCGGACCTATCACATCGTTTTCCCTTTTCATACTCTCTCTTCCCCCCTTTTGCTTTCCATTCCCTTTTATATTTTGCAATCTTAACGAATCCTTCTGGTCACATCTCTCCGAATGAACGTAGACGAAATTGAGCAGGAAAAAACAATGTCTTTCGTATTGCAGGGTACAAAGCAACCTCACCAGTGCTGGTGCCACCACATTGCAACCGGTACACTTTATAAAAAGTTGTTGAATGAGCGGAGACATCATAGGATCGATTCTTTACTCTGAACATATGACTATTTCACTAGTTCTAGTGAAACAATAAAATTCGCCCTGTTCACTCGACAGAGTAGTTGGCGACAGGAAGTGCATGGAACAAAAGAAAACAAACCAGAGTACTAAATATACTGGATTGGTTTGTTGGAGATCCTGATCCCCCAATATGTCTAGGAGGACGGAAAACTGATGTAAATCGTGTTGGTTCATCGAACCCATGACAGCATAGAAAGTAGACATACGAGGGGTGTATGAAAAGTTTTGAGCCCTCAAGGCCTTTAAGCCTTGAAGCCTTGTACTTTCATCATATTTTGCTTTTTTGAGCTTCAAAACTCTTTTCATACACCCTTCGTAAAATGATGACGTTGGTGTTAAGCCTGCATACAATGGAATCGAAAATATAATACTTACGCCTTTAAGTCTTACTATTTTTGCATTTTTACAGGTTGGTTTTTTGGATTTTATAAATTCATAGATGAACCTATAAACGCAGTAAAGTGGTATCGGGCATAAACACAGAGCGGATAAGAGCCAGCCAACAATCTGGGCAAATTCCGGATAAACTTCACCATTATCGTATTTGGGAGGTTTGTACCGGATCATCCGGTAAACAAAAAGCATCTGCAAAGAGAAATACATGTTTATAGAATTGTGTTTACCTCTTCGGTGTCTGTAAAATGAAATATTCTTTTTTTCTACTCTAGGTACAAGGCCTGGATTTTGAAAATCGTGTTGGTTCGTCGAACACATGACAGCATAGAAAGTAGACGTACGAGGGGTGTATGAAAAATTTTGAGCCCTCAAGGCCTTATGATGACGTTGCCCCCCCCCAGCATTCTACTGGTATTTAATTTATAGAATCGGAAAGGATGAAAGGTAAAATCGAATTTGAACTCAGAACGTAGCGGCAGACGAAATGTGTTAATGATTCTGCCAGCTCGCCGCCTTATGAATAATAATAATAATAATAATAATAATAATACTAATAATAATAATGATAATGATAATAATAATAATAATAATAATAATAATAATGATAATGATAATGATAATGATAATAATAATAATAATAATAATAATGATAATGATAATAATAATAATAATAATAATAATAATAATAATAATAATAATAATCCTTTCTACTATAGGCACAAGGCCTGAAATTTGGTGGGAGGGAGTCAGTCAATTACATTTTCGACCCCAGCACGCGACTGGTACTTAATTTATCGACCCCAAAAGGATGAAAGGCAAAGTCGACCCCGGCGGAATCTGAACTCAGAACATAGACAGATAAGATGCCGTTAAGCATTACGCCCGGCGTGCTAACGATTCAGCTATTCACCGTTTTAATAATAATAATAATAATAATGATGATAATTATAATAATAATAATAATAATGATAATAATAATAATAGCAATAATAATAATAATAATAATAATAATAATAATAATAATAATGATAATAATAATGATAATAATAATAATAATAATAATAATAATGATAATAATAATGATAATAATAATAATAACAATAATAATAATAATAATGATAATAATAATGATAATAATGATAATAATAATAATGATAATAATAATGATGATAATAATAATAATAATAATGATAATAATAATAATGATAATAAAGATAATAATGATAGTATTAATAATAATAATAATAATAATGATAATAATAATATTAATAATCATAATAATGATAATAATGATAATAATAATAATAATAATAATAATAATGATGATGATGATGATAATAATAATAATAATAATGATAATAATAATAATAATAATAATAATAATAATAATAATAATAATGATAATAATAATAATAATAAATAATAATAATAATAATAAATGCCCTGATCCAGTACCAGGCAGTGGCTCTCATGGCTTCTGATCTTAACTATGCCCTGATGCAGTACCAGGCAGTGGCTCTCATGGCTTCTGATCTTAACTGATTGGAAGTGTTATCATGTACATTGTTTTGTCTTGGTATAAAAGATGGGCTACAGCAAATATTCTGCTCAATACCACAGATTTGCTTGTCAGTTGTTTGACCTTAACCAGTTGAGCATGTCCCTTAGTGGCTGACGATATGTGCATCTCTGATCACGAGCAGAAGTAGTGGGGGAGCATCATGGCCATGTGTTGAGAAGGATTCTTTGGAGTTTGAATGGTTCACCTCTGGAAACATAGGTGTTTCTTTCAACATCCTAAAGCAACCCTTATTCAGGGACCGTTTGAGCAGGATGGGCTACTCAACCTGAAGAAAATTCTAACTGGGCCCCACCTGCAAGGTCATGTGCTGTTTATCTTGATATGAGATCACCATGTCGCGCACATATGGTTGTGATGCATGTGCCTGGTGTACCTTTATCAGACGGGTAGTCATGATGGGTATATTGGGCTTCGTATATTTTACCCCAGTGTCACTTTGATGGCATGAACTGCTCTCTCACTCAATAATAATAATACAACGTATAGAAGGTGGTACAACGTATAGAAGGTGGTACAACGTCTAGAAGGTAATACAACGTATAGAAGGTGGTAGAGGCCTTATACAGCTGGAAAACTACTATAAAATAACCACCATAGGACTGCAAAAATATCTACTTCAGAAGGAAGGAAAACTGATCCAGATAGCAGCAAAACACGAGCAAAACAAAAAACTGTTCTCAGTATTTAAGGAAGCTGACAAATACAAACAAGAAATCATACCACCTAATAAACACGAAGAAGAAGAAGAAGATAATGTAGAAACATAAAAGTTATAAAACAAATGAAATCCAAACTAAAAATAGAACAGCAACGAACCATGATAAAACGATGGCAAGAAAAGCCCCTTCATGGTAAATACTGCACTAAACTAAACGCAAAAGAAATAGACAAAGAAAAATCCCAGCAAAGGTTGAGAAGCTCAGGACTCAAAGCAGAAACAGAGGGATTTTTAATTGCAGCACAAGACCAAAGCCTCCCCACCAGAAATTACCAAAAACATGTAATGAAAAGAAATATTACAAGTAACTGCAGAATATGTGGAGATGGACAAGAAACAATAAATCATATCTCTAGCTGCCCAGTCCTGGCTAAGAAGGAATATATTCACAGACATGACAGAGTTGGAACCTACATACATTGGAAGCTATGCCAACATTATGGAATAACAACAGAAAAAAGATGGTATAGGCACACACCAGAAAAGGTCACAGAAAACGAGAAAGCAACCATACTCTGGGATATGCCGATACACACAGATAGAGAAATTAAGACCAACAGACCAGATACAGTTGTCAGAGATCATGAAGAAAAAAATGCTTACTAATTGATGTATCAATACCGGCAGATGACAACGCGTCTCTAAAAGAAATGGAGAAACTCTCAAAATACAAAGACCTGGAAATAGAGGTAACTAGAATGTGGAATCTGAAAACAGAAACAATTCCTATCATAGTAGGTGCATTAGGCATGATAAAAAAATATTCAGACAAATACATAACAAAAACACCAGGACTTACAAACACATATAACATACAGAAAATTGCACTACTAGGCACTGCACACATCCTACGCAGAACACTTTCCATACAATAACCATCAGAGCAGCACAACAAATCACAGCACATACCCAAGGCACACAGAGCTGCGCTCGGTAGTGAAGTGAAAGCACGCTATAAAAATAAAACTACTGAATAATAATAATAATAATAATAATAATAATAATAATAATAATAATAATAATAATAATAACAATAATAATAATAATAAAATTATAAGGTAACCCCGTAGAAATAATCCGGACTGTGGAGGAAACACTTACTGAGATTAGAATTGGAGAACAAATAGTCCAACAAAAGATCCAAAAGGCAGCTGGGTGGGGCTGGTATCCGATCATGAATTGAACGTTATTTATAAATCTTCGTGCACCTAGAGGGAAAAAGAAAAAGGAAAAGAATTGAATTAATCTCGAATTACAGGAACGCACAAATAAATCGGTGTTAGTCCCAAGTCAGCCTTGATTAAGTGGATCTGTATAATCAAGATGTTCCATCCGTGACCATCCTAACTTTTTTAATCGCATTTTGACATAGTTTGGGGATACGCAACTCAGTCTCACTGACGTGTGTGGTTGGCTTTTGGGTGTTAGGTGTGTGAAGGTTCACTCTCTAAATCGTCATTGTTTATTGTAAGGCGGCAGAATCAGGAACCAGTAAAGGACTGAGGTCGATTAATTGACTTGTCCCTTCCCCTCAAAAATCGCTAGGTTTCAACCCTGCGGTGGACCGGCATTTCGTTCAGGAGGAGTGTCACGATATCGGTCACTTTAGGCCATGCAAACCGGGGAACCGGCCCTTTGAGTTCGAGGACCCAAGAAAAATATTTAAAGCAAGAGACGCTGGTTGTGTGTTTGATGTTGCGTGCAAGATATCAGGGGAATAACTTCAACTGGATGCTGAAAGTGTGACTCGATCTTGCTTTTTTGAGATACCAGCTGTACTCTATGGCAAGTACTACACACACACACACACACACACGCACACACTATCGACATAACAAAGAACTTACCATAAACCCACATGACAGCAATTAGCTCGCATGATGCTACACAGAGCACTGAAAAGTCAGCAGCATACCCATCAAGAAGAGAGACGACATAGGTTCCACCCTGAAGAAGAAGAAAAAACTCATAGAAATAAGATTCTAAAGCAGGTGTTCTGAAATAGGGGTACAAGGGGCACGACTGAGAAAATACAGGCGTATGCGAAATTTGTAAAATCTTTCAAATTCTGAAATAATTACAGCCAACTGCTGTTCACTGAAGCTCCCCCACCCGACTCAGATATTGTAAATAATATTTCTAAAAAGACAAAAGAATCTTCGTCAAAGATGTTGCTTGGAGGTTTTGACTTCCAAACAATAATAAATAAATAACAATGTCTGTTGTGTGATATCCATTGTTATAAAATGGTTAGATGCTAGTAATTATGGGATGTAACTATTTTACAATATATTCTTCATAAGGATACCCTTATGAATACACCTCATGATGAATATCCTTTATGTCGGATGTGACGAATTGTTTTGTGGAAAAGTCTTGAGAACCCAGATTTTTTTCCATGTGTGGAAATAGAAGACTCAGCTTGTGCAGACTGATATTAAGTCTGCGTTGGGTTTGACCCTGGTAAGGAAAGAGAGGCAATAAGAAAATTTTGACCGGGCGCTACACAATCTGTTCTGAGGAGATGGACTGCAAGTTAAAAGTAAGACCTCCAGTGCCAAAACGTACTCTCGCCAAAACTGGCTGAATGTCCCATCAGCCGTGCGTTATTGTCTCAATGCACACGAGGAATTCTATCCAAAATTAACGATTGCCAATATTCTGCGTTATTATCCATAACTGGAATTTGGTCTTGTAGGAGTCTAAGAAATGATAACCTTTGGAGTAAAACAAGAGAAACACAAATGTACAACTTACAGGGCAGACGCATGGTAAGGCAAAAAAGAAACAGCAAACACCAAAGCCCAAACAAATGAATCCTTTGTACTTTCGAAGTTCCGGATATTCATCTTGAATGCAAGTGAGGACCGTCTCAAGCATACCAAACTGAAACAGGAAGCATGAAATAAAGATAAGAAAAAGAGTTTAGAAATACGCTCGCAACCAAAGACAAAACGAAAGAAAAAATACAGGGGGGAAATATCAAAATAATATTCAACAGAAAATAGGTCAGAGGAAGAAAATAGGTCAGAGGAAACAAGAAAATAGGTCAGAGGAAACAAGAAAATAGTGTGTTGAAAATATTGAGTGAATTATAAATTTTTAGTCACTAAATTAAGCAATATTTATACCTTCTGAACTCGGTTGAAGACAAATATATGTCACAAAGAGTTTCAGTCTATAAAATGCCGTGCGGTAAGGCACCAGCTCTTGTTTTGTCAATCTTGAATTAACGAACGGCAAAAGCTGTCGTCAGTGGAATTTTTATTCACAATGATGAACGATAAAATAGCGTCTGGCATTTTGTTTTTTTTTTCTACGACCCAATATTAATAAATCATTTATGTTTTCCTTGTTGGTCTCAACGGGGGAAAATATAAATATGATTTGACAACGAACAAGGATCAAAGGAGGATGAGGAAGACAGATGAATGTGCTGGGTTGGTCTATCTATAAGGTGTGTGAATATATGTCGTTATAGCAGCCGTAGGAGGTGAACAAAGAGATACAACATATATGAGTTAATTGCATAATAGACGCCTGTTGGTGACCAGCCGAATAGCTTTCTTTCTCTGTGATAACCAGCCGAATAGCTTTCTTTATGGCGAGTTCTACTGTGTTTGTGTAGATGTTGCAACAATAAGGTTCGTATTAGAATTTCGCCAGGGTTGTTTTCGGTCTTCGTCTCTCTGATCCTGATTAAATAATATACTGGAATTTATTTACTCGCTTATATCTCTTGTTATAACTTTTGGTCTTATGCACAAACGCATGGCCTGGCGTTCCGCTGCGTGGCGTCTTCTGCTATGGCACCCGGCGTGCCATAGCTTTGCGAGTTAGTTTGGTAGAGAAAAAACTGAAAGAAACCTTTCGTCTGAGCGCGTAGTAGCTGTGTGTGGGGCTTCTTTAATCGGAATTGCTCGATCGTCTTAAACGATCGACTTAAACGATCGTCACTGTCATCTGTTTCCAATGAATTATCATCTTGACTGGAAATAGGTGAGGGTTAGCGCCAGAAAGGGTATTCGACCGTAGAAAATATTCCTGAATGAATTCCGTCTAATGCTGCCAAGCATGAAAAAGTGGATGTTAAAACAACGATGATGTTAAAGGATGATGAATATATGATCTGATTGAGGGTTTTATGCAAGACTATATCAACAATATTGGTTTACCTCGCTGTCCAGTCCAAGGATGAATAACATGAAAAAGAAAAGAATTGACCAAAGATGTGGAATCGGAAGACGCGCCAAAGCTTCAGGATACACGACGAAGGCCAACTCGAAACCTACAAAAGAAAAGAGAAAACGAAATTATTATTTTTTAATCTTTTGCTTGTTTTAATCAATAGTCTGCGGCCATGCTGGGGCATAACCTTGAAGGGTTTTAGTCGCATGAATCGACCCCCAGTACTTATTTGTAATCTTGATGCTTATTCTGCCGCTCACTGTTTAATAACCTCTGAGATATGAAGATGTAAACAAACCAATACCAATTATCAAGCGATGTTGGGACACACAAACATACATGCATACATGCATACACACACAAACACACACACATACATATATACACATACACAATACTCACAATATTCTGGTTGCTCCGAGGCTACAATAGTAGACACTTGCCCGAGGTACCAAGCATTGAGACTGAACCCAGACCCGTGTGGTTGACCGGCAAATTTCCTACCTCACAGCGATGCCTGAACACACACACACGCACACACACACACACACACACACACACACACATAAACACTCACACACACGCACATATTTTTTATTTGTTTCAGCCATGCAGCTGCGGTCATGCTGGAGCACCACCGTGGTTTTGCACCGTTACTTATGATTATCTTTCGGCTGAGTCTCTCAGGCTGATGGCAGGGATTCATATCACCACTTCCGTATGTGTCTTTGTCCCAGCTGTTGGCCCATTTCGTGCATGAGGAAGTTTGACTCCGCTGCCCTTGTCCGTACCTCGTGCCGAGTCGTCGGTTCATCCGGTATTGTGAAGAGGAGGATATCTAGTTCCTTTTTAAAGACATCTACGTCCACCTTATGTAGGTTTCTTAATTTTTGTGGTAGAGCCTTGAACCCCAGGCTATTGGGCTTTTGAGCCCCAGGCTATTGCAGTACCTGGTCCTGAATTTATATGGAGTGGATGGTACCTTTGGTAAAATACAATGGAGGCCATTTCTGGCATTTGTATAACATTCAATGCCGAAATTAGGTCCTAGCCCTTCTAGAGTCGTTCCATATATTGATTATTACCTATGTGTCTCACCTTCGCTCCAGAGAGTAAAGTCGCAGTTTTTCAGTCTCTCCTTGTAGCTCATCT
>NC_043008.1:45127321-45132321 GCF_006345805.1 Octopus sinensis
GCCTGGCACTTAGGTCCGAACCGCTAAGTTAGCAGTTGTCAAGTTGTGGTGGGGAATAAAGAGACAGCAACACACACACACACACACACACACACACACACACACACACACACACACACACACACACACACACACACACACACACACACACACACACACATATGTACGACGGACTTATTTTAGTTTCCGTCTACCATGTTCACTCATAAAGCTTTAATCGGCCCGAGGTTGCAGTGGAAGAGGCTTGCCCAGGGTGCCACGCATTGGGTCTGAACTCGGAACCATGGGGTTGGGAAGCAAGCTTCTTACCACTTAGCCAAACCTGCACCTGTAATATAATCCTAAAAAAGCAATTTTCCTATGTAGGTCATGAATATGCTCAACAGCTTTTCTCTTGGCATTAAACACCACACACTTACGTAATTAAAACATAATTAATTTAAAAGTGATGTACATCCACGTCCACATACATTAGTTTTGAGCTGCTTTCATTTATAGGTCTTAAGTATGCATTGCACAACTGTAAAATGTCCAGTTTAAATAAGCCGCCATCGATAAAACTTCGAAATTACTCTCAGCAATTTACAATATATACATATATAGCAATGACTAGCGAAAATGCATATGTAAGAAGAGAAGCAAACAAATCTTACAATAGACATGAATTAAAAGCAAAGTAAAGGAAGGAAAAAAACAAAAACTAACTCGAAATAAAGAGCTGGGGCTGTTACGAAGTTTGTGCTGTTGACACAAGCGATATTGTAACCAGGTTCATTTAGGGCTTCGTTACATATACAACCGGCTTTGTCAAGGGTTACATTTCCTGTACACATTAGTCTCTCCGAGACACAAGTCTTCAGTGTTCTGTTGATAAACTGAAATGCATAAAATCAGATGTTATAATGTAAAGATTACACGCACACGCTCGTGCGCACACACACACATATATTTATAGGCACACATACAAAATGTGAGGTGATAAAGGAAAGAAGTTCGAAGAGGGAATGTAAGATCTCTTCCGTGAAGACGGTGGCTCGTTTCAGTCTATGACGGAATAAGTCTACAAACAAACAATATTATGGGCCACCGACCTCCAGAAACAACTGTTGGATTTGTAATACTGTTCCTCATTCCCTTGAATTTTCTATATCATTCATTTTCTGTGTAAGTCGGACCTTTTTATACGTATACATTATATATTTTGAATTTCATGTATTCAATATACTTTATATATTGATCTGTCTAACTTGCTTGTCCCGACGTTTACTTCTTTACCTGGTCAAGTTTAAACTTCTTGACCACTACCAAGTTTGTTGTATATGGAAAACATTTGGATCTCATCTATGAAGTACACAAACACACACACACACACATTTATGTATGTATGTACTGTTTTCTCAATGCGTTCAAAATAATTTTTCCATCGTCTCAGCTTAACAGCCCCCATCGTTTGTTTTTACTGTGTTATTCTCATTGTCCTGTCTTTTACTGTTTTGTATTGGTTTTACTGTCTTGTTTTGTTTTTACTGTCCTGTTCTTGTTACCCCTTTTACCCCTCCGTAAAAAATCCCAAATTTTATTTAATTTGCTTTGCGGGAAGGACTGTTTCAACGAAGTCGCGTCTTGTCCTCACCTTCGAATGTGGAGTAGCTGAAACAGGGACAACTGAAGAAAGGGATTATTCCTTGTGTTGTATGTCTTGTACTCTGTTTTTTCGTTGTTTGAAAAAAGTCCGTTTCTATGTTTTTGTTTTTATGTTTTCGTTTCTCATTGTATTCAACGTGTTTTTGTGTCCTGTACCCATATATGCATGTATATATACATATAGATGTAGGTATGTACATATATGTATGTATATATGCATATGTTTATGTATTATTTTGTTATATATATATATATATATATATATATATATATATATATATATATATATACACATATGTATGTATGTATATAGTTGAGATTTACAGAAAAACAAAAGACGAAGACAGGTGTATAAACAACAAGCAGGTTTATTAGTTTGATGCTCGGGAAGGTGAGAAGGTATTTTATGATTGAAGCCTATGCTCTTCAACAGAAAGGAACACGAGGAAATAAGCAGAGAGACTAAAAAAAAGCTTTTGGAGTTAGCGGTCAATCATGGCGACTGGCTGGAGAAAGGTTGTTAGGAGAGCTAGGAAGGAGGGGAGATAATAAAGTATTGGTGATCCCAAAGCGAAGGTGCACGTGCGTGTGTGTATGAGAGAATGTGTAAGTGTGTATGTGTGTGTGTGTGTGTGTGGATAGAGGCTATATATATGTGGGTATAAAGGAGGTAGTCAGAATTTTTAATAATTATTTATTTACAACTTTCATCAGTTTTGAGAAATTCATCATATACATATACATATATATGCATATATATATATATATGCATATATATATATATATATATATATATATATATTATATATATATATATATATATATATATATATATATATATATTATATATATATATGCATATATATATGCATATATATATATGCATATGTATATATATGTTTGTATGTGCCTAGATATGTATACATTTGCGTATGTGTATATATGTGTGACAAGTATCGGTATGTGGACGTGTGGGTATGCGTACTTTTGTTTAAGAGAGTTTTATGGCACAATTTGACTCGAAACTGACCAACCAAAAGCACGACGGCTGCAAACTCCTGTTCGAATATTGCCATCGTCTGAATTCTACGACCAGCCATTGCAAAAGTCGACGAACATGGGAGAAGCACTGCAACACAAAGACACACCACGTCACAATGCGACCTCACTCGACGACGCAGGTCGGCAGGCTGATGCCTGTAGGTCGCATCAAGTGGCTTCAAGCGGTGGAAGCTTGAATTACGACGGGCCTGTCCCACAGAGAACGCTTCCGTTTACTTTTAGGTAACCCTCGTGCGTGTTGATTTTTTTTTCTGGGATAAGGATTTGCACCGATCCAATCCATTGCTAATCTCTGAACATGGACAACATAAAGTCGAAAAGAAGAACTACTCTACATCATCGAATATTGTCAGTGTCGCCGGTTTTCTTCCAGAGTTTCCCTCTTCTAGAGAGATCTTCTGACAACAGAGGGGTCTCCCATTCCCAGTGGCCCAACTGCGCCTCTTGACACCAGCCCAGATATTTCCAAATCCCCGCGCATACATACATGCATACAAACATGCACATGTACAAATTGATATATGGCGGTTGACTGCTCATGAGTTCTTCCAACCTTTGACATACATACATAATACTTATATATATATGTTATGATATGTAGAAAAATACAGACTGAGACAAGAACGCATAAAAACTTAGAAGACGATACAACAAACACAGACAGGACATTCGAAGCCCTCAGTCTTCAGTCAAGAACCGGATCATCGTAGTAATTTCGGCTGATTAATCTTGAGATTACGAGAACCGGCCAGCCCTCCAGGAGAAACTAAGCAACGAGCATTAGAAAAACTAAGCTAGGAGCGTAGATTTCCTGGAAGAAGGATCGAATGCATACGAACACAAAGACAGCAAAACGGACGGTGCCACACGAATATATATATATATATATATATATATATGTGTGTGTGTGTGTGTGTGTGTGTGTGTGTGTGTGTGTGTGTGTACTTGCAAGTCACTTGGTGACCATACTAATGCCGTTAGTAGGAAAAGGGAGAAGTCCAGTCTACACTGGAAAATCCTTGACGTTAGGAAGGGTAACCAGATGTAGACACCTTGTCAAAAGAGACGCTGGATCTTGGTGAGGTCCTGCAGCTCGACGGATTCTGTCGAAACCTTTCACCCATGCCACCATGGAAAGCGGACGTTTTAGCTACGATGATCAGGATATGGACGAAAGGAAAAATTGTGGCTGTAAATTTCTTTTAATATCAGGATATTACTAAGGAGACGAAACAAAACAAGAATCAAATTTGTAGATGGTGCTACAACATGGATGATATCCATCGACCACGAATAGCTCAATCGAAGGAGAGGGGCTTTCTCCGTCCGGGTTGCGGATCCGTGGAACAAGCTGCCAGACGAGATGGTGATGACGCCGACGACCGCTTTGTTCAAAGTCTCCCTTGACCTCAAGTGGCCTGAACTCTTTACATGAACACCACCCTGTACTTAACTCCATGTCCCCCTACATGGCCTTGCTATTTGCTTTTGAGCCAAAATTAACTAACTAACTAACTAGCTCCAGAGAAGGAATGATACTTACACTGTCACAGTTGGACCATGGTAGTACTGACTGCATGGAGGCGAAGAAATAAAATAACGTATATGCCATGATGACGTTGTAATAAATAGCAACAACAAGGGAGATCATAGCCATGGAGATTCCAATTCCTGAAACAGTAGAAGATAAGTAAGGTTTTGTTTGTCGAAAATCTTTCTTTATTTCGTCAATTTTTTTTTAATATTTATATTTTTCAGGGTAAACAAAAGAGCATGGCTATCACTTTTCAGGAGATGGCTAAAATCGATGAAATCGATTATAACCTATCGGTCGTACTAATATTTCATATTTAATTCATGTAGATACGAATACTCTTTTACTCTTTTACTCTTTTACTTGTTTCAGTCATTTGACTGCGGCCATGCTGGAGCACCGCCTTTAGTCGAGCAAATCGACCCCGGGACTTATTCTTTGTAAGCCCCAGTACTTATTCTATCAGTCTCTTTTGCCGAAACACTAAGTGACGGGGACATAAACACACCAGCATCGGTTGTCAAGCAATGCTAGGGGGACAAACACAGACACACAAACACACACACACACATATATATACATATACATATATACGACGGGCTTCTTTCAGTTTCCGTCTCCCAAATCCACTCACAAAGCTTTGGTCGGCCCGAGGCTATAGTAGAAGACACTTGCCCAAGGTGCTGTGCAGTGGGACTGAACCCGGAACCATGTGGTTGGTAAACAAGCTACTTACCACACAGCCACTCCTGCACCTATG
>NC_043008.1:45134821-45144821 GCF_006345805.1 Octopus sinensis
CTTGAAGACCAAATCTCGTTCAGGGCGATCGTCAACCCCACCGAAAAAATGAAAACATCACGAAAATTTATGAACTGATGTTGGAAGACCGTCACCGATCAGCTGAAGAACTCGTTGATATGACTGCTGTGTCGTGGAACCCCTGCCAACGAGTTTCGAGCGAGGAATTGCGAATGAAAAGAGTTGCAGCCAAATTTGTGCCTCACTTGCAGAAGGAAGATCAAAAACAATCAGGACTGAATGCGTGTCGTAGACTGAAAGAACGGTTGGAATTTGATCCAGACCTTTATTATTCGAGGGTCATCACCGGAAACGAAGGCTGGTGCTACGGCTACGACCCGAAAACGAATCAGCAATCAAGTCAATGGAAGCATTCGATGTCCTACGCCCCAAAGAAGAGCGTCAAGTGAAGACCAATGTCAAGACGATGCTCATTTGTTTCATCGATGCGAAAGGAATTGTCCACACAGAATGTGTTCCTCCTGGCCATAATGTTAACCAGACATTTCACTTGACAGTTCTGAAGCGTTTGTGAAACGCGGTGAGATGAAAACACCCCAACCCGTGACAAATTGGCGAGTGGTGGCTTCACCACTACAACGTGCCTGCGCACACCACCTCGAGTGTGAGACAGTTTCTAACTAAGAATGGCATGGCCCCGCTTACCTACCCTTCCTATTCACCCGATCTTGCTCCTTGCGACTATTTTGGTCCCCCCCCCAATGGAAAAAGTCCTTAAAGGGAAACGTTTTGCAGATGTGGAAGAGTCGAAGAAAAAAAGGCGACGGAGGCGTTAATAGACATCACTTCCCAAAAATTCTAGGACTGCTTCGGACAGTGGAAAACGCGTTTGGACCGATGCATTGCTTCAAATGGAGAATACTTTGAAGGCAATAGAAGTGTAAACATGTGGAAGCACTCCGTCGGTTGCGACGATGAGGGTTCCGGTTGATCCGAATCAACGGCACAGCCTGCTCGTGAAATTAACGTGTAAGTGGCTGAGCACTCCACAGACACGTGCACCCTTAACGTAGCTCTCGGGGATATTCAGCGTGACACAGAGAGTGACAAGGCCGGCCCCTTGAAATACAGGTACAACAGAAACAGGAAGTAAGAGTGAGAGAAAGTTGTGGTGAAAGAGTACAGCAGGGCTCACCACCATCCCCTGCCGGAGCTTCGTGGAGCTTTTAGGTGTTTTCGCACAATAAACACTCACAACGTCCGGTCTGGGAATCGAAACCGCGATCCTATGACCGCAAGTCCGCTGCCCTAACCACTGGGCCATTGCGCCTCTGTAAACATGTAAAACTAAGTGAATAAAATAATATAGCAAAATTCCGGTTTCTTTTGGGTACCTCCTCGTATAAAAGTAGATCTCTATAACTATCTAAATATTTTCGCACTTTCACTCAGCAGAAAATGAGGACAATGGCAGCTGAGGTGTTTGCTTTTGTGTTACGGGCTGATGTCTCTTACAACAAAGGAAATCTTACAATTTCAGTTGCTTCATCATCTCCAAAACTGGCAGAAATTGCAGTCAAACGGACCTCTAAACTCAAGACAGACATACAGACAGACCCACATACACACAAGCGCACAAAACTATTCACACAAAACTATTCGAAGAATAGGAGAAATGAATTATAAATATATTTACCTCCTCCATGTCTGAATGCCAAATAGGGGAATCTCCAAACGTTACCAAGTCCCACAGATAATCCAATGCAGGACAGCATAAACTCTGCCTTATGGCCCCACGTCCCACGGTCATGCGATTCATCTTGATCATCAGCTTGATTTGCACCTGCCTGTATAATAGCGTCATTATTCATATCATAATGAGTCGCTCTCTTTGTTGTCTGTGGTTCACTCTGAAAAAGGAAACGAAGAAACAAATTATGAAACGAGACAAAAACAGTCTATGAAAAATTTAGGTATTCATTCTTGCTGTTCTATTTGTGTTCTTCCTGCTCTGTTTGCGTAAATTTGGCTTAACTACGTTTTAGTCGGTCTATATGTGTTCCGGTTATTGTTTCTGTGGTTGTATAAAAAAAAAAGTTGCAACTTTTGTTGAATTGGCACAATGGCTTTAACGCAAATTGATATCAGATTTCAAATTTTGGGGAAGAACTTGGCAACTATGACGGTGCCATGAGTTTGGTTATAACAGTTTAAATTTCATTGGGAATAGTGTTTCATGTTGAAAATGTTCTCTTGGAGGGTGTTCTATCGATGAATCAAGTTATGGTTTTCAGGGATGCGAAAAGAAAAGTTACTATTGGCATGATTTGAACTCAGAATTTTAAGAGGTGAAACAAATACGACAATTTTCTTTTTTCCCAACGCCCTAATTGTTCAACCAATTCACAATAACATCCAATCAAAGATCATTTCAGGAGAACAACAACATTTAATAAAAATTATAATAGAACCTCTGGGATTTGATATACATGAATAGAGCAACCCTTGGGTTTTGTCTGTTGATAAAAATACACATCCACCACCACCACCACCACCACCACCACCACCACCACCGATAAAAGGGATCGATAAAACAAGTGCCAGTGAAGTACTGGGGTTGATATAAACGACTAACCCTATTCCCCAAATTCCAGGCCATAGCAGCAAGGATTATATTGATGGTTACTGTTTGTTTCACAAGCGATGTGAATGTTCCAAATGACCAGCATTTAAACATGTTCGAATATTTAAGTGAAACAGAGAGGAAATATGGATGCTCTCTTCTTAGCAACAAAACTACAAGAGATCTTAGCCAACTACAAGAGATTACCGCATCTAGAGTTCGTCAATCTGCTGAAGATCTCAGTTAGGTTGGCACGCTCTGTAGCATGGTGGTCTTTAACCAGTTGTCTGTCCTTTGTATCACGTGATACGCAGGACGTATATTTCCCTGATGTCCATGTATCATATAGGATACACATTTCCATATTTTTTCGACCAGTCAAGTAACAGGAGGCTTACGAAACGAAAGCTTTAGATTGAACAGAACGTAGGAAATAAGGACTAGCTTTAAGTCAAGAAACAAGCTTTGATTTTTAAAACAAACTTACAACAATGCTTTCGACGGGCAAAGGGTCAAGAGAGCCGTGCAAGGCATACATGGAGATGCGTCAGCAATATGAGAGTTTGCAATGAGTTCAGGGGGAAATTTAAGGTGCAAACGGCTGTCCGTTAGGGGTCGATTCTCAGCCCCCTCCTGTTATAGTTCTCCGCACAATAACAAAAGAGTTTAAGACCGTAGAATCATATAATTGTTGAGGACCTGGTCCAGCCTCTCCTACACATCGTCTGAGCAACCTTCTTGACATTATCCTAAAACCACTATGTAGTCACATGCTCAGTTTCATTCGAGATGATATCGATTTCTTCTCATATCTGCCCAAATACAACAGAATCCCATTCACTGTTAGTTAGTGAATATATACGAGCATTCCACATGATTTGGGACTTAATGCCAGAAAATATTGGGTCGAGAAACATAGAGAAGCGATCCTCAGTAGATTTACTGTAACCGTCATACTAGACGCGGTCAGCCTCATCCTCGAAAACAATACATTCCTTTACAATGGAAAAAAACTACCCCCAAATTCGAGGCACAGCTATGGGGACGTGATTTGCTCCGGTTTTCGTGAACTCAGTAGTGGGATACTTGGAACAATACCTATATAAAAAATTGAAGAGAACTACAACATGACCTTTAAAAGACATATAGAGGATTTACGGAAGAGCTACCCCGATGATTGTTTCCTAATTTGGAACAAATCCCTAGAAAATCTGGAAGAATTCAGCACCGAACTCAATAATCTATTCCCTAGTCTAAACTTCACAAGAGAAATGATGGAAGCACTCCGTCGGTAACGACGACGAGGGTTCCGGTTGATCCGAATCAACTGAACAGCCTGCTCGTGAAATTAACGTGTAAGTGGCTGAGCACTCCACAGACACATGCACCCTTAACGTAGTTCTCGGGGATATTCAGCGTGACACAGAGAGTGACAAGGCCGGCCCCTTGAAATACAGGTACAACAGAAACAGGAAGTAAGAGTGAGAGAAAGTTGTGGTGAAAGAGTACAGCAGGGCTCACCACCATCCCCTGCCGGAGCCTCGTGGAGCTTTTAGGTGTTTTCGCTCAATAAACACTCACAACGCCCGGTCTGGGAATCGAAACCGCGATCCTATGACCGCAAGTCCGCTGCCCTAACCACTGGGCCATTGCGCCGAGCAACACACAATTACCATTTCTTGACATAATGGTAATTAAAAACAACACCACAATCATAACTGATATTTATTACAAAAGCACAGACACACACCTGTACCTAAATTTCAAATCATGCCACCCAACACACACAAAACGCAACATCCCGTACTGTCTAGCCAGGAAAATTTGTACTATAGTAGATAATCCAAATACTAAGAACGACATATAGAACTCAAAGGATTTCTGCTCAAGCAAGATTATCCTCTCATTCTTATAGAAAATTGAATACAACAAGCAAAAGAGATTCCTATAGAATAATTTAGAGGAGCATGAAAAGATGAACCCATCAAAGGAACACAATACCATTTCTAGTAACACACAATCCGCATCACTAGAACATTTTTAACATCATGAAAACAAATTTGCCAATCATAAAACAAAAGGAACAATTCAAAAAGCATAATAACTAATCAAACACTTATCTTAACTTAAAGAAACTATTAACAAAGGCAAAATTCAATGTGAACCAACGGGATAAAACATTCACAGTAACCAAGTGTAATGATAACAGATGTGGAACGTGTCAATACATGCATACAGGTGGATCCATTAGAACAAAAAATGGACAGATTTTCGCAAAAGCAGATATGAACCGCAAAAGTAGAAATTTGATCAACTGCATTAAATGCCCGAATCGCGAGGAATTGTATATAGGCGAGGCAGGGAATGCAATATCGGAACGCTCACGAGTCCACAGACAGCAAATCCAGAACACCAATGTTCGCCAAATTCCATTGAGCGAACATATAGAGATATGTAGTCAGAAAATGTTTCTAATTTTTCCTGTCCACAAACTACATAACACAAGTGAGGTTGGTAGAAAGATGAATGAAAGACGGTTTATTAAAATGTTCAAACTTGTTCTGAGTGGAAATAACTGCAATAATATAACAACCAGTTAATCATGTGGATTAATAAATATAAACGAATTACAGACTATCGGTACACCTGGCAAACTGTGATGTTTAAGATGCGTGCGGATTGGTCAAAAAGGTATTTTAAAAATTCAGATGGTTGGAGCGTTCTAAGAAGTACTAATGTTGTCAATAACATTTGAAATCTGAGGAATACACTATTTATGAAAGCGCTAAATTTGCTAAAGTACCATTGTAAAAAAACTTATATATCATTCTATACACATTAACACAAATTCCAAACTATACATACATACATACATACATACATACATACATACATACATACACACAGACACACACACACACAGACACACACACACACACACACACACAGAGACACACACTTAGAAATACTAAATCAAATTTCACAAAATATAATATATAAATAAATTAGAAAAAAAACATCTTTTATCAATTCAAAATGAAAAATTAAATTACACCATCTAGAAAATTACATATATACGTTTTATTTATTATTTTGCACATTACTTAATCCTCTGTATATTTTTTATTTTATATTTAATACTTCTATTATATGTAATTTTCTAGATGGTGTAATATAATTTTTTATTTTGAATTGATAAAAGGTGTTTTTTTCTTATATATATATATATATATATATATATGCAAACACAAGCCCATGTGAGTTTTCTGCAAATTTTCCGCCTCTCAAATTTTACTTTAAAGAAATCGGTGAATCAAGGTTTGACTGATACAATAAGTGTGAACCCAAAGGCGGCGGACTGGTAGAATAAATAGCACGCCGGGCGAAATGCGTAGCCGTATTTCGTCTGCCGTTACGTTCTGAGTTCAAATTCTGCCGAGGTCGACTTTGCCTTTCATCCTTTCGGGGTCGATTAAATAAGCACCAGTTACGCACTGGGGTCGATATAATCGACTTAACCCGTTTGTCTGTCCTTGTTTGTCCTCTCTGTGTTTAGTCCCTTGTGGTTAGTAAAGAAATAGGTATTTCGTCTGCCGTTATGTTCTGAGTTCAAATTCCGCCGAGGTCGACTTTGCCTTTCATCCTTTCGGGGTCGATTAAATAAGTACCAGTTACGCACTGGGGTCGATATAATCGACTTAACCCGTTTGTCTGTCCTTGTTTGTCCTCTCTGTTTTTAGTCCCTTGTGGGTAGTAAAGAAATAGGTATTTCGTCTGCCGTTATGTTCTGAGTTCAAATTCCGCCGAGGTCGACTTTGCCTTTCATCCTTTCGGGGTCGATTAAATAAGTACCAGTTACGCACTGGTGTCGGTATAATCGACTTAACCCGTTTGTCTGTCCTTGTTTGTCCTCTCTGTGTTTAGTCCCTTGTGGTTAGTAAAGAAATAGGTATTTCTTCTGTCCTCACGCTCTGAGTTCAAATTCTGCCGAGGTCGACTTTGCCTTTCATCCTTTCGGGGTCGATAAATTAAGTACAAGTTGCATACTGGCGTCGATCTAATCGACTGGCTCCCTCCCTAAAGATTTCGGGCTTTGTGCCTTGAGTAGAAAAGAATAAGTATGGAGCCAATTTGCACAACTGTACCTGTATCTATTAACATTCATCGTATTATTCATAAGAAGAGGTAGGTATGTTTTACTATTGTATATTTCTTTCTTTCTTTCTTTCTTTCTTTCTCCCTCCGCCTCTCTCTCTCTCACACGCATACATATGCATATAAAGACATGCCCACACAATACACTCGAACCATTTTAGCTAGGTCGACGACTTACGTTATCAGACACAGGTAGTATACACCTTACACAAAAGACGCAAACACAAAGACAGAGACTGTTTTTCCATATGATATATAAATATATAGATATATTCACTTGCACAAGTATTCAAAACTCCTTTTAAAAAAGTGGCAAACCACAACAATAACCTGCAACACTTCGCCGAAGTCGTAGAAAGGTGGCAGAAAGAAGCGAAGCCACATAGGACCCTGATTATTTCAAGTGACCTGGTTAACAGGTGTGTAGATGAGTAGGTGTGAAGGCTGAAAGTATGTGTGTATACGTATATACTAATGCACACACACACACACACACACACACACACACACACAAACACCAGGCTATATTTTAATAAGTAGTGCTTTATTCTGTGAATTAAAAAAAAATTACCTCTGTGCATATATATATATATATATATATATATATATATATATATACATACACACATACATATATATATATATATATATATAATATATATATACATCATACATACATATATATACATATATATATATATATATACACACACACCACACACACACACACACACAATATATATATATATATAATATATATATATATATATAATATATATATACATACACATACATACTAGGAAATAAAATCAGCATTTAGTTTCGAACAGAAGATGAAATGTTCATGGGTTCGATTCCAAATGTATCCAGCTCATGTCAGCGGCTCTTAGTATTACGTAAAATGAGACTCTTATATATTTACACACACAGAAATACGTAGTTAGTTTGTGTGTATATAAATTTATGTTGCGTATACACACACATATACACACACATATATACACACATATCAATGTATGAATATATAGCATATATAGCATA
Organism: Octopus sinensis; assembly: GCF_006345805.1. Lineage (NCBI taxonomy): Eukaryota > Metazoa > Mollusca > Cephalopoda > Octopoda > Octopodidae > Octopus > Octopus sinensis. The sequence goes on from NC_043008.1 coordinate 45,142,602, forward strand.
TATATATATATACACGGAAATAAGTACACATTTGTATTCACATGTTTTATGCCCTTTTAAATTTACATATTTGTACCCAAATATATATTTATGCATCGTTGTTATCAATTTGGTTTTGGGGACAAGCCATTTCCTCATTGCAGACAAATACCTGAAACATGTTTACTACCATTTCTTCTCCTGGGTCCTCTCAACTACCAAAACCTGATATTTCGCCCATCACCAACGGCTATGATGCTCCCCCACTATTCTTGCTTGTGATCAGAGATGCACATATGGTCAGCCACTGGTTATGGTCAGACAACTGACAAGCAAGCCTATGCTATTGAGCAGATATTTGCTGTAACCCATTTTTTATACCAAGACAAAACAATGTTTTATGACAAATGTAGTATAGAATTTTAACAAGAACCACTTCAACAGTAGCAGCACGGCCCTTGTGCATTTGTTCAAAATGGGTATTCAACACGGCCCAGGTAGATGTGGACATATCTTTGAGCATAAAGAAAAACAGTATTCAACTGTGGCCGTCCGCTGACGTGCGATATGTATAATGGGAATGGCTAGGTTGGGTTTTGACGGCAAGGTGAAGCCGTTTCTTTGTGCACTACCATACAGAACTTAAAAAACATTGCCGTGTTTGGGAATTTATGGGCAATTGGAGTTTTCTTCAGTCGCGTTCTCCTTACCACTTGCAGATCATCCTTGGCTCCTGTTCGATGCGAGATGTTCCAAGTGATCAGTGGTCGATGGTCAAGGACTTAGAAAATGCCTTTAGTGACATCATAAAAATGTGTGGATGTACAAACGTACTAAACCGAATAGAAAGATGTACCATAAATAAATGCTCTGAAAGACCAACTCTCATATTGCATCATCGTAAATTAGAAGCCGAGTTACAGCTCTGATCACATACATACATACATACATACATACATACATACTACATACATACATACACACACACACACAACACACACACACACACACACACACACCACACACACACACACACACACATATATATATATATATATATATATATATATATATATATATATATATACATACACATACATACTAGGAAATAAAATCAGCATTTAGTTTCGAACAGAAGATGAAATGTTCATGGGTTCGATTCCAAATGTATCCAGCTCATGTCAGCGGCTCTTAGTATTACGTAAAATGAGACTCTTATATATTTACACACACAGAAATACGTAGTTAGTTTGTGTGTATATAAATTTATGTTGCGTATACACACACACATATACACACACATATATACACACATATCAATGTATGAATATATAGCATATATAGCATATATATATATATACACGGAAATAAGTACACATTTGTATTCACATGTTTTATGCCCTTTTAAATTTACATATTTGTACCCAAATATATATTTATGCATCGTTGTTATCAATTTGGTTTTGGGGACAGCCATTTCCTCATTGCAGACAAATACCTGAAACATGTTTACTACCATTTCTTCCCTGGGTCCTCTCAACTACCAAAACCTGATATTTCGCCCATCACCAACGGCTATGATGCTCCCCCACTATTCTTGCTTGTGATCAGAGATGCACATATGGTCAGCCACTGGTTATGGTCAGACAACTGACAAGCAAGCCTATGCTATTGAGCAGAATATTTGCTGTAACCCATTTTTTATACCAAGACAAAACAATGTTTTATGACAAATGTAGTATAGAATTTTAACAAGAACCACTTCAACAGTAGCAGCACGGCCCTTGTGCATTTGTTCAAAATGGGTATTCAACACGGCCCAGGTAGATGTGGACATATCTTTGAGCATAAAGAAAAACAGTATTCAACTGTGGCCGTCCGCTGACGTGCGATATGTATAATGGGAATGGCTAGGTTGGGTTTTGACGGCAAGGTGAAGCCGTTTCTTTGTGCACTACCATACAGAACTTAAAAAGACATTGCCGTGTTTGGGAATTTATGGGCAATTGGAGTTTTCTTCAGTCGCGTTCTCCTTACCACTTGCAGATCATCCTTGGCTCCTGTTCGATGCGAGATGTTCCAAGTGATCAGTGGTCGATGGTCAAGGACTTAGAAAATGCTTTAGTGACATCATAAAAATGTGTGGATGTACAAACGTACTAAACCGAATAGAAAGATGTACCATAATAAATGCTCTGAAAGACCAACTCTCATATTGCATCATCGTAAATTAGAAGCCGA
>NC_043008.1:45152321-45157321 GCF_006345805.1 Octopus sinensis
GGAGGATAGAGTGATACCCGTTTTGGTTCAGTATTCCTGTTACCCGATGGATATTCTCAAGACTATTGGCTGCAAAACACCTCCAGATGATCACACTTCCCCCACCATGCTTTACAGTTGGAAATATTTTCTCAGTAGTCATCCGTTCGCTAATTCTTCGTCTGGCATAAATTCTACGCTGGGATCCGAAGATTTCAAATTTTGATTCATCAGTCCAGAGGACTCGTTCCCATTCGTCAACTGTTCAAGTTTGGTGTTTTCTAGCACGCATGAGTCGTTTACGTTTATTCACAGGTGGAAGCAGTGGTTTTTCTGGCAGTGCAGCGGCCATTTAGACCAGCAGCAATGAATCTTTGCTTCACGCTTGTAGGAGACACGTTAGCTTCGCCGGCTTCACTTACTTGTATAGTAATTTCATTTGCTGTCAGGCGCCTATTTTGAGTGATTCTGATGAACTTATCCTGTGATTTAGGAGTCACTGTTGGACGACCTGACTGAGCTCCATCGTTATTTTTCTCCTGTTTCGTTATACCTTACAATGGCGGAGCAGACGGAAGTGTAGGAAACTTAAAGATTTTTAGCTATATCTCGAAAACAATATCTTTCTCTACATAATGTGACAATGCATTATCTCTTTTCAGGTGATGAATTACTGGTTTTGCCCACATTTAGGTTGACTTTTAGGAATTTCACTCAGATGCTTTGGCAAAGCATTAAATAGCTGTGGGCCCTTGAATCCAAAGCTACTGCAGTACATGGTCCTCAGTGTAACCGGGGTAGTTGAGACCTTTGGAACACTGCAGTGGTATCAAGTTCGGGGATTAGTATAACTTGAGTTGTGTGTCAACCCTTCTAGGATCTTCCATACATATATCATTGCATACCTCTCTCGTCATTGCTCCTGGAAGTAGAGTCGTTGCTCGTTCAGTCTCTCCCAGTAGCTCAGCTGTTCCAGTGAGGCAATCTTCCAGGTATAGCACCGCTGAACTGCCTCAAGTTCCACTATTAATCTGACGCCGAGGTGACAACAGTTGCGAACAGGAGTCCAGACGGCTAAGGACCAACATAGTCCTCTGCTCCTTTGTTCCGAAAGTTCTCAGAATCCATCCGGCCATTCACTTGCACATTGCCACCATCTTGCTATCTATGTGAAACGAGGCGTCGTTACTCAGACCAATCCCCAAATCATGCACTGTACCTGACTCTGGGATTGCTGCTACTTTTGGTCTAAATTATTGTTGTTGCCGCATGTGAGCTCTGCCTGGTTGATAGCGGAGGGCTTGGAATTCACTTGTATTCAATTGCATGTGGTTTTCTTCAGCCCATTTATGTATGGCATCGAGATCTTTCTGTAGAACATTAGCACCGGAAGGTTTCTTGACTGCTTCCACTATTTTTGTGTCATCGGCATAGCTACTAAGTGTGGCTATCTGCGCAAGAGAGCCACAATAAACAGTAGCAGCACCGAGACAGTTCCCTGCGGCACTACACTCTCTATTATTGTCTTCTTGGAGAGGGCCTCACAGGCTGCCATCGCCTGGCTTCTGTCTTTTAAGAAATAATGCAATTGTTCTCCCCAGTTTTCCTACTATGCCGAGTTTCCGTAGCTTGTGACATATCATCTCGTGCGACTTCCATTCATTTATAGGACTTAGGCATGCATCGCATACCTCTCAGCAATTTACAATATATACATATATAGCAATAACTTGCGAAAATGCATATCTAAGAAGAGAAGCAAACAAATCTTACAATAGACATGAATTAAAAGCAAAGTAAAGGAAGGAAAAAATAAAAACTAACTCGAAATAAAGAGCTGGGGCTGTTACGAAGTTTGTGTTGTTGACACAAGAGACATTGTAACCAGGTTCATTTAGGGCTTCGTTGCATATACAACCGGCTTTGTCAATGGTTGCATTTCCTGTACACACCCGTCTTTCTGTACACACCCGTCTTTAATTGCAATGGGGAAACACACAAAAACCGTTCGATTCACTTCAACATTTAAATCTAATTTGCAAAAATACTTTCGTCGCTTTGAGACCGCGACCTGTTCACTGACAAAACTTTGTGCTGCATCTCGAAATTTTGTCAGTGAACAGGTCGCGGTCTCAAAGCGACGAAAATAGTTTGACTAATTAAATTTAAATGTTGAAGTGAATCTAACGGTTTTTGTGTGTTTTAAATAGCTTATAAACACCTTCCATGCTGCTATTGTTTTCGTTCTAGTACACGATCTCAGATCAGGTCATTTACTATGCAAGTACATCTCCGTAACTCTAATATTCTGTTGATAAACTGAAGTACATAAGATCAGAATGAATAATCCTTCTTACTTAAAATATGGGTGAGGTGGGGGTGAGGGTGGGGGCAGGTCGATTACGTCGATCCCAGTATGCAACTGGTATTTATTTCATTGATTCCGAAAGAATGAAAGTGGAAGTCTTTCGACCTCAGAATTGACCATGAAAGGTCACTTAGGATTTTTATTTTAAAAATTTTTATCAAGCAAATGTCCATCCGTCTATCTTCGTGTTTGAATTCAAATTCCGCTGCGATTGACTTTATCGTTCATACTTTTGGAGTCGATAAAATAAGTACCAGTTGACCACTGGGGTCGATTTAACTGACATAACCCCACCACTTAAACTCCTGACCTTGTGCCAAGATTTGAAACCAATATAAACAAATACCTGTTGAGAGTTATATGCCATCTCTTTAACCATTTTGATGCCAGCCTGTCTTAGGCCGCCCTTGTCTGAGACAGTCCTTGGTTCTATGCTAAGATCTTCTAAATTAAACCTTAATTAAGATTTCATGTTAATTTCATGTTCCAAGCAGTAGATTAATAATGACAAGATTGTTTTCCTAAATTTTTTATTTTCAAAATTAATTTAGACTAACACAGTTTTACATCAACAGAAATATGGTAACAAAAGGGTTAAACAGTGTTGTTGTCGTTGTTGGTGTTGTTGTTGGTGAAGTGGTGGTGATGGCGGTGATGATGCAGTCACCGTATAATTGATTATAACATTGATTAATTAAAAAATAAATGTTAATTAATTATTCGTATAGGTGGTGACTTGACAGAGTTTTTAGAGCGCAGGATTAAAATGCAACGCTGTTTTTGTTCCAGATCACTGCCTTCTGAGTTCAAATCCCACCGAAGTTAGCTTCACCTTTTTGGGTTTATCATATAAAACACCAACTGAGAAAGATGGCAGAAACGCCAGGGGTGACGGACGAGACGCTGTATGGTACTTGTTATGGTTCTTTGTGTAGTCGACTTAACTCATCGCTCGGTTACATACTCCTCACTCCCTTGTACTTGAGGAACCTTGGGTGAGACTCTATTGTAAAAATTCAGGTCAGGTCTTCGATTAGAAAATAAACTCCTTCGACTAGTTTCGGAGACCCTGAAAAATTCTTTCTTCTATAGGTACAAGGCCTGAAATTTTGGGGAAGGAGCTAATCCGTTACATCGACCCCGTTATATTAACTGCTACTTATTTTCTAGATGGACGGTGAAGTCAGCCTCGGCGGAATTTGAACTTATAACGTAGAGAGCCGGAAGAAATATCGCTCAGCTTTTTGTACGGCGTGGTAACGATTCTGATTCTTCACTGCCTTGAGAATATGAAAAACTAAAGGGTTACAGATACTGCCTACCCTTATTGACTAAATGGTAAAAAACATTTCCCTTCGCGCATTTGTAACCTAAGCTCACATCCTACAGGTCTGTGGGAGTCGCGTTTACTTTGACATCCGTACTTTATGAATCGATAAAATAAAAAATAAGTGTCCTTCAAATTTGCTGGAGGTTTCATAAACTTGCTACTCTAAGTCCAAGTCATTTCTTGAGTGGGGAAAAGGCAGCGGTAAACCATTCCGTTATCCAGCTTCAGAAGGGTGGCACATTGGCTGATTCGTCAGCGCATTATCAAAATAAAGCTTTGTGTGGTATTTATTTCTTGATCTTTAAGGTGGCGAGCTGGCAGAATCGTTAGCACGCCGGGCGAAATGCGTAGCCGTATTTCGTCTGCCGTTACGTTCTGAGTTCAAATTCCGCCGAGGTCGACTTTGCTTTTAATCCTTTCGGGGTCGATAAATTAAGTACCAGTTACGCACTGGGATCGATGTAATCGACTTAATCCGCTTGTCTGTCCTTGTTTGTCCTCTCTGTGTTTAGCCCCTTGTGGGTAGTAAAGAAATAGGTATTTGTTCTTGATCTTTATACTCTAAGTTCACTTATCACCAGGGATATCTTCGTTTCCTATTCTTTCGTGTCTCTAAAATGGACCACTATTTCATTGAGAAGGCATCAATATTAGATTTTCTCTTACTGTCTTTCCTAAAATGCAGGGAATTTTAGCATAGTTCAAAAGAAACTATCATTTCTTCGAGAAGAATATCTTCTTTGCATCCTCCCTCATAGTCTCTCCTAAAATCCAGGATCTTTTACATTCATTCAAAATAGACCGTTATTCCATACATATTCTTTTCTGAAAACGACAATAGCAGCAGTAGAAGTCAGGCGACCAGTTCAATAATTCCCATCGATTAACAAGTTATTCTTTATCAAGTTTCTCTCAATTGACTAAGAGACTCTTCAGAGTATTACCTTCAGAGGTTATAGTCGATCATATCGACTGTGTTATTTATTTATCGATCTCTATCGAAAAGGTCAAATTTATATGGCTTAAAGAGATGACTGGCAAACATAAGCACACTCTACTTAGACACACATACACACACACACACATACACATACATTTATTAATTTATATATATATATATAATATATGTATATATATATATATAATGTATATTATATATATATATATATATACATATATACATATATATATATATATATATTATATATATATATATATTAATATATATATATATATATATGTGTGTGTGTGTGTGTGTTTGTGTGTCTTTGTTTGTCCCCTAGCATTGCTTGACGACCGATGCTGGTGTGTTTACGTCCCCGT
>NC_043008.1:45159821-45162321 GCF_006345805.1 Octopus sinensis
GGTCCTTTGCTTTCTTCATTCTTATTTGTGTGTCTCTCCTTACTAATGGTCACCCATTTTGTATTTTCTATTTCTATTGTGTGTCTTCATTTGGGCATGTGTATACCTCTATGTGTGTCTATGTTTAATTAGTGTGTGTGTGTGTGGGGGGAAGTGCCTGTAATATTTGTATCTCTTGTTTATATACGTTCATGTAATTTGTTTTTTGTTTTTATTTTTGTTTATTTTTGTTTTGTTCATGTGTTTACACCTACTTATTATTATTATTATTTTTTTTTCCCGCTTCCTACGGAGAGACAAGATCTTGGTCTTGCCAAAGTTGAAAGTTAGTGTAATAATGTAATTATAATATTATAATATGATGTGATTATAATATTATAATATAATAAGTGTGAAATCACCAACAGAAATATTATAAAGTTATTATAATATTAGATTATAAATGCGATCATAACATAGTTGTGAAGTCACCAATAAAACTCACAGCAGACTAGAACTAGTTGTTGGCATGTTGGAAATAACAGCTAAATCTGCATCAAATTCCATACATTCACTCTACCGGCTTAAACACTGGATAATGTTTCGTTAGCTACACTGTACCTAGGGAAGGGGAAAGACGTGATGGGCGTTAGTGGAGTGTCTTTATTCATAAGGTCTACTTAATTAGAGACGACTTCGAGTTAACCATCACCGACGACGACGACGACGACCACCACCACCACCTCCAACAACAACAACAAACAATAATAAAAAAGTTTTTAGTGTTGTTAAACTTTATAAAACAAGTTGTCTTATTCCACACTGAAAAGTATTTTCATTGTTTCTGATTCATGAAAACAGCCTAAGTCTACCGTGACGTGACAAGGTCTGGGGTGTGAGAATATCGTCTGCTTATGTAGGGGAGTTAGGAAGTAGTAAAGTGTGAAGCTTCTGCTGAGGAATGTGTGGTGTCGGTGGTAGTAATAACAGTAAGCAAGTGGACAATTAACATAAGGTGTAGGCTGAGGAGAGAGCGAGAGAAAGAGAGAGCGAGAGAGAGAGAGAGAGGGGGAGAGAGAGGAGACAGAGATAGTGAGAAAGGAAAACGTGTCTGCACAAACAATTGCAATGGCGTTGAGGAACAGACTGAAACCATTGAAAGTGTTTCTACTTGTCGAGGTGGTTGCTTACGCCAAACTAGGTCGAAATATTTGTGTTTGTCAAATGAAACACGATGAGAATTTGATGATGTTCTCAATGGCGAAAGATCACTGGTAAGTGACGTATGAGAGAGAGAGAAAATTTCCACCACGTCTGGTTCTGTGTAAGCTACTGAATCCGTTGATGCATCATTTGAGAGAAAAACCTGTTTGAAACAGACCCCCATTCATTCTGATTCACATCCATATAAATATGAAGTTCAACATAAAGTGGAGTGTGGTAAGAAGCTTGCTTCCAAACCACATGGTCCCGGGTTCAGGGCAAGTGTCTTCTACTATAGCCTCAGCCTGACCCAAGTCTTGTGAATGGATTTGGTAGACAGAAAGTGGAAGAAGCCCGTCGTAGTCAGACGCCATGATAGATCGTTAGCTACTACACACATTTTTTTTCTCTCCTTGTTTCTCTCCTTGTTTTTTCTGTGTATCTTTCTGTAGAAGAGCGTAGGCTCGAAACGTAAAAGACTTTTTCTATTTTATTCCTGAGCGTTATACTATTGCATCTGTTTGTACACCACCTGCCTTCGTCTTTTGTTTATTTTCGTAAACTTTCCCTTTATATATATATATATATATATATATATATATATATATATATATATGTGTGTGTGTGTGTGTGTGTAATTTGCGTGTTTGTGTCTGTGTTTGTCCCCTCACCATCGCCTGACAACCTCACCGTTCGACTGGTTACTTATTTAATCGACCCCGAAAAGATGAAGGCAAAGTCGACCGCGGCGGAATTTGAACTCAGAACGTAACGACGAATGAAATACCACTAAGCATTTCGCCCGGCGTGCTAACGATTCTGGTAGCTCGCCATCTTAATAACAATAATAATAATAATAATAATAATAATAATAATATAATAATAATAGAAAATAATAATAATAATAATAATAATAAAATTAATAATAATAATAATTATAATAATAATGATGATGATAATAATAATAATAATAATAATAATAATAATATGATAATTAATAATAATAAAATAATAATAATGATGATGATGATAATAATAATAATAATAATAATAATAATAATAATAATAATAATAATAATAATAACTGTAATAATCCATAATAAGTATGTGTAAATCCATGATATTGTCCTGTATTCCAAATACAGTGCATAGACTTAAATAATATAGAATAATGGAATCCTATATTTATAAGCATTTATAGATAACTCTTCTGTTCCTCAGAAATATCAAATGTGAAAAAACTACCATTCGTTAAATTATACAATTTTCACATTTGATATTTCTGAGGAACAGAAAAGTTATCTATAAATGCTTATTA
>NC_043008.1:45167321-45179821 GCF_006345805.1 Octopus sinensis
AGATGAAACTCTCTGAAGATTTATTACCTGTCTTCAGCTGAGCAGACGGAAGCATTTCCCTGGCCATTAAAGTTGCTTCTGAGGTGGAAACCCATTAAAGGTTGGTGAGTGTATTATATCAGCTGCGATTGACAGGTAATGAAAACTGAGCTCCAAGAAGGCGTGACAGCTTCAAAAACCTATTGTCCAGAAGACGGAGAAGACACAGAGAGACAATGTGCAATCTTGATACACACAAGGAATATCTAATGGATTCACAACTGTATTGGAAGGCTTCGTATCTGCTTTTCTTGAGTCAATCCGTATCTGCAAAATATCTAGGTAATGTTGACAGTTACCTAATTTACCTGAATATTTTTCAGATACGAACTTTACATCCAATTCTTTTACTTGCCAAATTTTGTTATTTTTCTCGACAGTGGAAAAAAAAGAAGAGAAAATAGGATATTTAAAACCCGTATTATAGTTGCAGTTCCTGTTTGGAGAAAAGGGGAATGCCATTCCTCAATCTTCCACGAATATCAATGTATGGGTTATCCAAGGTTATCCAAATGAGACGAAAGCAATTTTTTCTTTTAACTTATTAAAGTCTTTCCGAAAACGACTCATTTCTGGAACAACTATTTCTTTACTACCACAAGGGGCTAAACACAGAAGGGACAAACAAGGACAGACAAACGGATTAATTCGATTACATCGACCCCAGTGCATAACTGGTACTTAATTTATCGACCCCGAAAGGATGAAAGGCAAAGTCGACCTCGGCGGAATTCGAACTCACAACGTAACACAGACGAAATACCGCTAAGCATTTCGCCCGGCGTGCTAACGTTTCTGCCAGCTCGCCGCCTTTCTGGAACAACAGTTGCTGCAGTGGTGGAAATGTAAAATATCTCAGATCTAATATACAAAATAATATAATACAGTCAGTACTCACCAATCCAAGTTTTATCGAAGATTATGATTGAAATCACACGTTGTAATTGTAGTTGACTATATTATTGATATAGAGTGGAGGCACAGTGGTCCAGTGGTTAGGGCAACGGACTGGCGGTCGTAGGATCGCTGTTTCAATTCCCAGACCGGACCTTGCGAGTGTTTATTGAGCGAAAACTCCACGAGGCTCCGGCAGGAGGGTGGGGGTGGCGAACCCTGCTGTACTCTTTCACCACTACTTTATCTCACACTTTCTTCCTGTTTCTGTTGTACCTGTATTTCAAAGGGCCAGCCTTATCACACTCTGTGTCGCGCTGGATCTCACCGAGAACGCGTGTCTGTGGAGTGCTCAGCCACTTGCACGTTAATATCCCGAGCAGGCTGTTCCGTTGATCTGATCAACTGGAACCCTCGTCGTCGTAACCGACGGAGTGCCACGGCAATTGATACCAGCAGAACTGAGCAATTTGCTTTATCCTTGCGGTATGAAACGATTTAATGCAATTTAGCGAAAAACCTAGAGCAAGACTGAAGATCTTTTCAAAAAACTTCCAACAATCAAAAACATTATTTTATCAATATCTGTTCAACTGTCACTCTTACAACAGAACAAGTGCCATATTGATTAGGGAAGTTCTCCAAATGCACTTTTTATGCTCTGCTGTGCACATAGCGTAATCATACTAAAACCTTTCACAACGGCTCTAAAGAAACTTTATGATATCAGATTGGCTTCAGAAAGACAGCAACAGAGGCATTCTTGAGCAAGTTATTAGCACTGTTAGTTGGTTCGACAAAGAAATTTGGATGGTGAGGAAAATCCCTGAAGTAAAGAATTGGAAACTCAAATTCTTCGTTGTTCTTATATCCTGGAATAAAGTTCAAGAGAAAGATTTCAATTTTTCCATTAATTTACCAGAAAGCAATTTAGAAAATGATAAAGGTTTACTGTTTGGCTCAGATAATTTCTTTTTCTTTCTTTCTTTTACTTGTTTCAGTCATTTGACTGCGGCCATGCTGGAGCACCGCCTTTAGTCGAGCAAATCGACCCCGGGACTTATTCTTTTTGTAAGCCCAGTACTTATTCTATCGGTCTCTTTTTGCCGAACCGCTAAGTGACGGGGACGTAAACACACCAGCATCGGTTGTCAAGCAATGCTAGGGGGACAAACACAGACACACAAACACACACACACATATATATATACATATATACGACAGGCTTCTTTCAGTTTCCGTCTACCAAATCCACTCACAAGGCATTGGTCTGCCCGGGGCTATAGCAGAAGACACTTGCCCAAGATGCCACGCAGTGGGACTGAACCCTGAACCATGTGGTAGGTAAACAAGCTACTTACCACACAGCCACTCCTGCGCCTATATACGGAATAAAACATGAAAAGTATGTGATATAGGTAAAGATCTTATTTCAAACAATTTGGAGAATGAGGTAAATAAAAGTGCTTTGAAAAAAATGATGTGAATGCAGGGTGTAAGCGGCTGAGAACAAATATGCCATGATAAGATTTCAGACAATAAAGGAACATTTGACACCTGAAAGAAATTCGTTGCTGATTCATATCTAATGTCCTTAAATGTTCTGTTATAAATAAAACAGGCAAAAGATTTATACATTTTAAATATGGAGCTACCAGGCTTAAGGCTTTACGTCCAAAGCGGTTTTGACATTGCAAATATTTGAAAACAGATTAGGATTTTTAACGGCGGAAGCGTACTTTAACATCATCCACAATTAAACTGAAATCGCATAAGGGTTTCTTTTATTCAGAGGCGCACACAAAAGAGGCGATGAATTCTAATCGTGCAACGAACTCTAACGTGGTGTCATTGACCAATAACAGTGCATTTAAATTCAGAACAACCAATCGAAATTTGTTTTTTCGTTTTACCCTAACTTTTGTACATTATATTATTATTTTTTCCAACCTTAACAAAAGCGAGTTCAGTTGCGATGATGACAATCCCTCATTCAACCAGCAGAGAGACACAAAGTCGCGCTTTTGTTTCGTCCTACAATGGGCGATAATAAATCGTCTGTGATAGTTTCGTTCTTCACTGAAAGTCAGTTGGTTATTGGGGGTAGATTACAATAAAGCAACATATAAGCTGGTAAGAAGTTAGACCAGATTTGGAATTGCTCTTCATGTTTACATATTGCTTCGCTTGTTTTTTTTTTTATCCGTGAAAAATGTATAATAAAAACCAATTTCGTATCTTGTTTTCATTAGCTTTTCATATCAAATTTTCATTTCAAAAGTGTCATTGAAAAGGTTTAAAAAAACTGTTGATTTAAAAAAAAAAACAGAATGACAATTATGCAATGCCTTTGAAACTGCATCTCTCTCTCTCTCTCTCTCTCTTTTTTTCTCAGACACACTATATAGCTTATATTCTTTTATTCTTTTACTTGTTTCAGTCATGTGACTGCGGCCATGCTAGAAAGACCACCTTGAAGTGTTTTAGTCGAACAAATCGACCCCAGGACTTATTCTTTGTAAGCCTAATACTTATTCTATCAGACACTTTTGTCGAACCTCTAAATCAAGTGGACGTAAGCACACCAACACCGGTTGTCAAGCTTTGACGTGGGGGGGACAGATACAGACAAAAAGACACACACGTATACATACATATATGAGGATTACGAGTCAGTGCAGGCGGGATATTTGCAGCCACTTTTCTCTCTTGCCTTGCACCACTAAAACTGCTAAAAAGGGGGTGCAAGGTACACACACACACACACACACACACACACACACGCCCTCACGCCCTCGTTACAATACTGTTTGACGAGAATATGATTAAGTTACATCTCAATCTGATCAATCATTTAAAATTAATATATATCCGCCTCACCTTATTACGTGACAACCTTGCAAACAAATTACATCGCTCTCCGGTTACAAAGTCAGTAAATCAAACTAAATCAAGCCACGCAGTATATCCCGTCATTATGCCCAATACGTAAGTACTAAATATAATACATCACACGCTACACCCTCTTCAGAATGTCACCTTCCAGGATAACTCTGTCAGCCCACACCTTACCCACAAACATCGATCTGCAGAAGCTGAATATGGATTGCATCGACTGCAAACATTTAGGAAGGCTTCTGGGTGCCACTGGTTTCGAAGTTCCTCCTTGGATTAAACAATTAAATATAAAATCGTACTGGAAACAGTGAAGTTAAGAGAAAGAAAATATCTCGTTGATGGAGCGCTGAATGAAGCAGAAGTCGCCAAATACTTGTGGTAGCATAAGGTAACATAGAAATATTTCCTCCAAAAAAGAATAAAGCGGTTGCTAAAATGGCCTCTGAAACCCTATTAGACTAATTCAGTTTATGGTGTCTCCTCAAAGACATACTGTATCAGTACGCGTATTTAGCGACCTCCTCGGTCTTAGTAAACCATAAGGTTTGGCTTATTATAATCATGAAAAAAAATTTCTTTCTAAGGCTCAAAATTATATATTTCACTTGATACTTGATAATTTTATCTCTAGAGATGTATATAATTATAATTGACTCCGTCGGTCATGAATGACCACGGGTGCACCTAAGAGGTTCCCCTTTGGGGTATAAGTCAGGAGGGAAAGTCACCTCACCGGCGAATGCACAATCTAGGGTTGTTGTTTTTTATGGAAGACCAGCAGTCGCCCATGCATACTAGCCATTCCGCTCCATGTCGCTGATGTTATCCAAGGGAAAGGCAAAGGGGCCGATACAGCTTGGTACCAGTGACGTCACAACTCATTTTTACATCTGAGTGAACTAGAGCAACGCGAAATAAAGTGCGTTGCTCAAGAACTCAACACACAGCCTGGTCCGGGAATCGAACTCACAACCTCACGATCGTAAGCTCGACGCCCTAACCACTGAGATAATATTGACTTGGTACCAGTGACGTCACAACTCATTTTTACATCTGAGTGAACTAGAGCAACGCGAAATAAAGTGCGTTGCTCAAGAACTCAACACACAGCCTGGTCCGGGAATCGAACTCACAACCTCACGATCGTAAGCTCGACGCCCTAACCACTGAGATAATATTGACTTATAAAAGCGTTTGATATACTTTGTAGTATATTATGGTTGCATAATGAAATACTGTGTCTCTGCAGGTCATAAAAATAATGTTTTTTTCTTTTTGTAAAAGATTAACTGTCACTCATGTAAGATTCCCTTCCTCTCCAAACCACCGATAATATTCGAGAAATGAGAGCAACGCCAACATCGTTTAGTACATGTGTCATCGCAGACAGTGGAGGCGCAATGGCCCAGTGGTTAGGGCAGCGGACTCGCGGTCGTAGGATCGCGGTTTCGATTCCCAGACCGGGCGTTGTGAGTGTTTATTGAGCGAAAACACCTAAAGCTCCACGAGGCTCCGGCAGGGGATGGTGGTGATCCCTGCTGTACTCTTTCACCACAACTTTCTCTCACTCTTACTTCCTGTTTCTGTTGTACCTGTATCTCAAAGGGCCGACTTTGTCACTCTCTGTGTCACGCTGAATATCCCCGAGAACTACGTTAAGAGTACACATGTCTGTGGAGTGCTCAGCCACTTGCACGTTAATTCCACGAGCAGGCTGTTCTGTTGATTCGGATCAACCGGAACCCTCATCGTCGTAACCGACGGAGTGCTTCCATCCATCGCAGACATTACCGCCAAAACTCAACTAGCCGTAACCGATGTAGCAAGACATTCCATCTAGTGCTCTCCCTGTTTAACCAATCCACTGCGTCGGTATTTATTAAGTTCCCTATTAAACGCTTCGTCTGCTCCTTCACACCAATAACAACCCTGAAACTATCCCAGACAAGAAGGGTCCGACAGAACTTTGGACATCGTTCTACACCTTCAGATTTTTTACTTGTTTCAGTCATGTGACTGTGGCCATGCTGGAGCACCGCCTTTAGTTGGGCAAACCGACCCCAGGACTTATTCTTTGTAAGCCTAGTAATTATTTTATCGGTCTCTTTTGCCGAACCGCTATGTTACGGGGACATAAACACACCAGCATCGGTTGTCGAGCGATGTTGTGGGGGGGGCAAACACAGACACACAAACACATATATATACATATATACGACGGGCTTCTTTCAGTTTCCGTCTACCAAATCCACTCACAAAGCTTTGGTCGGCCCGAGGCTATAGTAGAAGACACTTGCCCAAGGTGTCACGCAGTGGGACTGGATCCGGAACTATGTGGCTCGTAAGCAAGCTACTTACCACACAACCACTCCTACGCCTTATTTTTTTTAATTGTTTCAATCATTGGACTGCTGCCATGCTGGAGCACCGCCTTGATGGGTTCAGTCAAGCAAATCTACTCCAGTACTTATGTTTTCTTTTCAGCCTCATGCTTATTCTATCTGTCGCTTTTTCCGGACTGTTAATTTACAGGGACCGAAACAAACCAACACCGGTTATCAAGCGATGGTAGGGGACAAACACACACACACACAGAGCGGAGGGCTTCCTCATAATTTCAATCAACGAAATTCACTCCCAAGGCATTGGTCGGACCAAGGCTACAGTAGAAGACAGTTGTCCAAGGTGCCGCGCTCTGAGACTGAACCCGAAATAAAGAGGTTTAAAACCGGGCTTCTTAGCCACAAAGCCATGCTTGTGCCCATAATAGATCATAGAAATTATTTTGAGAGTTTCTTTGATTTGTGTAAAACGAGACACTCATGACGAAATATAAAAGGAAAAATATAGCTCTTATGTCATTCTTTTATGTCATTCTATTTGTTTTATGAAATGTTAATCGTCTGATACACAAAATCACGTGTTCCAGAACATTCCATTCATATCACGTTACCAAAGGTGGCTTCTTATCAAATTTCTAAAACGTCTTTTAGTTACCTTCTTTTCTGGAAACGCATTTCTCACAGTGTTCTTAATCTTACGATGATTGGATATATTTCTCTCCCTCTCTTTCTTTTTTTTTTCTTTCTTTCATTCATTTTTTCTTTCTTTTTTTCTTTCTATCTTTCTTTCTTTCTTCCTTTCTCTCTTTCTTTCTTTCTTTCATTCATTGTTCATTCATTTATTTATTTCTTCTTCTTCTTCTTCTTCTTCTTCTTCTTCTTCTTCTTCTTCTTCTTCTTCTTCTTCTCAGCGTTACTTGACCTTAAAAATACTAAGTTGTTGTTGCTTTCTCTCTCTCTCTCTCTCTCTCTCCCTCTCTCCCTCTCTCTCCGTCTCTCCTTCCTTCGAAATGCTATCCACCATTTCCTTCTCCAACAAAACATTCCAGCGTATTTACTTGTTCTTAAGCAAAAAGAAATGAAAGAAAACAAAACAACAGCAACCCCCCCCAAAAAAAAGTCCCCCTGCCCCCTCATCGGGGATCGTGTACATAGAAAATATTTGACTGTTTGGATCCTCGTAAATTTGTGACTACAAAAACCCATGACACAAAATACACCAGGCTCTAGTTTCTCAGTAATGAGCAAGCAGCCAAGCCATGTTGAAACAATGTTTAAGAGTGAAATTACTAAATGGTTGACATTTTCTTTCGTTTGTTCTGGGTTGGGCTCATCAACGCTATCAACGTTACAATTCCAGTTAGGTATATTGACAAATTAATGTGAAAACTTGGATGAAGATTAAGTAATGTTTGCTATTAGGCTGACTATTTGCCTTCATTTTCAATCGATGTTATATGTTTAGGTATTCGCTATTCTCTGTTTATTCGCGTGGAATATTTGATTTTGAAGTTGGATACAAGCATTTGCATAAAAATCTCTGGTGAACGTAATTTAAACTGAAGTGCCATTTACGTGGCGCTAGAAAGAAAGGTTCACACCTGTGTTATGGTTATGTTCCTTCTACAAGTTGACAAGGTACACATTCTGATTACCTGCTGACTGACTGTTGGCTCAAATTATGGAGCATATCTATTTCTTTACTACCCACAAGGGGCTAAACATAGAGAGGACAAACAAGGACAGACAAACGGATTAAGTTGATTATATCGACCCCAGTACGTAACTGATACTTAATTTATCGACCCCGAAAGGATGAAAGGCAAAGTCGACCTCGGAGTAATTTGAACTCAGAACGTAGCGGCAGACGAAATACCTATTTCTTTACTACCCACAAGGGGCTAAACACAGAGAGGACAAACAAGGACAGACAAACAGATTAAGTCGATTATGTCGATCCCAGGGCGTAACTGGTACTTATTTAATCGACCCCGAAAGGAAGAAAGGCAAAGTCGACCTCGGCGGAATTTGAACTCAGAACGTAACGGCAGACGAAATACTGCTAAGCATTTCGCCCGGCGTGCTAACGTTTCTGCCAGCTCGCCGCCTTTCTAATTACCTGCTGACTGACTATTGGCTCAAATTATGGAGTATCTCTTCGACTCAAGAATGGCCGAGGAAAGAAAGACAGGAATAAAGAAAAACGGGGAAAAACAAACACAGAAACTGTTTTAAAAAACACGAAAAGTAAAATAAAGAACATGAAATAATTGTTCTAAATTCGAAGATTTTCTTTGATGATTTCCAGTTTTGCTTCTTTCTCAATAAAAAGAATTTCCTAATTTATATAAGATATGCTGTTTCATGCGCTATTTTAGAAATATTTTCGATTCTATAAAAAGCCGATACAGGCATATACATGTACATACGCCTTCAACCTACACACACACGCGCGCGCGCGCGCAACACAGCACACACACATGCACGTGCGCACATATATGCGTATGTATACACATATACTCTTTTACTCTTTTACTTGTTTGAGTCATTTGACTGCGACCATGCTGGAGCACCACCTTTAGTCGAGCAAATCGACCCCACGACTTATTCTTTGTAAGCCTAGTACTTATTCTATCGGTCTCTGTTGCCGAACCGCTAAGCTATGGGGACGTAAACACACCAGCATCGGTTGTCAAGCGATGTGGAGGGGACAAACACAGACACGCAAACACACACACACACACACACACACACATATATACATATATATAAACCACTACAAATAATAAAATAAGATGAGGTTTCAAACCCTCTAACGAGGCTTTTTCACCTCCTACTCTTCGATATATCCATCAATATATCCATCATTATCTTCAATGCCGCTTGAGTTCCTGTATCCCGCCATTTCCCATGCCTCACTCATGTAGGACATGTAAGTCGTGTAAGGGCCACTCGGCCATATGCGACACTTCTCCCCCAAATCCTTTAAGCCTTTCCCACAAGGGAAACCTTATGACCTCCACAGCTATTTGCGGAGGCTATTCGGGATCCCGTGTGAAGGGTATATCTACTGTCTTCTACACTGACATCTCATTTTAACAATATATTTACCAAAATTACATAAAGATATCTTGAAATACTAAAGAATGAATTTATTCAATAAAATCGCCATTGGCTTCATCCACGGTCTCCAGACGACTTCGGAATCTACTTGTTTAAGCTGGCGAATGCTGCCATAATCCTTGTCTTCACTTCATCTTTGTTGTTACAAGGAGTTTTGTTGTTCTTTTGCTCAACTGCGCCCCACATATAACAATCAAGGAGGTTACAGTCTCGGGGGGGGGGGTTAGGTGGCCAGATGTTAGGGGTGATGTGGTCGCAGAAATTATCTTCCATAGTGTCTTCCAGCAGCCACCCTCTTGACCCAGGGCAGCACACAGCCTTAGATTCTACGTGTTGAATCTAAGGCTGTGTGAGAAGATGAAGGGAGGCATAACGTGACCATCACCAGCGATCACTCCAAACACCATGATACTGACTGAGTGTTTGATTTCCTTCACTCTCGGTACGTGTCCTCAGACTGACACCCAAACAAACTGAAATGTTGGTATTGGAGCTTCGACCGTGAATACCAAGTAGTACAGCATGTAGTTTCCAAATTTCTGGCAGAGTGAATTGCGTCATGGTGCTGTTTTTTTCAAAGACGGTGCCCAACTGACCCTACTACACTGTGTAGTCGACAAAATCAAAGGCAAACAATGCGCATCCGCAAAATTAAAAATATCAAATGGTGACACTTTACCCATCGCACTCTGTGTATGTATGTATGTATGTATGTATTATGTATGTATGTATGTATGTATGTATGTATGTATGTATGTATGTATTTATGTATGTATGTATGCATGCATGTATGTATGTATGTATGCATGTATGTATGCATGCATGTATGTATGTATGTATGTATGTATGTATGTATGTATGCATGCATGTATGTATGTATGTATGTTATATATATATATATATATATTGACAGAAATGGCAAGACAACAAAAGAATGAAAGAGACCTCTCGATATTATGTAAATAGAGGAATTTATCTATAAATATAATATGTAACAATTATTCGGTAGCCATGCTAAAACTCCGAGTTTCGGATGTCGGGGTGGAAACCCACGCCGCCATCTCTTCAGTTATCCGGCCATCGAAAAAATGAATATATATATATATATACCAGGTGGTGCTATTAAGTTAGACATGGCCTGGGCCAATAATGGCCGAAACCTATCAAAGTATCAAAGTATATACATATATATATATATATTGTATAAAGGATCGTGGGTATATTAATTCACATCTTTGTTTTCTTGTGATTTGCCTTGAAATTACCCCGCATTGTTTTGGCCTTACCCACAATCCTTTATACAGTATATTCTACACAATGCTTCATAGTAATCATTCCACACACACACACACACACACACACACACACACACACACACACACACACACATACGTACATACATATACGTACGCACATACATACATACATATATACTTACACACACAATGATTGATAAGGTGAAAGCGCGAGTAACATTATAATAAATTTGTTTTCGAGAAATCCGCCCCAAAATAGCAATTCGTGTTTTTCACATAAACAGCCGAGTGCCACAGAAAATTTCAGCCTTAAGAAAACTTTCATTTTCACAAACAATCGATACAGGTTTTACGAAGTGTCAGCCGTTTGGGAAATTTAAATTTCAAATGCGTAATTCTGGTTCAGGCTTTATCATGCAAAAGTGTTAAAAGGTCGGTCCTCCGTCGGTCACGTCGATGATCATTCAGTTGTTTATAATACTCCTACTTGTGAAATTAACGTGTGAACGAGTATCGCGTTGTTGACGTGACGTTTATGTTTCATGCGGTTCTCTGGCCGAATCAAGGTGACCCGACACAATGAGACAAGCTCGGATCTTCGTATTACAAGTACTGGAGAGAGATAATGAGGATGAACGAGAGAGAGAGAGAGAGAGAGAGAGAGAGAGAGAGAGAGAGAGAGAGAGAGAGAGAGAGAGAGAGAGACGAGAGAGAGAGAGAAGAGAGAGGAGAGAGAGAGAGGAGAGAGAGAGAGAGAGAAGAGAGAGGAGAGAGAGAGAGAGTGAGACAGAAGGAGGAGGAGGAGATGCTGATACTGATGAGGAATTGTTCTCCGTACGCGTATTATTATTTAACGTGGAGGCGCAATGGTCCAGTGGTTAGGGCAGCGGACTCGCGGTCGTAGGATCGCGGTTTCGATTCCCAGACCGGGCCTTGTGAGTGTTTATTGAGAAAAATCCCCTAAAGCTCCTCAAGCTTCCGGCAGGGGTGGTGGTGAACCCTGCTTTACTCCTTCACCACAACTTTCTCTCACACTTCCTTCTTGTTACTGTTGTACCTGTATTTCAAAGGGCCAGCCTTGTCACATTCTGTGTCACGCTGAATCTCCCCGAGAACTACGTTACTGGTACACGTGTCTGTGGAGTGCTCAGCCACTTGCACGTTTATTTCACGAGCAGGCTGTTCCGTTGATTGGATTAACTGGAACCTTCTTCGTCGTAACCGACGGAGTGCCGTAGTAGTATATTGAATTACATATATATGGGAGAACCAAACCTTTCAAGTGCTTAGGGCTTCTATGGGTCCGGCGTTTTGTGTGACACATTTAGGAATTGTGTGAAATAAAAAAATGTCTATTAGTCTGAAGATAATCCGTCTATGGATGCA
Organism: Octopus sinensis; assembly: GCF_006345805.1. Classification (NCBI taxonomy): domain Eukaryota; kingdom Metazoa; phylum Mollusca; class Cephalopoda; order Octopoda; family Octopodidae; genus Octopus; species Octopus sinensis. The sequence goes on from NC_043008.1 coordinate 45,179,260, forward strand.
ATATCAATGTCGGAATTAGAGTCGGTTTCTGTGAGATTTAAATGAGATTTAGATGAGATTTTAATTTAAGGTAAACAAATAGGCGCAGGAGTGGCTGTGTGGTAAGTAGCTTGCTTACCAACCACATGGTTCCGGGTTCAGTCCTACTGCGTGGCACCTTGGGCAAGTGTCTTCTACTATAGCCTCGGGCCGACCAAAGCCTTGTGAGTGGATTTGGCAGACGGAAACTGAAAGAAGCCCGTCGTATATATGTATATATATGTGTATATATATGCGTGTGTGTTTGTGTGTCTGTGTTTGTCCCCCTAGCATTGCTTGACAACCGATGCTGGTGTGTTTATGTCCCCGTTACTTAGCGGTTCGGCAAAAGAGACCGATAGAATAAGTACTGGGCTTACAAGAGAATGAGTCCCGGAGTCGAGTTGCTCGATTAAAGGCGGTGCTCCAGCATGGCCGCAGTCAAATGACTGAAACAAGTAAAAGAGTAAAAGAGTAAAGCGTAAATTAAAATTGACGGTATGGGTGTGTGGTGACGATACTTGCTTCGTAATTATGTTTCTGG
>NC_043008.1:45182321-45231230 GCF_006345805.1 Octopus sinensis
TACATACATACATATATACATACATACATACATACATACATACATACATACATACATACATAATAGATAGATAGATAGATACATACATACATACATACATACATACATACATACATACGTACAATATTCATTTCAACAAGGTGTATGACTAAAAGAACTGGAGCAGGACTATGCAGTTATGTCCTGCAAAAGTAATATGAAATAGTCGGCGATATAAATGGATACAGTTCTACCAAAAATATCAAACAGGAAACTCCCGGGCCCGTACCTCATAACAAGTTACTGACTGAAGAATTTACCTTTCTTTTCGGCGAGATCTCATGCGGTTGTGTCAAGGGGGCACACGAGAACTGCACCAATGGTTATCAACTGCAGCTACTCTCTATATTCTTCAAAATAGCCAAACCTCCTTTACTAAAAATTGCCACCCAATTGCCAGCCAGAACATCATGTACTAATAATATACACAGGGTACCTCAATCTGTTCTTGCAGGATTATTGCGCAGCCAACAATGTTATAGGACCTGAACAAGTTGGAGGAAAGAAAGAGGTGTGTGTCTGTATACAACAGCTATTAACAAAAGTTAAGAAAATGATCCAGGAAAAACAGTAAAACACCCCAGGAACTTAGCTGTAGTGTGGCCGGATTAACAGAAGGCTTTTGATAGTATACCACATGGGTGGATTATCAAGGCTTTACAGTTACCCAAAGTTCCACAAAACACTAGTGAGTGCTATTGAACATCTAACCAAGACTTGGTTCACCACTTTGCTCCTCGGGAGTGATAAGGAGCAGAATGAGTCGGAGAGCATTCAATGCCAGAAACGCATCTTTCAAGGTGACAGCCTGTCAGTGTTACTCTTCGCCCTCTCATTAAATCTATTATCATACCTGCTCACAAAACGTGACCAGAAGTATCTTTTATCTTTTCTTTGTGGACAGACTGAAACTGTATGGACGAAATATCAGCCACATAAAAAACAATTGGACCTTATAACTCAATTTTCTAAAGACAGTGAGATGAAATTGGGTGAATGTGCATTTTTAACGATAAAACGCGGTAAAGTTGTACCCTTCTTTGAAAACCTAAGAATGAACTGAATGAACTGCCTGACGGTACAACTTCTACAGTCAGGTGACAATTGTAGGTAACTCGGACAAGATATGTCAGATATGATGAGGAGGACCAAAAACGAATACCTCAGAAGAGTAAAGAGAATATGGTCTACAGCACTCTCAGCTTACAACAAGCATATTGCTCACAACACCTTTGCAAGGCCTGTTATCACGTCTACCTTTGGCATTCTGAAATGGTCACTACAAGAACTCAATGAGACAGATGTTCGAACTTACAAGCTGCTCTTTTGTTACAGGAACATTCAACATCAAAGGAGATGTAAACAGGCTATACTTCCCTCACAAAGATGGTGGCTGTGACCTCAAATCTGTATTGTTATAGGAAGCACGAATTGCGACACTGCAGCAGAGGAAAGAGACCAGCAACTATGTTACCCAAGTTTGTGACCACGAAACCAACAGCATAATTAGGATAATTAATGAAGTTGAGGAGAGATATGAAATAAGAGCTGACACAGATCTCTCCTCAAGGCCGCTACTCATGTAAGACTCCAGGAGCTCCAACAAATCCTGTGGTAAAGAGAAATAATAATAACCCGAAGATGGAATTTATAGATATTTTAATGCATCGCTACGCGCGTTTTCACAAATCATGTTTCTTAAGATCATAGTCCGTATTCCTGGGATAATTACAGCACAGTCCGTAGTATCCATGGACATCGGATGTTAATTTGCCCATCCAATTTGACATTGGATGTGTTGTTAAGAACGCCTTAGACTGTACAGTCGTCGTGAGAAATCATCCCGTATAGACAATTAGATGTTGAAAAAAAAAAAAAGGAAAACCACAGATTATACCGGTGACTGTTGTATCACGTGATTTCAACGTAAATTGTGCATTATAGACGTTAAGAGCTAAATTGATATTAATATTAATTAATATTAATATAGCACTTATACGGCGGCGAGGAGCTGGCAGAAGTGGGCGAAATGCGTAGCCGTATTTCGTCTGCCGTTACGTTCTGACTTCAAATTCCGCCGAGGCCGACTTTGCCTTTCGGGGTCGATAAATTTAGTACCAGCTGCGTACTGAGGTTGATAAAATCGACTGCTCTCTCCCCAAAATGTCGGGCCTTGTGTCTAGAGTAGAAAAGAACCGTTAACACGTCGGACGAAATGCTTAGAGGAATTTCGTCCGTCTTTATGTTCAAATTCCACAGAGGTTGAACTTTGCTTTTCATCATTTCGGGGTTGATAATACAAGTACCAATCAAGTATCTGCCTGCCTGCCTGCCTGCCTGCCTGCCTGCCTGCCTGTCTGCCTGCCTGCCTGCCTGCCTGCCTGTCTGCCTGTCTGTCTGTCTGTCTGTCTGTCTGTCTAGAGCTTTTAAGCCAGGTAGTATATATATATATAAACACGTAGCTTCAGTAAGATTACGACCGTTTCGAATTCACACCAGATTATTTGTCAGGGCGGTTACCGCAGTCTACGAAGTTAATTTGGACGCGCAAATTAATAATACGCATTATAAAGGATGCTTCCATTGCTGATAGTTGTCTCTGTCTCTCAATCTCTTTCTCTTCCCCCCTCTCTCTCCTTCTCTCTCTCTCTCTCTCTCTCTCTATATATATATATATATATATATAGTATATAGATACTACTACCCACAAGGAACTAAACACAGAGGGGATGAACAAGGACAGACAAACGGATTAAGTAAATTATATCGACCCCTGTGTGTAACTGGTACTTATTTAATCTACCCCGAAAAGATGAAAGGCAAAGTCGACCTCGGCGGAATTTGAACTCAGAACGTAGCGGCAGACGAAATACCGCTAAGCATTCTGTCAGATTGCCGCCTTAACACCTTGACTCTAATAATAACCAGAGTAAAGGTCGGCTGGCTGGTTTTTCCAGTCACGTTGTACAGCTTATAAAATGGTGGGAGTGGGAGAGACTGAGTGAAAGAGAAAAGATATTGACAGACAGAAAAAGACAAGGAAAGAGAGAGAGAGAGGGAATTAACATAAGAGGGCATCGTTTTACAGATTTCTGAAAAAATACGTTTTGCTTTTTCAATAGGTTTTCGCTTGCGATTATGTTGACAAAATTTAGAAACATAATAACTTATATTTATTGCAAGAATACAAACGAAAAATTAGTTTCATGGAATTTTAAGTGGATTTGTGTTGAGTGGCTGTTTTAGGGCGATGTTTCTTAGAGTGGGGCGTGAAAATATAATGATAGTGAGCTAGAACGATAAAACTTAGTGCGTATGCACAGCAGAGTTTAAGGTGTCCAGGGGCTTCCTCGTATATATCGTCAGATCAGAGCAACAAAATATTCAAATATTCAAATATAGGCCCAGGAGTGGCTGTGTGGTAAGTAGCTTGCTAACCAACCACATGGTTCCGGGTTCAGTCCCACTGCGTGGCATCTTGGGCAAGTGTCTTCTGCTAGAGCCCCGGGCCGACCAATGCCTTGTGAGTGGATTTGGTAGACGGAAACTGAAAGAAGCCTGTCGTATATATGTATATATATATATATGTATATATATATATATATATATATATATATATATATATGTATGTGTATCTGTGTTTGTGTGTCTGTGTTTGTCCCCCTAGCATTGCTTGACAACCGATGCTGGTGTGTTTACGTCCCCGTCACTTAGCGGTTCGGCAAAAGAGACCGATAGAATAAGTACTGGGCTTACAAAGAATAAGTCCCGGGGTCGATTTGCTCGACTAAAAGGCGGTTCTCCAGCATGGCCGCAGTCAAATGACTGAAACAAGTAAAATAGTAAACGATAAAAGAGTAAATGAAATATCACCTAGATATGTGAGAGGCACAAACTGATGAGGTAACAAACCACAGCTCTCACATTCCCTACCACTACTTGGGAAACTACCTCCAAACACCCAGGGATTTTCTCCGCATAATATGGCCAAAATATGTCAATCTATGCCTGGTGATCCTAGCTTCCAGCGTCAGTTTCAGCTTGATCTGGTTAAGAACTTCTCCATTGGTGAGCCTCGCTGTCCATGGAATCCGTAAAAGTCTTCTCCAAAGCCCGAATGCATTAATTCTCTTCTGGTCAGTTTTCTTCAGTGTCCAGGTCTCGCATCCATATGTTGCTATAGGGAAGACCATTGCATTTACCAATCTGCATTTGGTAGCGAGTCTGATGTCTCTACTCTTTCAGACCTTGCTCATGCTGACCATTGCTTCTCTGCCTAGTACTATCTCCCGTCTTATTTCTGGAGTGCAGTTACCATCTCGATTTATTTTGGAGCCAAGGAAGATGCGTGTATATATATATATAATATATATATATATATATATATATATATATATATATGTATGTGTATCTGTGTTTGTGTGTCTGTGTTTGTCCCCCTAGCATTTCTTGACAACCGATGCTGGTGTGTTTACGTCCCCGTCACTTAGCGGTTCGGCAAAAGAGACCGATAGAATAAGTACTGGGCTTACAAAGAATAAGTCCCGGGGTCGATTTGCTCGACTAAAAGGCGGTTCTCCAGCATGGCCGCAGTCAAATGACTGAAACAAGTAAAATAGTAAACGATAAAAGAGTAAATGAAATATCACCTAGATATGTGAGAGGCACAAACTGATGAGGTAACAAACCACAGCTCTCACATTCCCTACCACTACTTGGGAAACTACCTCCAAACACCCAGGGATTTTCTCCGCATAATATGGCCAAAATATGTCAATCTATGCCTGGTGATCCTAGCTTCCAGCGTCAGTTTCAGCTTGATCTGGTTAAGAACTTCTCCATTGGTGAGCCTCGCTGTCCATGGAATCCGTAAAAGTCTTCTCCAAAGCCCGAATGCATTAATTCTCTTCTGGTCAGTTTTCTTCAGTGTCCAGGTCTCGCATCCATATGTTGCTATAGGGAAGACCATTGCATTTACCAATCTGCATTTGGTAGCGAGTCTGATGTCTCTACTCTTTCAGACCTTGCTCATGCTGACCATTGCTTCTCTGCCTAGTACTATCTCCCGTCTTATTTCTGGAGTGCAGTTACCATCTCGATTTATTTTGGAGCCAAGGAAGATGCGTGTGTATATATATATATATATATATATATATATATATATATAATATATATTATATATATATATATATATATATATGTGTATACACACAAATATAGAACGAGATAAATGCAAATTTACCTCAAAAATAACAAACTGAAATAGCTGTAAATGTTACTTTAACCACGAGGCTGAGGCGCAACTGAAGCATGACGCCAAAACAATAAAACAGGGTGCCCTGTCACCATGCGCTGAACTTGACTGTGTAAACACTACTTACACCACCACCACCACCACCATCAGCATCGACAACAGCAACAAATACAAAACAAAGGTCGCAAGGCCAAGCACCGACATCGCCACCAGTGATTCCACCACCATGGCAGCATCTGCTACTATCCCTGCTAGCGACACCGCTACCAATAACAATACCAACATCACCATCACCGCCACCAAAGACCGTGCCGTCAATGCCTCCCTTGCTACCACCGCCGTCACCAAGAACGACAATAACAACAACAACAACAATTCCCTTCAGCGACTGCTCACTCCATCACCAACAAGTGAAGGTGAGGAAAAAATAACAACGACAATCAAACGTAATGCAGGACCAAATTACGCAGACAATTTTCCACCCGTTGCTAGTTGCATAATCAGCAACCACAAACCTAATACACCCACAACCCACACCCCTGCCATCAACACCAACACCACCGGCAGTAACAACAATAACAAAACAACAACAAACTTCGCCGAGGCGATAAAACAAAAAATGACAAAAGTATCTTTTACTGTACAGCAAATAAAAGACTGCAGAGCCCCAATCACGGAAGAAAACGGCAAAATACACTTTCACATACCCCAACACATACTGAATGAGGAAAAAAAGAAAACCATTATTTATAAAATAACAAACAAAACAACTAAAAGTCCAGAAAAGGCAAGCACGGACAAAATAGAAAAGTGGGGATACAAGGATTATGTGACTTGGGCGAACAAGTTCGCCCACGTACAGGTGGTTTTTCAGAATGAAGAGTTGGCAAAGCAATTCTCAACGCTAACCCTTCATTCCGATGTACTAACGATGACACCCAGTTACCTCGGCCAGAAGGTGACGAAGGTCATTATCAATAATGTCCCCCAAGTAACAACCACACTATGTATAACATCCGCCATAACATCCGAAATGGAGGACTTAAACATCCTGGATATCGCTGTTTCGAAACACAAGGACTGGCTGGGAAAGAGAATGGCGTTTCTCTTCCACATAAGCCAAGACGACATTAACAGAATTCCCACCCACGTACATCTTGCGGATGGCCGCAAGTTGTACGTAGTAGTCGAGGGCAGAAGGCCACGCTGCTATACATATGACAGTGAGGCACACCTCAAAAAGGAGTGCAAATCTGCCGCTAAACCACAACAACAACAACAGCCACAGGAAAAACCACAAAGCCAGTATTATTGCCCACACCACAATATGGACGGCTAATCAAGAAGCTGTATGCAGAAATGCATGAAAAACAACAAAGAACAGGCCAACCCAACCAAACAACACCAACACCAGCGCCAAGAACAGAATCATCACCACCAACAACAACTAAACCAATTCCAACACCGAGAATAACAACGAAGAAGACAAGCACCAAGGATGTAGGAGAGACAATCACCACACCAAACCCCCCAGCAACACCCTCCCCGCGCACCACAACAATATCTACAACCGCACAAACAGACCCAGACGCTTTACCCTTACCCCCTGCTGATTCGTCAGACTTTTCATCTAACGATGAAAGTTCGACAGAATGACAAATAGCCACCGGAGGTAAAAGAAAAAGATCAAAAAAGGCTAAACAAGAAAACGCAACCAAAGCAGGGAGATACCTGAACCCTGAAAACCCCATACACAACCAAACAAGCACCAACACCACAAAAACACACACAATGCTATCAGCGATAGACACCAAAGACTCCAAACTAATGGAGTACATCACAGCCCACACAAACATCTGTGAAGATGACTTCAAAACTAACAATCATCCACGCACTACACCACCCAAACACATCCAAATACTACACATCACACAAACACAACACCACAAACTCAAAGCCCTCTTTCCAAATGCTGTGAGGGGTTTCCAAAAATATCTCTCTCAAAAACTCTATAGAAACCTCCTCCAAGACACATCAAAGAACGAGGAAGCCAAAACTTTCGACACAAGTAAGTAACTCTCTGTACTTTCATTTTTGTGTTTTAAAGCACACACCCCAATAGAATCATGGTCAAGATTGGTTGTGTGAATGCGCGTGGCTTGGGGTCTTCTTGGAAACAAGGATGCCTCCTAAATGACATCAAGTCACACGATTTGGGAATCATAGCCATAAGTGAGACCAGACTCCACGAGCCACGGGCCCTAAAGTCCATGTTTGGCGGACAGTTTAACATTTATTTTGCTCCCTGTCTGCCGAGGATGGGCGGCAGTGGCACCACGGTACTTTTTCACAAGAGCCTGGATCTCGAAGTCAAGACGATATTCGTAGACCCGGAGGGTAGACTGGTCGTTCTGGATGTCGACGGCAGCAATGGGTCCGCTTTTCGACTCGTATCAGTCTACGCACCGCCTTTAACAGGTCGGCCAGATTTCTTTCGACGTCTAGAAGTATTCCTGGGAACGTCTCGTCCTTTACTTTTAGTGGGGGATTGGAATGCTACCTTGGACACGCATCTAGACTATGTGGGGAGAGACAAAAACAGAAGGGGATGCAAATGCCTCAGAGACCTGCTCAGACGATTCCAACTGTCTGACAGCTACCGACTCGACCACCCAAATGCACCAACGTGGACATGGAACAACCGCAGTGGGTCGTCGAGATCGTATCTAGATAGGATACTGTGTAGGACAGTAGACAAGGATAACTTAGGATGTCCACAATTCCACACAGTCAGCTACACGGATCACAAATTCGTGACGTGTACGCTAGACTTAGATAAGGCACATCGACAGGGTCCTGGTTACTGGAAACTGAACGCATCATTCCCGTCCAGACAAGTTTTCAGAGACAGAATCAACACGTTAGTAAAAAGGGCTTTAACGGGAGCTATTGTCAACAACAAATGGTGGTTCGCCCTCAAGAGAGCAGTAAAAGCGGAAGCAATAAGATATAGCAAGGCACTAGCCGTAGATAGAAATAGAGTAGAGGGTGAGTTAGTTAAGAAGTTAGAAGAGGCAATAAGAAGCGGCATCACATCCGACGTTTTGGCAGCAAGGTTGGCCCTTGACCAACACTTCAACGCCAAACACGAAGGGTGTGCTGTCAGGGCTAGGCTAGGATGCGTGCTCTAAGGATGGAAGGTGTTGGAGCCGCGAGGGAGGCCCGGGTGGCGGAGGCGCAGCAGGGCAACAAAGTCACCATTCGGTCTCTGGTAGATGAACAAGGGCGCGAATTGCTCGAGCCCAGCAAGATGTGCGAGACATTTCAGCGGCACTTTGCCCGACTGTACGGGACGAGTGGTGAGCGTGAACGCAGGGTGGACTTCAGTGCTACCTGCACAGCCTACCACGACTCTCGGCAAGAGAGGCAGAGTGCTGCGAAGGTGCCATCACGGCGGCGGATGTGCGGGACGCGATGGCAGAATGCTGAGAGACAAATCGCCGGGTTTGGATGGTCTGCCCTACGAGTTTTACAATTGTATGCCAGACTTGTTTGGAGACGTCTTGGCAGTGGTATACTGCAACTGGCAGCAAAACGGGAGCATACCCGGTTTTGTGAGTCGAGGAGCTGTAACACTGCTGAAGAAAGATCCAAACAAGGGGAACATTATAGATAACTTTAGACCAATTACTCTGCTCAATGCAGACCTGAAAATTCTGACAAAGGTGTTAGCCAAGAGGTTGGCGCTTGTCATCGAGAAACTGGTCGACAACGCACAAACGTGCGCTGTGCCGGGCTGGAGCATCCATGACAACCTCCATCTGATGCGCTACATTATAGACAGGGTAGTTAACGAACCTGGCATGGGTGGGGCCCTGATCAACTTGGATCAATCGAAAGCCTTCGATAGGGTAGACCATCGATACTTGGAGGCAGTCCTGAGAGCAGCTGGTTTCGGTCCCGTCTTCCGCGGCTGGATAGCTGCCTTGTACAGAGGCATCCGTTCGGTAATTCGCGTAAATGGACATCTATCGAGACCTTTCGACATTGCACGTTCGGTCCGTCAGGGATGCCCCCTCTCGGCGCTTCTATACGTATTGACTCTTGAGCCACTACTGCGGAAGCTGGCGACTCTGAGGGGCATCCCGCGAGAATTGGGATGCGGGACGAGCGTGTCTGCATACGCGGACGACGTCACCGTCATAGTGTCAAGCCACGAGCACATCGAGCTGGTCGGCGAGACACTGAAAGACTACGAAGCGTTGACAGGAGCAAAAATCAACCGGGAAAAGTCAGTGGGCTTGCGACTCGGCACCTGGAGAAGCAAGCCCATGCCGTCCACCAGTACCTCCGTCGTGGGACGCTGGACAGACGGCCCGGTTGAGTTGCTCGGGGTCTGGTTCGGTCCGGACCTCCAAATGGAGAAGAACTGGAACGAGATAACGAGTAGGGTGGTCACTCTCGCCCAGCAATGGGCCGAGAGGAAACTGTCCCTAAAAGGTCGGGCGGAGGTGGCGAACACGTACATCGCGTCCATCATCTACTACCGCCTGACCGTCGTACCTTGTCCCGACCCTACCATCACCAAACTAGAACGCATTCTCTTCCGCTTCTTGTGGAAAGGATGCGTCCCGATGGTCAGGCGATCCATTTGCTGTCAACACCCGTTAAAAGGAGGGCTGGGCATGCCGTGGTTGATGATGCGCAGACACGCGCTGAGACTGTAACATCTCCGGCTCTATGTAGACGACGGTGAACAGGTGTGGTCGCCGTTTGTGAGGCACGCATTCCCGCAACTCGTCTCCATGACCGAACTGCAGTTGTGGATCAAAAAGAGGCCGAGGAAGGGCGAATGGCACCGCGAGTGTCGCGTTGCTCTCAAGCAACTCTGCCGTCCCGGGTCGACATTGAGTGACTTCAACACAACCAAAGCATTCTATAGGGGATTAGTGGAGGGGAGGTACGACGACGATCTCGGGGCAAACCTGGGCGTCGACGAGGAATACCTGACCCACCTGTTTCAAACGACTTTCGGCCCGGGACCTATGGACAACTTCCAGAGATCCCTGGCCTGGCGGTGCTACTGAGAAGCGCTACCCGTTCGGGATAAGCTCTATAGGCATGGCTCGAGAAACACGGGGCCGACCTGCCCGAGATGCGGGCAGAGCGACGAAACCGCTCTGCACGCAATCGTGCAGTGTCCAGCAATTTCCGACCTGTGGGCTTATGTCGAACGACTGCTGTCACGTGTGGGACGTGTCGGTTTATCAGCCGAGTCTATCGTTAATATCGTCACGCCTCCTTCCTTCAAACGGGAAGGAAGAGCTATTTTTATCATACTTGTGGCTATGGCGAAAGAATGTATCTGGTGGACGCGTCTGAAAGGATTAGAGACAAACACTTTCCTCTCTGGTCAATCTCTCATCAACTTCTTCAAGTATCACTTGAAGAGGAAAGTGAGAGTAGAGAGGCAAGTTTTGTCTAGTGAATGTTTTAAAAAAAGATGGGTGAATGTAGCAAGGATGGCACGTATGAATGACGAAGCCACCTTGACTATGATTCTATGAACCGTAAAAATTAATACAGAGAGTTGCTTATTTGCAAAAAAAAAAAAAAAGAAATATAACATGTGACTTCATTGACCGAGGTTACCGTGGTCTTTTCCGTAGGCTTTTCTTTCCACGGGTAAACCTCACCTGTCCTCCCCTTTACACTTCATATTGACATTTCTGTGATAACGATCCATATTGATCAATTCCCCACCCTTTTTTTTAACCCCCCCTTTTTTTGTCCTCTTTCTTTCCTTTTACGATCCCTTTTGATCGAAAACCACCACCACCTTTTTTTTTTACCCCCAAAAGAAAAGCTCTACCTTGTAATTTGTTCTATCTGTGTGCAGCCCTGTGTGACTAATAAAGAAACATATCTATCTATCTATCTATCTATCTATCTATCTACTTGTCTGTCTGTCTGTATGTCTGTCTGTCTGTCTGTTTGTATGTCTGTATGTATGTCTGTCTGTCTGTCTGTATGTATGTATGTATGTATGTATGTCTGTCTGTCTGTCTGTTTGTATGCATGCATGCATGTATGTATGTATGCATGCATGTATGTATGTATGTATTTAAATATGTAGTGTGTGTATGTTTGTGTTTGTTCTCTCGCTTTTTGACAAGTAGTTTTTTTTTAATCCTCACAACGTAGCAGTTCGGCCAAAAGCGTTCGATAAATTGACTACAAGACTTAAAATATGTATTCGGGTAAATTTGTTCAACTCAATCCTTCAATGTTTTGCCTCAGCATGGCCACAGTTCAATGACTGAAGCAAGTGGGAAAGAATTAAAAAAATAATGGTTATTGTGGGCGATGATTAAACACTCCATATTTGTACACAGATAGGCGCAGGAGTGGCTGTGTGGTAAGTAGCTTGTTTACCAACCACATGGTTCCGGGTTCAGTCCCACTGCGTGGCACCTTGGGCAAGTGTCTTCTACTATAGCCTCGGGCCGACCAAGCCTTGTGAGTGGATTGGTAGACGGAAACTGAAAGAAGCCCGTCGTATATATGTATATATATATGCGTGTGTGTGTTTGTGTGTCTGTGTTTGTCCCCCTAGCATTGCTTGATAACCGATGCTGGTGTGTTTATGTCCCCGTTACTTAGCGGTTCGGCAAAAGAGACCGATAGAATAAGTACTGGGCTTACAGAAGAATAAGTCCCGGGGTCGAGTTGCTCGATTAAAGGTGGTGCTCCAGCATGGCCGCAGTCAAATGACTGAAACAGGTAAAAGGGTAAAAGAGTAGATTCAGTTCATTCCACCCAGGTAAAAAAAAAATGCAAAAAATATAGAAGAAAGCAAAACAAAAGACCACTCCTGCAGTTACCTGGGTGGATTATTGACTCGCATTTTATTGAGTCTATAGAAAAAAATTCTATTTATTTACTATTTGGAAATAAAGAAACGATGAATTAGCGAGAAGGGGGATGGTACAGGGTGTGTGGGGGAGAAAGAGAAAAGGCAGCCAAGTAGAACAGATAAATAGATAGAGAGTAGAACAGATAAATAGATAGAGAGATGGGTAGATAGATAGATAAACAGAGAGAATGAAGTGAGAGAGAGTGGGAGGGAGAGAAAGAGAGAGCATGGTTGTGTTTTGAGGGTGTGACATGAAAGGGAATGTATTTTTAATGTTGTGAACGTCACAAAAGGAAACTTTTCACGCCTTGCTAAGCAGCGTAATGTTCAAAATTTATAGGTCTGAGTCAGGACACAAGTATGCCACAGGAGAAATACATTCATCATAAAAAAGTTATTTCTGACGACCATAAAGCAACACTATGAAAGCAAAACAGATTAACAATGGAGTCAATGATATGCTTCAAGTTGCGGCCATCCAAATCGCCCTCAAATGCCCATCTCTTGCCCGTCTTATTGTTTTAGTCAAAGGACAGTCGCACTGATTGAGAATAACCTATAATCAAAGCCATTACATTGTTTTTCTTTCGCTTTTGTTTTCTATATATATATTTCATTTAACACACTACTTTCATGGCACTCCTACATTCTTGTTGTTGTTGCTGTTGCTGCTGCTGCTGTTATTGTTGTTGTTGTTGTTCTTGTTGTTGTTGTTGTTGTTGTTGTTGTTGTTGTTCTTCTTCTTCTTCTTCTTCTTCTTCCCTGCCAAGAATTCACAACGACCTCGAACCCGCAAGAGTAAACAAGAGAGGCAGAGACAGGCCGAAACAACGAAAATGCCCCTTGTATTTGAACACTATGCAAATATTAAAAAAAAAAAAACTTATCTTTTAATTTTCCCAAAATTTAATTGTTTTCCATACTTACAGTTGAAAAAGTCTCAATGACTGGAACCGGTACTGAAATGTTTTTTATAAAATTAGTCTAGCATTTTCTATATTGACATTTTTCCATTTTTTTTCTCTCCTTGTTTCTTTCCGTGTTTCTTTTCTGTGTATCTTTCTGTTGAAGAGCGTAGGCTCGAAACGTAAAAGACTTGTTTTATTTATATTCCTGAGCGCCATACTAATACAATTGTTTGTTTGTATTCCACCTGCCTTCGTCTTTTGTTTATTTTCATAAAGCTTCCCGTTATATATATATATATATATATATATATATATATATATATATATATATATATATATACTAATTAGACCCGATGTTGCTTAACTTCGGTGTTGGCATGGGAACCGGTGTTTTCAAAGTGATATGGCCGTATGAAGTGTAGGACAAAAGCCCCCCACGACAAAACCCCCCGGACAAAAAAACCCCTGGGCAAAACCCCATAGTTATGTGTGGAAGGGGACAAAAGTCTCCACGGTTATATTTTTTGGTTATTTAAATTTTTTTTTCACTTTTTACTTGCTTCAGTCATTAGACTGTGGCCATGCTGGGGCATCGCCTTGAAGAGTTTTTAGTCGAATGTATCGACGCTAGAATTTTTCCTTTTTACTTGTTGTAGTTATTAAACTGCGGCAATACTGGGGCACCTCCTTGAGGAATTTTTAGTCGGATGTATCGACTTTTGTCCGGATCTGGGGCGTATGATATAAAGAAGAATGGATTTTGGATTAAAAAAACAAACCAATATGAGAGTTTCTCTCGAGGTAACTACCGCAGTATAGTTTGTTCTAACAGTACGTTCACGTTCAATTGGGGATGCATATTATTTTTTGTTTTATGGCCATACTGGCACAAGTGTGGGTCTGTGGTAATAAGTTTGCTTCCCAACAATATGGTTCCAGGTTCAGTCCTACTCCGTGACACCTTCAGCAAGTTTCTTCTACTAGACTCGTATGTATATATAATATTTGAAGAAAAGAAGGGTAAAGAAAAGAAGGATTTTCACCAATCGCAAGGGTTTTTTTAACATAATACTCGCGATTGTCAAGGGATTACTCTTTTACTTGTTTCAGTCATTTGAATGCGACCATGCTGGAGCACCGCCATTAATCGAGCAACTCGACCCGGGACTTATTCTTTTGTAAGCCCAGTACTTATTCTATCGGTCTCTTTTGCCGAACCGCTAAGTAAAGGGGACATAAACACCCCCCCATCGGTTGTCAAGCAATGCTAAGGGGACAAACACAGACACACAAATACACACACGCACACACACACACACACACACACACACATACATATATATATATATATATATGACGGGCTTCTTTCAGTTTCCGTCTACCAATTCCACTCACAAGGCTTTGGTCGGCTCTATGCTATAGTAGAAGACACTTGCCCAAGGTGCCACGCAGTGGGACTGAACCCGGAACCATGTGGTTGGTAAACAAGCTACTTACCACACAGCCACTCCTGCGCATTACTGTATAAGTAATTGTCGCATAGCTGGCGTAGCTGTGTAGTAAGAGGCTGGCTTCCCAGCCACGTGGTTCTGAGTTCAGCCCCACTGTGTGGAACCTTAGGCAAGTGTCTTCAGCTATATTGGTGAAAATCCGCGAAGTAGACACAGTACTGTACTGTATTTTTTGAAAATCATTTTTATAATTTGTATATATTTATTTTGTTATAAATGCAAAACAACACCACAGAGGAATCGACGTTAGCTTAGAAAATAAACCGCGACAGGTGAACCACGATATGGTGAGGGATACCATTAAAGTAACCAATCCTTTCCCGAATATGGTCGGAATATGCACTAAAAGCTATCCTTTCTCTACAAAACCCTGTGTTTACACAGATTTGGCCTTGATCACGACGAGGTTAAAGCAGCTAACAAAGAAAAAAAACCATACAAAGAACTGTTTTAGGAAGTACAATCTGACTGACGCATATTGTTGCAGAGGTCACAGGTCAACAGCTTCTTCAAGTTGTTTAGAATTGAGTCCACATAATGTCTTCCGAAAGGGACATTAACCAAAATAGCTCCATAGCCTTACATGTGTTGGCTGAAATCAGTGACAAATGGAAGACAACAAGAGACCCAGAAAACATAGGATTTATTCATTTAGGACAATGGCCTGAGTCTGCAGAATGAATTAATTAGAATGTTTGTAACCAGTCAAACACTCGAACAAGTTTGGAGGGGGTGGGCAGTTTTGGAACAGACCAAAGACTGTTCTAGAAATTAGACATCATCAGCTGAGTAGCACAGCTAGAGTGTGTGCTGCCGAAGGAAAACCTCGAGCCTGTCGTCCCACCAAGTTTCGAAGGTATACAGGCTTTTACAGCAGGCTCAAAGTCCTTACTCTTAGCGGATCGCCTCTCGCCCTCACCGTCCCTTCACGGCCCCCCACCGCCAGCTATGTTACTTCATCGGAATTTCCTTTGGGATATCTGCTTCAGTATGTGTGTATAATTTTCTGTCCTCAAAATCCCAGTCAGCCCACGAAGGATTCCTCTGGATAGTCATGGCAATCTGAGATTCCATTCAGATTCAAGTTCTGTGGAAGGATATATCTATATATATAAAACTGTAGTTGTGTGAGTGTCTGTCTCCTTCGATTTAGATTCATAACTACTCCCACATTTTGCGGTGCAGTTTAACCAAATTCGGGTATCTTATAGTCGTGATTTATATCGAGCCCGTCTGAGTATTAGCGCGCGTCTACGATGAGTCTACGATTTTAAAAATAATTTAACATCATTTTTTATTCCATTTTAATGCATAATTTTTCGTGTGTCAATGGCGGCGGAGTTGGCGTCCACGCTCACAGCTGCACCTGTTTGCTTCTCCCCCTTCCCTCCCTCGTGAAGCTGTGGGGAAGGGAGTGTAAGGAAATCAACGTCGTAATGCGTTGTCAAGGAGACCAGCGTTCTTTTAGAACAACGACTTCATGGCTTGAAGACACCAAAACAGAAATGGCTAAGAAAGCCCGAATTGGCATCTATAAGGGAAGTAACTCTCTAAAAATGCTTATATAGTTATTTCCCTTACAAACCCGAGCAACGCCGGGTGATACTGCTAGTTCTACAATACAATTTCATCAGTTCTGGGATGTGGGAAATTGGGTCACATCGCTACTACTGTAATCATTTGGTCGAAGGTACACGAAGAAAGGTGTAAAGTTTAGGACTGACCATTGTAGTCAGGAGTGGTGGTCGTACAGAAAATTTCTATGAAATGTTGGACAGAAGAATTTTTCTACCCAAGGACAAAGTAGCGAATGGTTGGAATTATCTGGTGAATGGATGGTTTCGGTAGTTCCTGCGAATCCAGTCAAAAACTCTCCGCAATGAAATCTTTTCCGTAAAAGGTTTGGATTTGAGATGATTCCAGACGTGTTTCCACCTCACTTTTGGATTGTCTACCAGAGGATCGCACTAAAAATCCGATGAAAATGCTGGCAAACTGTGCTTTCTTTGATCTTGTGACAATATGACCACTCAACTATTTGGAAGACCACTGAAAGGATAAGGTTCTTGTATGAAGAATCCAGATTGAGGATTTCTGTGGTGAGTCTTCAAGAAAATAAATCAAACTTCTCAGAATGAAGCATCAACTGTGTGGACATTCAACCGACAACGGCACGTCCCACAACCTTAAGTTGTAGAATATCACACAAGATCTGCTTTATCAAGTAATCCAGACACGTGCTGTGGAGTAGCACATGAATTAGATACATGCTTATGAGTATAATACAGTAAAGAATTTCGTCTGGACTATATAAAAGAGAGGCAGACCCTGGGAGAAAGTTTTTAATGATGTCAGACAGAACAAAAGGTGTAAGTAAATGGACCCATTACAACGAGATTGGAGGCGCAATGGCCCAGTGGTTAGGGCAGCGGACTCGCGGTCATAGGATCGCGGTTTCGATTCCCAGACCGGGCGTTGTGAGTGTTTATTGAGCGAAAACACCTAAAGCTCCACGAGGCTCCGGCAGGGATGGTGGTGATCCCTGCTGTACTCTTTCACCACAACTTTCTCTCACTCTTACTTCCTGTTTCTGTTGTACCTGTATTTCAAAGGGCCGGCCTTGTCACTCTCTGTGTCACGCTGAATATCCCCGAGAACTACGTTAAGGGTACACGTGTCTGTGGAGTGCTCAGCCACTTACACGTTAATTTCACGAGCAGGCTGTTCCGTTGATCGGATCAACCAGAACCCTCGTCGTCGCAACCGACGGAGTGCTTCCCTATAACGAGATTTTATCAATACTACGTGTGTTCCACTTTTCAAAGTCACACACGCTTTCATGTTCAATTTATTACTTTTATGTTTATAATAATGTAAACGAAGAATAATGTCCACTTATAAATCTATGAGCAATTTTATGTACGCAATATATTTACCTCAGCATGATATTTATAATGCTTCTTTTATTGCAGTTTCAGTATATAAGACACGCCTTCGTTCTTGATTACGTTACCTAAATGGCATTATAGTGAGTTGAAGGCTTTCATAATGTATAAACTCATACAGGTGATTTATAAAAATAAGTAATAAATACTTTTGTTTAAGATTTTTATTGCTACGCATTTATTTTTTATCGCAGACGTTCTTCAAAGTTTTTTTTGTTTTTTCCATGTTGAACTCGAAAAATCCCCCCCCCCCCGCCTCGAAGGAGTGGCATCTCTTTAACACACTGCTACAAAAAATTTCACTATGCAGTCATTCTCTGACTCACTCTCTCCTTCTCTCGCACAAATCCTCAGACACATGTGTGTGTCTATATATGTACACAGAGTGACCTAAGGTTTCGTATTCACAAAGCCAAAACCTTGTGGACATGTCTTCAGACTGTGTGTGTGTGTGTGTGTAAGGATAAGCAAGTTAAGCAAGCCGATATGCAAAAATATTAAATACATTCAATATAAAAAAATGTACATATGTTTACATATAAAAAAAGATCCAAATTACACAGAATAGAAATGATATCTATATATATAAAACTCTAGTTGTGTGAGTGTCTGTCCTTTTCGATTTAGATTCCTAACTCCTCCCACATTTTGCGGTGCAGTTTAACCAAATTCGGGTATCTTATAGTCGTGATTTATATCGAGCCCGTCTGGCTATTAGCGCGCGTCAACGATGAGTCTACGATTTTAAAAATAATTTAACATAATTTTTTATTCCATTTTAATGCATAATTTTTCGTGTGTCGATGGCGGCGGAGTTGGCGTCCATGGTCACACCTGCACCTGTTTGCTTCTCCCCCTTCCCTCCCTCGTGAAGCTGTGGGGAAGGGAGTGTAAAGAAATCAACGTCGTAAAGCGTTGTCAAGGAGACCAGCGTTCTTTTAGAACAACGACTTCATGGCTTGAAGACACCAAAACAGAAATGGCTAAGAAAGCCCGAATTGGCATCTATAAGGGAAGTAACTCTCTAAAAATGCTTATATAGTTATTTCCCTTACAAACCCGAGCAACGCCGGGCGATACTGCTAGTCAGGAATAAAAGAGGCCGAATAAGAGTTTTACGAGTCCAACAGCTGTTTCTGGTGGTCCAAAATAACGATTGTAAATTAATTACATCATCGGATAATACCAGCCTCCATCTTCAGGGAAGAATTTTACATTTGAGGTGTTGACAGAAAGGAGATTAGAGATTTTATATGTAAACATGTAATTTTTTTGTATCAAATGTATTTGATATTTTTTGTGTATCGACTTCGCTAACTTGCTTATTCTTACATTTACTCCTCTACATGCTCAAGTTTAAATCTCTTGAACATTAAGAAAGGTATTTCGTGCGGAGTATATCTGTCTCTCATCTACGTATATATGTATGTATGTATGTATGTATGTATGTATGTATGTATGTATGTATGTATGTATGTATGTATGTATGTATATATATATATATATATATTTTTTCTAATATATATATATATATATATATATATATATATATATATATATATATATATATATATATATATCTTAGAAAAAATAAGGTATTCAGAGATGCTTTTACAAATCACATACTTTCATCTACTCTAATAGATTCTTCAGATTTAAATTGTATGAAGGGATTTGTCTCTTTTGATAGTATTAGTGAATGGTTTGGGGTGGAGAGAGAGAGGGGGGAAACAAGAGTAATGTGGAATGTAAAGGATAAGAAAAGAGAGGAATGGAGAGATAGTGGAGGGAAAAAGTGAGAGAGAGAGTGTGTGTGTTTGTGTGTGTGTATGCGTGTGTGTGTATGTGTGTGTGCCTGTGTATCTGAAAGGAAGTGTTTTGAACAAGAGATAAAGAAAAAGAATGTTTTTAAGTAGGTGGCTGGAACAGATGCTTACTTTGGTTCAGCCAGCTCACCAGGGGGCCTGAAAGAAAAATGTTTTCAAAGTGAAAAAATGTGTTTTTTTTTACTTAATATCAATAGAAAAAAGAAGGAAAGAAAGGAAGGAAGAAAGAATGAAGAAAAAATGTGTTTATATCTATACATAGTTCTCTTGGGGAGATTCAGTGTCGCACAAAATGTAACAAGGCCGGCCCTTATTTAATTACAGGTACAACTTATTTTCGCCAGCTGAGTGGAGTGGAGGAAGATGAAATAAAGTGTCTTGCTCAAGAACACAAAGCACGACCGGGTATCGAACTCAGGACGTTGCGATCGTGAGCCGAATATCCTAACCATTATTCCACGCACACACAGAGACCACATACACATTTAAACACACTCACCCACATAAACATACGCATACTGACACATAAACACATTTATACACGCTCACACACACACACACACACACACACACACACACACACAGATAAACACACGCAGTGGTGCGTAATGATTTTAATAAGTTTTATACGCTCTAAATATAATTACTCAAGATACCCCTTTCTCCCTCTCTCCCCCCCTATACATATTTCAGCGCAATGATTAAAATATTTTCTCACAATGCTGTAATTAATTAATACGCTTCATGACGTCATGACGAAATAATATTTCTCCTACAATAATTCATGTCTGTTTTAAGTGTTTTATTCAGGTAACCAAAGTTTGTCCGTGCGGTCTTCTTTTACTCGTCCTCCGCCAGACGCAACTGACCTGGTTAACCGAATTAACCTAGCTGACCCCGTTTGACCCAGTTAACCTGACTAACCCGGTTGATTTGGCCCTAGAAATAACGCTTCAAGACGCGACTCCTTTCAGTCACGGGTTCTCCGTTTATCAACAACCGGATAATCTACAATCTCTTTTACTCTTTACTCCCTTACTTGTTTCAGTCATTTGACTGCGGCCATGCCGGAGCACCACCTTTAGTCGAACAAATCGACCGCAGGACTTATTCTCTGCAAGCCTAGTACTTATTCCCGTAGCTTAGCGGTTTTGCCGAACCGCTAAGTTACGGGACGTAAACACACCACCATCGGTTATCAAGCGATGCTGGGGGGACAAACACAGACACATAAACATATACACACACATACATATATAATTGATAACCGATGGTGGTGTGTTTACGTCCCGTATCACTCAGGCTTGCGAGAAAGGAATGGCCTCCCTTTGCAAATACTCCAAAGACACAGATATTGTGTTTAGAGCCAGCTAGAAACGAAGATCTCTTGGGGCTATAAAGCTACAGTAACAACCCCCTCCCCAATGTGGTTAGCCATGATAAGATGGCTTCTATACTTTACATTATCGAGCGATTACTGTTTCAATCTCATTCTGAGATTTAATTATGCTTACTGTTCGTTTTTCGACATCAGTGGCAGACGCCATTAGAAAAACTTATATATATTTGCAAAGGAGCCTTCACTTTCATCGCTACCTGGTGTTTTTTGAATTTTTCCTCGGCGTATACCAATATTTTTCTGTTGCTGCAAATCGTTGTGTGAGTTCGTTTCCGTTTGTCTACTCTGTCGTGTTACAAGTAATATCATTGTTGAACTGTTTTTGACCCAGTAATTTTCGCCCTTCGGGGTAGAAAATTTCTGTGTGCTGTTTTGTGTGAACTCTTAACCTGTATAGGTTATTTTTGGAAAAAAAAAAATTCTCTTGTCATTTGTGACAAGTTTGTGTTGTCTAATATGGAATTAGACTTAAGTTCAAAAAAAGACTTTCCCGAGATGGGAGAAAGTATAACAACTGTTAAACAAAAGGAAACACAGACAAAACCCAGTTTTTCAGACGCCGTAGGTGGCGAAGTCGAAGAAATGGAGGTATCAATGGAAAGATTATTCAAGTTTAGATCGCTGGTGCAAAAAAGTGGCGAAGAAACACGATTGGTACCGCCCCCCGAAACTATACAAGCAATAAAGGAAAAAATGGTCACCTACAGGGTGTACAATATCAAGGAAAAACGAATGACCGACGTGAAAAACGAAATGGTCGAAAAGTGTATGGCTCCAATATGGAGTAAAGTTAGTCATGTCAACCGAGGTGCAAGAAGCGCTACAGTGGAGTCGCATTTTGAAACGGCGGAAGTAGCAAGGCAAATTTCGACACAAACGTTGAAAAACGAGAGTATAATACTGCTGCCCTTATATTTAGGATGCAGAACCGCAAAAGTGACCCTAGAAGATATACCAACGGGCTACGACGTGATGTGGGCGGCAACAGCGGTCATTTTTGATGTTGAATCAAAATTGACAATTTTAAGTATGAAGAGAAAAATTGCAAAACACTGGAGAGGCCAGCAGCTGGAGATGATAATCCAGGCGGAAAATGCGACGTTGGAAAGCCTACCAGACAGAGTCTTCGTGGGGGAGGGGCACTCCATACGAGTTTCGGTGGAAGGACGCAGGCCCAGATGTTTTAAGTGCGGGCAAAAGGGCCACGTTCGCTCCGTTTGCACAAAAAAAAATAATGCGGGCAACGCCCCCCCCCACAAAACGCTGTGAAGAACGCAGAAAGCAGCAAAGTGGAGAAAAAAGTAACGGCTGGCGAAAACAAGGAGGAAAAAATAAACAGGTCGAACTCCAAAAAGGAGGAAGACAAGAACGAAATGCAAAATGAGAAAGGAAAGGATGAGGAAAATAATGCAACAAAAACAAATAAACAAGAAGACATGGAATTTACGAACGTGTCCAACAAAAGGAAAAAATCCATCACCCCTGACTCCCCACCCGTATCAAAAAAAAAAAACAACGCAGACGAACAAATTAAAATATTCTCCAATCCCACCCCGGCGGTACTACACTTATAGGCCAGCACTTTAACAAACCCCACCCCCCAACTGTAAAAGGGTTTAAACCCAACGAAAAAATTATTGCATACACCACAAAGAACGTGAGAGTAGAAACATGGGTGAAAGCAAGTACGCTGATCAGGTGCTACAAAGCGACCGAGAAGGAAGCGGAGTGGCGATATGGAAGGGTCGGCGAAGAAGGATGGAAAGACAAAACCTTACAAAGCCACGTAAAAGCCGGCTTCATTAAGGATGTCACCCAGGAGGTGACAACTGGGAAATTACCCGTTAGCCGGCAGCCACACCAACCCAGAGCCCGGTGGCAACGCCGGTGAAACACCCAACAGCAACGGCGAGTGGGGGGGAGACAGGCAGAAAGAATCTGTCAGGCTCCCTCTCGCAACCGTGAGTAAATAATTTTCTTTTTTTCTCGATGATTAAGTTAGGTTGTATAAATGTGCGTGGAATGGGATCGAAATGGAAACAGGCTTGTTTTCGTGACGACCTCATTTCACATAGAATCGAAGTAGCTATTGTTACCGAGTCCAAGATGAAGGGACCCCAAGCGTTCTCACCACTTCTCAATGGTTACGAGAAATTTTTTCTCCTAGCCGAGGGGGAGGTGCAGGCGTGGCAGTTCTTTTCAGGAAGAACTTGGACTTACAGGTAAGTACTGTCTTTTTGGACCCAGAAGGTAGGCTGGTTGTCCTAGATGTGACGCACGTGAGTAAGCAGTCCTTCAGGTTGGTGGCTGTCTACGCTCCTAACGGACGTGGGCAGACCGGTTTTTATCGGGAACTGGAGCACTTTCTAGTGACGTCCAAAACGGTAGTCTTGGTAGGGGATTTCAACACCATTCTCGATGCGCGGGTGGATGGTGTAGGCTCGAGCGATAGGAAGGGGAATCCTGGCCTCAAGGCTCTACTAGCGAGCTTTAATCTAGTAGACCGTTTTCGACTGGATGAGCCGAACGTTCCACAGTGGACGTGGAGTAATAACGACGGCTCACTCAGATCGTACATAGATAGAGTATTTGTTAAGGAACGAGATAGGAATAGTGTTAGCTGTCCACAATTCTCTGTTGTGCCTTACACGGATCACAAACTTGTAACGTGTGAGGTACATGTAGATAAATGCCATAGACAAGGTCCCGGGTACTGGAAGATGAACAAGTCTATTTTGACCTGTGAAGCTTTCCGTACCCGGATTAAGGAATTAGTACAGAGGGCATTATGTGGCACCATCATTAATAATAGATGGTGGCTCGCCCTCAAAAGAGCCATCCGTTTGGAGTCCATTAGATTTAGCAAGCAGCTAAGTTTAGATAGGACTAGAATAGAGGGCGAATTAGTTAAGAACTTAGACGAGGCTATGGAATCTGGCTGTGCATCCGGAGTGTTGGCAGCGAGAGCGGTATTGTACCGTCACCTCTCAACGCCAAGCACGAGGGGTGTAGAGTCAGAGCTAAGTTACGTGCAGGAAAACGAGAAGGTATTAACGTTGCCGGATGGGCCCGTCGTGAGGAGAGTCAGAAGGGCAAAAAGTCCTGTATTATGTCCTTAACTGACGAGCAGGACCGCAAGATCTATGGACAGGAGGAGATGCAGAAGGTCCTTCACCAGCATTTCGCACGGCTGTTTGAGGGCGGTGGCCCGCTCGAGCGTGGGGAGACCTTAAAGGACTTCCTAGCTGGTGGGCCTCGGCTCTCGGCAGGTGAGGCGGAGTGCTGTGAAGGATCGATCTCTCCCGCAGAGGTAGAGGGGCTATGGCCGAGTGCGCCGGGGAAAAGTCACCGGGATTGGATGGTCTACCCTATGAATTTTATTGTTGTATGCCGGACTTGTTCGGGGACATACTGGCAAGCGTCTATGCAAACTGGCAACAGAATGGGAGGATTCCCAGCTCTGTGAGTCGGGGAGTTGTGACGCTGGTCCAGAAAGACCCGAGCAAGGGGGACAGTATTAGTAATTACAGGCCCATAACTCTACTTAATGTAGAGTTTAAGATTTTGGCCAAGGTGTTAGCAAAAAGGTTGACGGCTGTCGTGAAGAAACTTGTCGGGAAGGCACAGACATGTGCAATCCCAGGCAGGTCGATCCAGGATAATCTTCACCTTCTCCGCTACACTATAGATAGGGTCGGGAAATTAGACGGCAAAGGAGGGGCATTGGTCCATTTAGACCAAAGTAAAGCGTTTGATAGGGTGGACCATCGGTACTTGGCGGCGGTTCTCGAAGCGGCTGGGCTGGGCCCTGGCTTCTGCGGGTGGATCTCAGCTATGTACAGCGGCATCAAGTCCACAGTCCAGATAAACGGTTACCTAACGGAGCCGTTTTCGATCAAGCGTTCAGTTCGACAGGGTGCCCCTTGTCCCCGCTCCTGTATGTTTTGGCTCTTGAGCCATTGCTGCGGAAGCTGGAGAATTTGGGAGGCAACCCTAATGAAATCGGATGCGGTAAGTCTGTTTCTGCCTATGCGGATGACGTCACCCTCATCGTGTCCAACGGAACACAGCTACCTCGGGTAGTAGGTGCTCTCCATAGATACGAAGCGGTGGCAGGGGCAAAAGTTAACAGGGACAAGTCCATCGGTTTGCGCCTCGGCACCTGGAGGAACAAGCAGATACCGTCCAGTGTTGTTGGACACTGGACGGATGGTCCTGTTAAATTGCTCGGAGTATGGTTTGGTCCAGACTCCCAGACGGAGAAGAATTGGAGCGAGGTAACGAGCAAGGTGGATGCCATAGTACGGAAGTGGTCCGGAAGGCATCTTTCCTTGAAAGGGAGGGCGGAGGTGGCACAGATGTTTATAGCCTCTGTCGTCACCTACCGCCTGACCGTCGTGCCTTGCCCCGATTCGTGGTTAAACAAGTTGGAACGACTTCTTTTCCGCTTTTTGTGGAAAGGAGGAAAGCCACTTGTGAGACGCTCCGTGTGTTGCCAGGAACCGCTAAAGGGTGGACTGGGGATGCCTTGGCTAATGATGCGCAAGCATGCGTTGAGGCTGAGACACCTCTGGTGTTACCTGGAGGATGATAAGGTGTGGAGTTCGCTGGCAGAGGAATTCTTCCCGCGACCGGCCTCTATGGAGGGATTTACACCCGGACTCATTAAAGGACGTAAACTGACTTCATGGCAGAAGGAGTGCCGACAGGCACTCTGGCTGATCCACAAGATGGGTAAGGCCGGCAGCGGGAATACCACCTCGGTGTTCTATAAAGGGCTGGTAGGAGGAAAAAATGACGACGTCCTAGGAAGGGCTCTGGGGTTCGATGAGGATCAACTCTCCAACCTGTTTAAGAAGACTTTCAGGCCGGGGTATTTGGATAATTACCAAAAATCCCTGACCTGGCAGTGCTATAGGAATGCATTACCTGTTCGCGAGAAGTTATCCAGGCACGGAATGTCAGTGCCACCGACGTGTCCAAGATGTGGGTTGGACGATGAAACCGTTCAACACGCTTTTGTACAATGTCGGGAGCTGTCAGGCTTGATAAGTTACGTGGAACACGTGTTGTCGCATCTGGGACGAGTACAGCTGTCGGCTGGATCTATGATTAAGATGATACCGCCAACTGGACTCTCAAAGGAAGGTAAGGCTTGTTTTTACTGTACGGTGGCAGTATTGAAAGAGTGTGTATGGAGAACTAGAGTGGAAGGTCTAGTGAAAGGGTCCTTTATCTCTGGCCCCGGTTTGTTAAAATACTTCGGATATCATCTGAAGAGCAAGATGGGGTTGGAGAAGAGGAGCCTGCCACAGAAAGAGTATATGGAACGTTGGAAGGATGTGATGAGAAAGGTGGGTGAGAGTAGCCCAGCTTAATCATCGAGGAAAGGAGGGATCGGCTGCTGGGATTTATAGGCTGCCGGGTTCAAAATTGAAACTGGTACCTCCCATTACCTTTCACTGTACATAACTGTTTAAAATAAAGAATTAATAATAAAAAAACAGAAATGAAAAGAAAACATACGCACTAAAAGTTCTCGTGATAAAGGCAAAAGTAAGCCAAGGTTTCGTTTCAAGTTACATAAAATTTTAATTTTGTAATTTTTATAATTTCATTCGAACTCGCATAGCATTTTTGTAATTGTTTTGTCCTGTAATGTACCCATTCTATGTTAGATCTATTGATCATAATAAAGAAAATTTCATCGCTACCTGGTGGTTACCGCCCGTTGACGAGGGACAACCATCCCGAAACTAGTTCGAGCGTATCACTCAGGCTTGCGAGGAAGGGATGGCCTCCCTTTGCAAATACTCCAAAGACACAGATATTGTGTTTAGAGCCAGCTAGAGACGAAGATCTCTTGGGGCTATAAAGCTACAGTAACAATCCTCTCCCCAATGTGGTTAGCCATGATAAGATGGCTTCTATACTTTATTTATATATATATATATATATATATATATATATATAATATATATATATATATATATATGTGTGTGTGTGTGTGTGTGTATGTATGTATATATATATATATATATATAATATATATATATATGTGTGTGTGTGTTTGTTTGTGGGTGTGGGTGTATTTGTGTGTCTGTGTTTGTTCCCCACCATCGCTTGACAACCGATGCTGGTGTGTTTACGTCCCCCGTAAATTATCGGTCCGCAAAAGAGACCGATAGATTAAGTCCTAGGCTGACAAAGAATAAAATCCTGAGGTTGATACGCTCGACTAACACC
Organism: Octopus sinensis; assembly: GCF_006345805.1. NCBI lineage: Eukaryota > Metazoa > Mollusca > Cephalopoda > Octopoda > Octopodidae > Octopus > Octopus sinensis. The sequence continues at coordinate 45,209,366 of NC_043008.1, forward strand.
CCTTGTAAGTGGCGCTCCAGTACGGCCACACTCAGATGACTGAAACAAGTGAAAGGAACAATAAAAAAATAAATCAGTGATGCAGTATATCGTGGCGGGGTAGTGGTGGGGGAGACTCTGTTACGTGCAAATAACAGACGTGGCCTTATGTGGGGCAAGAAAGAAGAAGAAGAAGGCGAGCTTTGTTATGGTCGCTTGTTGTCCTACTAATTAAAATGAACGTCTTGTATAAAATTTCAGAGAACAGTGAATTGTTATGAAAATGAAACCTTCTCGCTTCCTCTCCGTTCTCATTGACACCCATAGAAATCTGAGAACTAGGTTACATAACATACGATTTCTAATCTGTTGCCTAGGTTACATGAGTAATTATTTATACAGTAAATCTAGAAAAAACTGCGTTTTGCAAAATACAATGTATTCACTTTGAAAACACCTCTTAGCAAAAAACTCTTCGGTGGAAATGTTATTAAAACTGCAGAATTTTATATAAAGAAGAGGACCAGACACCGGCATGCCTCTGAGGTAAGAAGCCTTGCTTTCCAACTACATGATTTCAGGTTCAATCTCTCTGCTTGGTACTTCAGGTAAGTGTCTTTTACTGTAGATCCAAGCTGACCAAAACCTTGTGGAGGAATTTCGTGAACGGAAGCTGAAAGCAGCCTGTCATGTGTGCGCGCGCGCATGTGTATATATAGATATATATCGTGGCTGTGTGGTAAGTGGCTTGCTTACCAGCTTCATGGTTCCGGGTTCAGTCCCACTGCGTGGTACCTAAGGCAAGTGTCTTCTACTATAGCCTCGGGCCGACTAAAGCCTTGTGAGTGGATTTGATTGACGGAAACTGAAAGAAGCCCGTCGAATATATATATGCATACATACGACGAGCTTCTTTCAGTTTCCGTCTACCAAATCCACTCACAAGGCTTTTGGTCGGCCCGAGGCTATAATAGAAGACACTTACTCAAGGTGCCACGCAGTGGGACTGAACCCGGAACCATGTGGTTGGTAAGCAAGCTACTTATCACAATTTTTTCAGTTGGGGGAGATCATCCAATTTTTGAATGGGGGTAAGATCACCAAAAAGTACCGGACGGAGTTTAACCTATTTCTTTACTACCCACAAGGGGCTAAACACAGAGAGGACAAACAAGGATAGACAAACGGATTAAGTCGATTACATCGACCCCAGTGTGTAACTGGTACTTAATTTATCGACCCCGAAAGGATGAAAGGCAAAGTCGACCACGGCGGAATTTGAACTCAGAACGTAACAGCAGACGAAATACCTATTTCTTTATTACCCACAAGGGGCTAAACATAGAGGGGACAAACAAGGACAGACAAACAGATTAAGTCGATTACATCGACCCCAGTGCGTAACTGGTACTTAATTTATCGACCCCGAAAGGATGAAAGGCAAAGTCGACCTCGGCGGAATTTGAACTCAGAACGTAACAGCAGACGAAATACCTATTTCTTTATTACCCACAAGGGGCTAAACATAGAAGGGACAAACAAGGACAGACATAGGTATTAAGTCGATTACATCGACCCCACTGTGTAACTGGTACTTAATTTATCGACCCCGAAAGGATGAAAGGCAAAGTCGGCCTCAGCGGAATTTGAACTCAGAACGTAGCGGCAGACAAAATACGGTTAAGCATTTCGCCCGGCGTGCTAACGATTCTGCCAGCTCGCGGCCTGAAACGAAGTTTAACCTGCTTGCCATGACATATTAACGATCGCTGTCAAAACACTGTCTACTTGCTGAATGACAGGCCGGTTCGTCGCAGGGCCCGCGCTATATTTCGACGACGTTGGACGGGTTGGCAAGAAACTGGCATTTAGATCAACGCCTCGCCAACCCCTTTTCCACTAACCTCGTCATTGTTGAAGGTGACGAGAGAAATTGCACTTGACTGCTTTTCAATTTTGTTTTCTTCTCTGTTAGTCGAACGAAGAAGAGATGTTACCAATGACTTGTGCAAACACTCCGAAACTGTTGAATTCAAATTGATAACAACTTTTATCTCTTTGATGTCCTCCTGTATTTAACAGAACTACCTTCGGCTGACCAATCAGTCATTCCTAAGTCATTAAAGGGCAAACAAGACCGCCACACCCCGCCCATCAAACCAAATAATAATAATAATAATAATAATAATAATAATAATAATAATAATGATAACAATGATGATGATGATGATGATGATGATGATGATGATGATGATGATAATGATGATGAAGATGATGATGATGATGAAGATGATGATGGTAATAATAATAATAATAATAATAATAGTAATAATAGTAATAGTGATGATGATGATGATGATGATGATGATGACTGCGACCATTCTGGGGCACCACCTTGAAGAGTTTAAATCAAAGGGGCCGAGTCGATTACATCGACCATTCAACTGACGCTTACTATATCGACCCTGAAAGGGATGAAAGGCAAAGTCGACTTCAGCGGAATTTGAACTCAGAACGTAAAGACGGACGAAATGCCGTTAAGTATTTTGTCCGGCGTGCTAACGATTCTATCAACTTGCCACCAATAAGGTGGAAGTCAACATACTTGATTAGATAAACTATATAACTTTAATTAAAATTATACTCTTTGTGATAAGAAAAAAAAATCATCTAATTCTGTTCAAAAGAAAATGGGGAGACAACTTCGAAATTTTAGGTATTTAGTAGAACAGGACAATTCCGCAAGTGTTTCAGTATTATTATGCTGCATCACCGAATCTTAAACCATGATTGCTTATCATTTTATCTTTATATTTTACTTTTTTCGGTCATTGAACAACAGCCTTCCTGGGGCACCGTCTTCATGGGTTTTAGTCGCAGTGCTTGTTTTTTGAAGTCTGGTATTTATTCTGTCAGTCTGTTTTGCTGAACCGCTATATTACGTGGACGCAAACAAACCAATACTGGTTGTTAATCGGCGGAAGAAGACAAACACATACATATGTTTGTCCCCTCAACATCGCTTGACAACCGATGTTGGTGTGTTTACGTCCGCGTAACTTAGCGGTTCGGCAAAAGTGACCGATAGAATAAGTACAAGGCTTACAAAGAATAAGTCCTGGGGTCGATTTGCTCGACTAAAGGCGGCGGTGCTCCAGCATGGCCACTGTCAAATGACTGAAACAAGTAAAAAAGTATATAGACAACGAGCTTCCACACAGTTTCCGTCAACCAAAATCACCCATAGGGCATTGGTCTACCCGGGGCTGTAGTAGATGTTTTTCCAAAGGGCCGTAGAGAAGGGCTGAACCAAAACACCACGTGACAGCAAGACAAGTTCGTTAACCGTGCAGCCACTTCCGCACCTTTTTGATGAATAGGATATTAGTCATGGGAAAATATCTTAGGTTTCCTTGATAACAAACGGGAGAGTTGTCAGATGTATAATCAGGGAAATTCTTTCAAGTACAAACACACCTCGCTGTGTTACGGATGTTGTCAAAGATAAATTTAATCAAATCTCAATTGTTTTTATCTTTTTTTGCATAAGTGGTGTCGAATCCACTTTAGGATTGAGTCGCTGACTTCACTGCACACGCAAACACACCCACACACCCACACACACACACACACCGTTATAAGAATATGTGTGCGTGTGTTGTCCAGAGGTGTCACACTTTCGGTCAAAAGTTATACCTTTTCCCTAACAGCAGTGGTTCTCAGCTGGGGTCTACATGACTTCTGAGGTTCCATACAAGATCGTTGGAATCCATACAAGCAAAATAGGAAATTGAAGATCCAGTTGTAATTTAAGGGTCCATGTAATTATTACAAGTAACAGCAAGGTTTCTTTTCTCTGACATTCTAAATACCGACTCAAGCGAATGGGCGAAAAACCAAATAGGAATTTTGTAAAAAGTAGCTATAAAAATCATTTTCAGACATCAAATGGACATAAAGGGGGTCACCCTTTATGAAGAGTAATGAAAAGGGTCCAATAGTGCAGAAGAATAACCAAAGGGATCCACCAGTGTAGAAGCTTAATGGAAGGGATCCACAAGTAAAAGATGGTTTGGAACTTCTGTGTCATAGCATGTCTCTAATATTTGAATTTAATTAAATCTTAGTATTTCTGTCACGTGCCTTCCTTAATGAAGAGGAAGCTTTATTAACATTTAATGGCGTTTACTTCTTATGTCACTTGGACCAAACGGCGAGCTGGTGGAATCGTTAGCACTCCGGATAAATGCTAGGCAGTGTTTCGACCCTCTTTACGTCCTGAGTTCAAATTTTGCCGAGGCACTTTGCCTCTCATCCTTCCAGGGTCGATAAATTAAGAAACTGTTGAACACTTGAATTGAGGTAATGCAATCGACTATGTAATCTCCGGTAATGCACTGGCATTCGAATGGTTTAAATTTGAAAAGCCTAACCTGTTTCACAAATTCATGATTTTCAAAAGCTGAGGTAGGAAGACGTGGAACTATTTGCAACTGTCTTGCTTCTGACTGGAGTTCAGAATTTCTCTTGTTTTTATAGAGAGTAGATGGCACAAATTAGTATCTGTTTTGGATACGTTTTGCTCAACCGACCATGATTTAGAAATTTTCATTGGTTGCCCGCTACGTCCTTGCGTTAATATGTGACTATATTTTTTTGCGCCGAAGATTAATACTGACACGGTTGAGTGGATAGGTCTTGTGACTGTCCCTAAACACGGTTCTCTAAATTTAATCTGTCAAGTGGTAGAGCGGTCAGAAGTTGAATCTATGTAATCCGCTGGCTGAATAGCCGAATAGTTGTGATTTATTTCTGCCTGTCTCTGTCTATTTGTCTGTCTGTCTCTCTCCTCTCTATCTCTCTAAATATATATATAAATTTATAATAAAGGCAAGCGAGTAAGTACACAGGTTTAACCACATGCTAATATATATATATATATATATATATATATATTATTTGTTTCAGTAATTTTGACTGCGGCCATGCTGGAGCACTGCCTTTAGTCGAACAAATCGACCCCAGGACTTATTCTTTGTAAGCCTAGTACTTATTTTATCTGTCTCTTTTGCTGAACCGTTACGATACGGGGACGTAAACACCCCAACATCGGTTGTCAGGAGATGGTGGTTGGACAAACACAGACACACAAATACAATACATTCATATATTAATATATATGAGACAGCATGCACGAATGTGCAAATTCTACTTGAAAGGTATAATTTAAAAAATTGAAATATAGTTTATAGTATTGAACTATGTAAAAGTGATATAGGGGCCTGATGATTGGGGTTATATTTTAAGAACGGTTCCAGCAAAACACGGAGTGGTTTAGGAACCGGGAAATGTACCTCATGAAACACGTGTATCCAAGTAGCAGGTATTTAAAATAAAAAAATTCTTTTTTATATGGTGAGATGAAGGGGCCTACTATCTCTAAATGAATATATATATATATATATATATATATATATAGTAGATGAGTTCAGCAAACAATTTAGATTCAGATGAATATGGTACATAAGTTGAGGCATCAGAATTTAGTACCGTATTATATATACAATTTCAAAGTAAGGTGATTAAAATCAAAATGAGCAACAAGGATATCCAGAGGTAATGCAGTACGATCGTTTCATGCAACTCCATTTAATCGAACAATGCAATCATTACATCAATTTAAAATGCAGAGCAATCCTCAGCTGCACAAAGACATAGAATTTAATTAAATTAGATCAGATGGACACATTAGTATAATTATAGCTAAAATCTCCAGGAAGTTAAGGAGATAGACAAAGAATATGTTGTTTCCACTTCAGCATAGAAGTTACTAGAATTATCAAGAAGACTCTGCCTGTCACTGATTTTATTTGTTTTTATTTAAGTTTCAAGCAACTTCAATATATCTGTTGCCTGCTTCCTTCACCTTATAGTTTGAAAAGGCCACAACCGGCGAAGTGACAGAACAAAGTTATAAGAAACATGTTGCTCTCCAAATAGGTATTGAGTCCTCTAGTCGCTTAATGCTCACTGTTTTTAAACATTTAAAGAAAAACACACGCACGCACGCACGCACACACACACACACACACGCACGCACACGCACACACACACACACACACACACACACACACACACACACACACACGCGCGCGCGCGCGCACACAAACGACGCTGAACGTATTCTGAATAGAAAATCTGCTATTCAGTTCAATGAAATTTTTGACACAAAAATTGCTCCTTCCCCAAAACAAAACATTTCCCCAAAACACACACACACACACACACACACACACACACACACACACGCACACGCACAGTCGATAATGCTCTGAAAAGAAATCTACCATTCAATTCAATAGAATTTTTGACAATAAATCTTTTCAACTGAATAGAATTTCTGATATTTGACCCCTTGAACTTCGTTCCGGACCACTACCTAGACAACGTACAAAGCATACGAAATGAAATATCAAATATATTCTTAACTACGCACAAAATACGACAACAAACGTTTTTTTTATTTCTGATTTTTTTTTTCTTATTTCTTAAGTTGTGACTTTGCACTTTTAATATTTGATAAGATGGACACACACGTCGAAACCCGTAATCTTTATATATGAAAGAGAAGTTGTGTGTCTGTCTCCTACGATTTAGATTCCTAACTACTCCCACATTTTGCGGTGCAGTTTAACCAAAACCGGGTATCTTATAGTCGTGATTCATATCGAGTCCTTCTGGGTATTAGCGCGCGTCTACGATGAGTCTACGATTTAAAAAAAAATTTACCATCCTCTTTTTCCATTTTAATGCATTTCTTCGCTATTATATAAGGGAAGTAATTCTCTAAAAATGTCTACGATGAATCAACGATTTAAAAAAATTTACCATCATTTTTTTCCCATTTTTAATGCATTTTTTTGCTATTTTTTGGCTATAACTCTCTAAAAATGCTTATATAGTTATTTCCCTTACAAACCCGAGCAACGCCGGGCGATACTGCTAGTATTTTATAAAAGTCACTTAATATAACAAACTTAAAAAATACATTTTACGTCAGATGAAAGGAGAAAAAAGCAAGACAATCTTTAACGCCATAGCGACGGCTTTTTTTAAAAAAATCATCTCGGTTGAAATCATCAATTAGCGCAGGTCAATGGTTGGGTGTATACTTAAATCAACTACTTTAACCAGTTTACAGAGGTGATTCCTTCGGTTGCCTCCACGTGGCAACGGCAATCGCGCCGATTGAAGTCAGCACTCAGTGCAAGATGACGTGCGGCATATATTTACGTGTCAACTGCTTTAGTATACATACATACATACATACATACATACATACATACATACATACATACATACATACATAAACACATTAACACACACACACACACACATATATATATATATTCATACATACAGTACAGTCCATACATATATACATATATATACATACATACAGGCATATATATATATATATATATATATATATAAGGGGAGAACAGAAATTCTTCGCTTGCATATTTGAGTTTGCTGGCACTGTTAGTTTCGAGCAGATCTTCAGAAGCGATAAGAAGCCGAAAGGGTATGCTCCCACTTTCAGTGTTTTCAAATCCAAACCAAGGAGTTCTGAGCTGATGATAGAAATGTCGAGTTGACTAATCTTGAAACGTACGTTCTCAATAACCTTTGCATTTGATTTTTTAATGTCTTTACCCCCATACTTTCGTGAGTTGAATTGAGCAAACACTATATGAGAGAGGTTTTCTTTAAGTATTAGAAATAGTTTTAAAAAAGTTTTTTTAGCTACTATTTCTAATGAGTTCAGTATGCGGCAAAGTAATTTATTTTACTAAGCCCTTTTATATAATGTAATAATTTGAATTCGCCTTAAATGGTCCCTTTGCATACTGAATACTTGGTGAAATTGATTAATAATTAATTCATTTTACCCTCAATTGTTGAAATATATATATATATATATATATATATATATATATATATATATATATAGTCTGGTCGATCACGTGATATATATATATATATATCACGTGATCGACCAGACTATCAGAATGTTGCTACACATCGCTGGTCACAATGCGCTTCGCATTGCTTTAGCCTCCAAATGACGCCACCCCGCTGGCTAAGCGAGCAGGCCATATATATATATATATATATATATATATATACACGCATGCACACACACATACACAGAGTATATGAGAATTATGATAAACACAAGTTTATAAAATGTGTTTCTACGGCTACCATCTTCAAGCTGGAGAGATTGGCATCTGGTTAGATACGGTAATGTTTATATGCATTCCCTACTGGTTGCATATTCTTGACTTGCTGCACACTCTGTTTACCGACATTACAATTATTACGTAATTACAATCCTTCGGAAACAGCTGTCGGACCTGAAAGTTCATGCCTTCTCCCCTTAGTTTTCAATATAGTTTGTTTCCTTTTATTTCTGTAAATATATAAACATCCAAATGCTTATTCATGAATGTTCATCTGAATATTTTCACCTTTTGTTTCTCTCTCTATATACGTATATATATATTTACATGTATATTCCTTTCTGTTGAAGAGCGTAGGCTTGAAACGTAAAAGACTTTTTTTACCTTCGTGAGCGTTTAACTATTACACCTGATTGTTGTTTATACACCTATCTTCGTCTTTTGTTTTTCTGTAAATTTCAACTCTCTCCCCCACCCTCTCTCTTTATATATATATACCTGTATATATATATATATATATATATATATAGTCTGATGGTAAGATAAGATCAACAAAGAAAGTACTCCATCTGGTGAGAGATAAATAGTATTTGATAAACACAATATTTATGTGCTACTATTAGTTTCATGTGCCGAGAGCATGCTGGCAGTATTTTTAACATGTCTGGTGTTCTACAACAATCATCAGGCACTGCCCATATGGCATAATTAGCTAAATATGAGATGATAGGACGAGGGAAAAAGCAAGAAATGGCGAGAAAAGTAGATACAAAAGATGGAAGGTTGAAAAACCGGAAAGCGAAAAGAATTCAGAAAGAAACCAAAGGGGGAATTAGAGTTATTTCCCTTTAGACCGTAAAATACAAAGCTGAAAACGATAGTGGCATAGAGTCTGTGGTACAGTCATTCAATCAAAGGATAGATAGATAGATAGATAGATAGATAGATAGATAGAGAGAGAGAGAGAGAGAGAAGAGAGAGAGAGAGAGAGAGATTAAATGAGATGGATACACAAAGAGAAAGAGTTGTGTATATACAAATAAGTCAACAGGAACTTAGTCATATTTTTACAAACGCTGAAAATTTCAGATCTAGAATTCAGTAGTGAGTTCGAGCTCCAAGATCTGAAAAGGATCTCAGTTCTCTCAGCTACGCATGTCTTACATTTTTTTCATTCGTTAACATATCGTATGGATTTTTCGACTATATTCCATTTATCCTATGCGGAATGGCGTCCGATTTCAAGCCCCATACGTGCTTTACTTTCTTTGCCTTGTGTCAAAAGAAAAGTAAAGCTACTAAGTTGTGTATATTAAATGATATATATGTATATATATATATATATATATATGTATATAGACGTAGAAGTGGATGTGTGGTAAGTAGCCTACTTACCAACCACATGGTCCCGGGTTCAGTCCCACTGCGTGGCACATTGGGCAAGTGTATTCTACTATAGCCTCGGGCCGACCAAAGCCTTGTGAGTGGATTTGGTAGACGGAAACTGAAAGAAACTTGTCGTATATATGTATATATATATATATATATATATATAATATGTATGTGTGTGTGTGTGGTGTGTGTGTGTGTTTGTGTATCTGTGTTTGTCCCTCCCAACATCGCTTGACAACCGATGCTGGTATGTTTAAGTTCCCGTAACCTAGCGGTTCGGCAAAAGAGACCCATAGAATAAGTACTAGGCTTACAAAGAATAAGTCCTGGGTTCGATTTGCTCGACTAAAGGTGGTGCTCCAGCATGGTCACAGTCAAATGACTGAAACAAGTAAAAGAGTATATGTACACACATATACATATACGTATGTATGGCAATAAGCTTGTGTGTAGGCGTGTATGTTTGCATATGTGCATGGCAGTAATTTGTCATAGGAATATTGAATTAATACCAGCGCTCGAGCGGTACTGTTTTTCTTTTTACCGACTCCAGAAGTGTGGAACTTCGAACGGGAGGAAAATACCAAACACAGCAAAGCATTTAGTCCGGCGCTCGAACAATATCCTGTCAATTCACCATCGCTTGATTTGCTAGATATAACTGCTGAATCATCCAGATGTCTGGAGACTTAAAAAACATGCGTTGATTTAATTGTGTTTCTTGAATAAGCAATGCGTAGGAAGGAGCATTGAGGGCTCGGCTGGAACATATTTGTTTTTTTTTCGGTCTGTTGGACTAATGTTGACCTCGGCTTAAACAAAAGCAATACCAACAACAACGTTTACAACAATGCCGGGTGGAGTTACCAGTTGAAAAGGTAATTAAGAAAGCAGTAAAAACACGAACACAAAACAAGATTCGTTGAGTTTATTAAATCAGGCGTTGCGAGTGGGAGAATAAAAGTGTCAGAGATAGAGAGACAGATATAGATAGATAGATAGATAGATAGATAGATAGATAGAGAGAGAGAGAGAGAGAGAGAGAGAGAGAGAGAGAGAGAGATATTTAATGAGATGGATACACAAAGAGAAAGAGTTGTGTATATAAAAATAAGTATATTAGAAGTATATGTATATGTATGCATGTATGTATGTATGTATTCTCTCTCTCTCTCTCTCTCTATATATATATATATATGTGTGTGTATGTGTGTGTGTGTGTATACCCACATATACGCAAGCACGTAAGAAATGGAGAGATAGATAGATAGCAAGATAGGCAGGTAGATAGATAGATAGATTGACAGACAGACTAATTGATGGTTGGCTGAATGCACAGATTGATAGATAGATAACGGATATATATTATATATATATATATATATATATATATATATATATATAGGCGCAGGAGTGGCTGTGTGTGAGATTGTGCCACCTTCTTTCCTCAGTAGGGAAAGGAAGGCTTGTTTTTCCTGCGTAGTAGCCATATTGAAAGAAACAGTATGGAAGACGCGTACGAAAGGTATAGTGACAGGTACCTTTGTATCCGGCCAGGGGTTGGTTAACTTTTTCAGTTACCACCTCGATAGTAAGATCAGGCTGGAGAAGAGGTGTCTGTCACGAGATATGTTTGCGAAAAGATGGAAGTCTGTAGCGTGCAAGCTGCGTATATCTGGCACCAGGTAAGTGTGGCCGGATCAAGAAGTAAAGGTTCTACCCAGATGGTTGGGATCCGTGCCCTACTGTATAATACCAAATTTTTAAAACTTTATATTGTAAATATTATATATATTTTATTGTAATCACCAACGTTTTAAGCTACTACACCCTATATTTTTGTCTGTATTTGTATGTCCCCTCTATGTAACGCCTTAATGGCGAATCTTTCATGAAATAAAGTAGCTTGCTAACCAACCACATGGTTCCGGGTTCAGTCCCACTGCGTGGCATCTTGGGCAGGTGTCTTCTACTATAGCCTCGGACCGACCAATGCCTTGTGAGTGGATTTGGTAGACGGAAACTGAAAGAAGTCCGTCGTATATATGTATTAATATCTATATATAGATATATAGATATATATATACATATATAAATATATATATATAATATTCATATATATACATATATATATTATATATACATATATATTACATAATATAGTATATCTAGTATATATATATATATATATATATCATATAATATATTATCTATATATATATGCGTGTGTGTGTTTGTGTGTCTGTGTTTGTCCTCCTAGCATTGCTTGACAACCGATGCTGGTGCGTTTATGTCCCCGTTACTTAGCGGTTCGGCAAAAGAGACCGATAGAATAAGTACTGGACTTACAAAAGAATAAGTCCCGGGGTCGAGTTGCTTGATTAAAGGCGGTGCTCCAGCATGGCCGCAGTCAAATGACTGAAACAAGTAAAAGTGTAATGAGTATATATATATATATATATGTTGATAAAAATGGTAAGACAACAAAAGAAAGAAAGAGACCTCGATGTTATGTAAATAGAGGAATTTATCATGGCTACCGAATAATTGTCACATAATACATTTACATTATATATATATATATAGGTGGTGCTATTAAGTTAGACATGGCCTGGGCCAATAATGGCCGAAACCTATCAAAGTATCAAAGTATATATATATATATATATACATACATACTACATAAATAGACAGAGAGACAGACAGGCCGAGAGAGAAAGAGAGAGACGGAGAGAGACAGATAGGTGGATAAAGGTAGTTAGTGATGCAGAGACAAGGAGAGCCACAAAGATTAATGAAAAAAGGGGAGGGGTATTAGTTAGGGAGTGGCCTTGACAGATTATTACTACGTAGTTAAATGCAGAGAATAACATTTACAGAGAAAAACTTCTCAGCGACACCATCTGCAAGAAAGAGAAATAGCTAAGTCAAAAGCTACCATATTCAATTCAATAAAAACCTAATTGGAAATAATTATGCGTTGAAGAAAAGACAATATTAGAGGCTGATAGTGTTATAATTATTCTGAGAAGTAGGGGAGTTAACTTCAGCAATGTTTATCCTAGTCTCTTGCGTTAGTGATTGAATTACGGCCTTGCTGGAGCATCGTTTTGAAGACTTTTGTCGAACAAAGTGACTCTGTTACTTATTCTAAAAGTTTAGTACCCATTTTATCGATCTGTTTGCTGGATCGCTACGTTATGGGGAGGTAAGCAAAGTAAAACTGGTTGTCAAGCGGCAAGGTAGGGGAACAGCCACACACATACACGCACACACGCATGTACATATGCACACACTGTCACACGCACACACACATATAAAACATACTCATACACACATACACACACACAAACACACACACGCACACACTGACACGCATACACATATAAAACATACTCATACACACATACACGAAAAACACACTCACACACAAACACGCGCGCACACACATGCACACACACAAATACACACACACAAACACTCACACACGCACATACTGACACACACAAACACACATACACAAACAGCACGCACACACATGCACACGCTCACACGCACACACACAAATGCACACACACACTCACACACAACACACACACACACACGATGGGTTTCCGCACAGTTTCCGTTCTAAATTCACTTACAAAGCATTGGTCGTGGGACACACATGACCAAGGTGGCGTGAAGTAGAACTGAACTCAAAACCACACAGTTTGAATTACCTTCAGCTAAATTACCTTCAGCTAAACAGACATTACCGACCAGAGAATTATTCTTATTAAATAATTCTTCTTTCGAGGTCGATAAATTAAGTACCAGTTACGCACTGGGTTCGATCTAATCGACTAGACCCCTCTCCAAAATTTCGAGCCTTGTGCCTAGAGCAGAAAAGAATATTAACGAAGTTTATTCTCTTGCAAGCATTTGGATCACCAAGTTTCCAGTTTGTGAGTGACTCCTCACACCACTTCCGGTGGCCCTGAAAATAAAATTGTTCATGACCCTTTCCGTTGCTGATTGTGTTGATAAGCGTAGGCTATCTTCACAACCACATGGTTAAGTTGCTCGCTTTGCAACACTTTGGACAAGTGTCTTCTACTATAGCCCCGGGTTGACCAATGCCTTGTGAAGGAATTTGGCCGACGGAAACTGTGGAAGTCTGTCGTGTATATATATTATTATATATAAAATTAATTTAAACAAATGTTACTAAATGTGACTAGGGTGTTAGGAAACACCTACGTTGGTAGGAATAAGAGTTAAACCACTCTACCCTAATCACATTTAGTGACATTTGTAATTCTCCTTTTTGGTGAAACATTGCAAACTGCTGTTTATACTAATTTTATATATACACATTAGCGAATCGCTAAATCATCAAATAATTTGGATGACGAAAACATAAATACTAATGGCGAGGCGAGTCCTGAAATAGCCGAACAATCAAGCGGCCTTAACTGATGAAGCAAAGGAAACTGCCGAAACAGATGCGTCAGTATTAAGAATTCTTTTCGGCACTTTTCAGACGATTATGGTCTCTGTTAGTGTATATGTTTTCACTCATGCGATTTAACTACAACATTAGAGCCTTTTAGCTCTTATTTCTAGCCATGTAGGTGTTTCCTAACTCCCTAGTCACACACACACACCACACACACACACACACACACACACACACACACACACACATCCTTTCAGTTCGTTTTCAGGAAACGTTTTGAAAACGCGTATAAATATTCTTGTTCTATTATCCTGGTTACAGCTTGATGATAGTAACTGCCAATAACAGTTTTTTTGGGTGGTACAGAGCTGTGCCAATATAACATAGCATAAATATAACAACAACAACAACAATAATAATCCATGGATGGAATTTATAAATATTTTAATGCATCGCTACGCGCATTTCCACAAATCACATGTTTCTTAAGATCATAGTCCATATTCCTGGGATCACTACAATACAATCCGTACATCGGGTGGATCATATTGATGCGTTCATTTCTTCTTCGGGCGATACATGCATACATACATACATACATATATATATATATATATATTATATATATTATATACTATATATATATATATATATATATATATATTATATACAATCACACACATGTATACATATGCGCACATATATATATATATATATACAATCACACACAGTATGATACATATGCGCACATATATATATATATATATATATATATATATATGCATATAACTAATAACCGGTGTTAGCTTGTTTACGTCCCCGTTATGTAGCACAAAAGAGGACGATAGAATAAGTATTGGAGTCGATTTGTTCGATTAAATCCGTTCAGTGTGGTGCTCCAGTATGGCTGCAGTCCCATAACTTAAAGCAAATAAAAGATCAAAGAAACAAGGAAAACCCAAAAGAAATTATTTCGAGGCGCCATACACATGAAAACAACAACAACAACAACAACAGCCAAATCGGTGTTGTTGCCATATTTATTGAAAGGAAAGACTTATGTGAAGTGGCGAAAGAGAATGTTTACGAATGACTAACGATTAACTTGCACGGTTCAATGTCTTTAAAACGAGCTCAATTTGTTGACGCTTATTCCTCCACCTACGCACTCTGCATTCAACGAGATTTTCTTTATCATTCATTAACGTTGTCAGCAGCGAAACCGATTCTCTTTTCAACAGTTTCATTATGACGCAAAAGCGAAAATATGCTTAACAAACGATAAATCCAAAATGTCCTCTTACTTTTGCACGCATGTTAAAAAAACATTCTTTCATCTCATTTAAATTCTATTAGCTATTTCGTATTTTTATATTTCTCATGTCATAATAAAATTCCTTTCAAAGCAGATAGGTTTATATTCTAAGTAGGTTTATTACTCTAGTCAAATACCTATAAGGTGGTAACCAAACGTTCCCAGACTAGTTCTGTTTAGTAGATATCTATCTATCTTATTTACCTAAGTTTTAACGACATCTCCGTCGAAATACTCGCCTTGTGCAACAATACACTGGCCCCAGTGATTATGCTATTTTTGGAATCCGTCCGGGAAGTCGTTTTCCGTAAGGGAGTCGAGGACCTTCTGCGATTCGCTGCGGATCTCGACAATGCTGTTAAAACGGCGATCTTTGGGCTGCATTTTCATCTTGGGGAAGAGATAAAAGACACTTGGCAAACACATTCGTTCCCAGCTGTATACATAAAATTACTATGGACAGAAGATGTGGAAGCACTCCGTCGGTTGCGACGACGAGGGTTCCGGTTGATCCGAATCAACGGAACAGCCTGCTCGTGAAATTAACGTGTAAGTGGCTGAGCACTCCACAGACACGTGTAGCCTTAACGTAGTTCTCGGGGATATTCAGCGTGACACAGAGAGTGACAAGGCCGGCCCTTTGAAATACAGG
This sequence comes from Octopus sinensis, assembly GCF_006345805.1. NCBI lineage: Eukaryota > Metazoa > Mollusca > Cephalopoda > Octopoda > Octopodidae > Octopus > Octopus sinensis. The sequence goes on from NC_043008.1 coordinate 45,225,391, forward strand.
TACAACAGAAACAGGAAGTAAGAGTGAGAGAAAGTTGTGGTGAAAGAGTACAGCAGGGATCACCACCATCCCCTGCCGGAGCCTCATGGAGCTTTTAGGGGTTTTCGCTCAATAAAAACTCACAACGCCCGGTCTGGGAATCGAAACCGCGATCCTATGACCGCGAGTCCGCTGCCCTAACCACTGGGCCATTGCGCCTCCACACAGAAGATGTAACCCTATTTCGACTGCTATGTTCCCTAAGCTAAACACTGAGGCTGAAGTTGGGATCGAAGCGGGAGTTAGACCCTATATGTACACCACCCCATCATCTAAAAGTAGGATAAATAGCTTCTCTCTCTATAGCGCTCCATTTTTATATAAACATTTCGTTATAAGAGTGTCAGTAAGCAGATACGAAAGCAAACTTTCGCTGGTGAAGCCTAACTGGCACAAACGTTCCAGTCGTGACTCTTGTAGCTCAGCCAAACGATAGTGTTAGCTAATCTTCCACATTTGTTCCTCGGAGCCCTTCGTCGCTCAACTTTGACAATCCTTCTTTTATATGTATGTATTGGCTTAGGCAAGATATTTTGAGGGCGTCAGCTAATAATTCATGCGAATCGACTCTCATCTCTCCACGCCAGCGATGTTTATTCAAGGAGAACGTCACCATTATTTCATCGGCGAGCTGGCAGAAACGTTAGCACGCCGGGCGAAATGCTTAGCGTTATTCCGTTTGCCTCTACGTTCTGAGTTCAAATTCCGCCGAGGTCGACTTTGCCTTTCATCCTTTCGGGGTCGATTAAATAAGTACCAGTTACGCACTGGGGTCGATCTAATCGACTGGCACCCTCCTCCAAAATTTCGGGCCTTGAGCCTAGAATAGAAAAGAACATTTGAATCTTCTGTGGTTTATTTAAAATGTGAAAACATTGAGAATACTTGCAGCCATATTTTTATTATCTTGAAAGGCCGCTGTTGACCAATAAGAACTATGTCCAAAGGCAAACTGTCTTTGACCGTTCTAACTTATTTGTAGATAGAAGTCGTTCTACAGTTTATACCTTATTTTGATTTTTAACATCGGTACAAAGATACATATTTTCAGAAAAGGATATAAACACACTCAGCGGTAAAATTTCCACTGTTTTCGTATTTTTATTTCCCTAAAATTTTCGTTGCGTCTTGCAACCTTTTCAGTAATTTTGAGTCAAAAACTATTGAAAAGGTTGCAAGGCGCAACGAACATTTTAGGTGAATAAAAATAAGAAAAAAGTGGAAATTTTACCGGTGAGTGTGTTACATTGCAAGGCACAAAAAGAAAATGACTCTCCCCAGACACAACAGAATATGCTTCAACACAAGAACTCATATAAAGAACCTTGCAAACCAAATCCCAAAACGAGATATAATTAAATAAACCACAGAGTGGTTTAATCGGTGGAGCATCATAAAACATGCCATGTGGTAGTTTAGTAATGTCTTATTATGCTCTAGATTGTGTTCAAATCTGGGTGAGGTCGATGTTTGCGTTTCCCCTTTTATGGGTCAATAAGACAAGCCCTTGGAGCTAAAAGAGCAACATCTCTCTCTCTCTCTCTCTCTCTCTCTCAAATCTTTTGTTAAATTCTTCTGTTAAAAAACAAGTTTAACTTCTTCCAGGACAGACAAGGTTTTTATGTGAGAAATATTTTCATGTTTTGCTTTACCAGTTTGATTTCAATAAAGTTATTTTTTTATATCTAGACCTGTGCGTGTGTGTATGTGTGTGTGTTTGTATGTGTGTGTGCGTGTGTATGTGTATGTGGTATGTGTGCGTGTGTATGTGTGCGTGTGTATGTGTGTGGAATGTTTGTGTGTTTGTGTGTGTGCGCGTGTGTATGTGTATGTGAATGTGGTGTGTGTGTTTGTGTGTGCATGTGTATGTGTATGTGGTGTGTGTGCGTGTGTATGTGGTGTGTGTGCGTGTGTATGTGTGTGGTGTGTTTGTGTGTTTGCGTGTGTGTGTGTGAATGTGTATGTGGTGTGTGTGCGTGTGTATGTCTGTGGTGTGTGGTGTGCTTGTGTGTGTGTGTGTGTGTGTGTGTGTGGGCACGCGTTTGTCAGTGTTTCTGAGTGGGAGAGAGAGAGAGAGACAAAGAAAGGAAGGAGTGATTGTGTTTATGCGTGTGAGCATATCTCTATGTGTGTGTGTGTGTGTGTGTTGTAACTGAGAGAGCGGAAGAGAGATGGGTGAGAGAGAAAGGGAGAGGAAGGGAGTAAATGTGGGAGGAAAAGGAAATGGGAAGAGGAAAAATGAGTGAGAGAGAGAGAGAGGGATTGGGAGGGTGTAAGGGTGGGGCGAAAGGGATAGGAATTGTTTATAAGTGCGCGGGCGAGTGTGTGGGTGTACAGGGGAAGAAAGAGAGAGAAAAAGAGAGGGAGAGAAAGAGGCAGAGAGAGGGAGAGAGAGAGTGATTATGCATATGCGTGTGTTCGTATCTGTGTGTGCATGGGTGTCAGTGTATAAATGAATGTGAGTTTGTGTGTGTGTATATATGTGTGTGACTGTGTATGCGTGTGTGAGAGCGAGAGGGAGACAGAGAGAAGCAGAGAGAGAGAGAGAGAGAGAGAGAGAGAGAGGGAGAGAAACAGGGGAGAAAGACAGACGGAGAGAGAAAGGAGGAGGAGAGAAAGAGTAAAGGAGAGAGAGAAGGGGAGAGAGAGAGAAGGGGAGAGAGAGAGAGAGAGAAAGAGGGAGAGAGATGGGTCGAATAGAAAGAGTTATGAGGTCGCCTCATCGTTTGCTATGAAACCAAAGCTGATGAAGCGGGACATGAAGAGGTCGAAAGGTTTTCCGTCCCCTAACTAGAGCGAAAAAAACCCAAAAAACTAGTGAGGCGCTCCACACAGCATATGGGCGGCCCTTTTCTCTACGATAAGATAATATATATATTAAAGATAATATATATATATATATAATATATATATATAATATATATATATATTATATATGTCCTTGGGGATTCTGCCATCTTCCATACGGCTAACATGTCCAAGCCATCTCATACGTCTTTGTGTGAGGATTGCAAACATGCTTGGTATTCCTGCTGCTTGAGGACATCTTGGTTGGGGACATGATTCTGCCATTTGATGCGAAGGATTTTACAGAGGCAGCGCAGGTGAAAGATATTTAGGCGACGCTCTTGGCTTGTGTATGGCGTCCAAGTCTCACTGCCATACAGTAGAGTGCTAAGTACATATGCCTGGTAAATCTTAATTTTTGTGGTCTTGGTCAGCTTATTGTTGTCCCATGCCCGTTTGGAGAGTTGGACCATCACAGCAGCTGCCTTGCCAATGCGTATATTGAGCTCAGCATGAAAGGATAGCTTGTAGGTGATGGTAGAGCCAAGATAGGTAAACCTCTCCACCTCCTGTAGTCTGTGGTCTCCAATATGTATGTTTGGGATGTCCGATATAGCCTGACACATGATGTTGGTCTTCTTGAGGCTAATAACTAAGCCAAAGTCACTACATGCTTGCTCAAAACGGTTGATGAGCCTTTGCAGGGCTTCTTCTGTGTGCTAGGGGCACTAGATCTGTGGAAAGACTGTTCTTACGATACAAGGATGTTTGCGAAAGGGACATGAAGGCCTGCGGTATCAATATTAGCAACTGGGAAGCAGTTGCCAGAGACCGTAGAGATTGGCGACGGACCGTAAAAGAGGGAACACAAAGAAGTGACATATAGAGAGAGGAGAAATGGAAAGACAAGAAAAGACGTCAACAAGAAACTATGACATCACAACCAGCCAAGCAAAGGCTTAGCTATATTTGCGGCACCTGCCAGAGGGAGTGTTTGTCCAGGATAGGACTACACAGCTACAGCAGGAGATGTATTAGGACATGAAATGTAAAAGCTGGACTAGATTATTTTATGTGCAACTCCATTGTCTCTCGACATTTACACTTTGCTCTACGTCTTCACTGGGCACATTCTCTTCTCACTGGACACATTGTCTGTTGGTGAAGTGTTATTTCTATCTTCTACTTTCCTCTTTATCGCTTTTATTTCTATGTCTGTTAACCACCCTTTTGCTCTTACTACTCTTGCCAACCACATGGTTCCGCGTTCAATCCCACTACATGCCACCTTGAGCAAGTGTCTTCTACTATAGCATTGGGCCGACCAAAGCCTTGAGTGGATTTGGTAGCCGGAAACTGAAAAGAAGCCCATTGTATAATATATATATATATATATAAATATATATATATGTGTGTGTGTGTGTGTGTGTGTGTGTGTGTGTGTAAATCTTTGTGTGTCTGTGTTTGTCCTCCCCACCATCGCTTGACAACTGATGCTGGTGAGTTTACATCCCCGTAACTTAGCGGTTCGGCAAAATATACCGATAGAATAAGTACTAGGCTTACAAGGAATAAGTCCTAGGTTCGAGTTGTCTGACTGAAGGCGGTGCTCCAGCATGGCCGCAGTCAAATGGCTGAAACAAATAAAAAGAAGGCCAAACGAAAATTACAGACGGGGATGACGTTCCAAGGGAAGTAACTTCTGCATAACAATAATTGTCATCTCACAGTAGCATCCCTTCCTTCAGTCGCCCTAATTTTAAGATGTCATCGGCTTCCATTCTATTTTAGCTTTATTTAATATTCGTTTTGTGTGGCTTATTGCAAGAAAGTTTAGCATTCTTGACTGATTGAAAGGAAAGAAATTATTCTCAGACTGGGGACGAGGCCCAACTACTTATTACGGGCGTCAAACTTGTTGATAGATGAAGTGAAGTACCCAAAAGACATGTAGGGTGTTACGAGTTTTGTTTGAAGATAACATTTTAGAACCTTAATAACCAATTAAGGTTGCATTCGTTTACTAATTGCGACATCAATTAAAAGAAAAGGAACTTACATAATGTGGTTGTTTCTCGTTTTCTCCTTTATTTTTCTTTGTTATTTTGTTTAGTTTTCATACAAGACTCTTCTCAAATTACGTCGTGTTTCTCTTTATTTACATTATTTACATTATTTACATTTGACGGATATTTGTCATCATCTTGTTTGTTGTTAACACAAGGTTTCGGCTGATTTACTCTCAAGCCTTCATCAGGTGTCTTTGGGAAATTTCGAACTTGGGCTCTCATTCCTAAGGTATTTTTCGATGTTATTATTATTATTGTTGTTGTTGTTGTTGTTGTTATTATTATTATTATTATTATTATTATTATTAATTATTATTATTATTGAGTGAGAGAGCAGTGCATGCCATTAAAAGTGACGCTGGAGTAAAATATACGAAAGCCCAGTATCCCCACCATGACTACCCGTCCGATAAGGGTACACTAGGCACATGCCTCACAACCATATGTGCGCAACATGGTGATCTCATATCAAGATGACCTTGCTGGTGGGGCCCAGTTAAAACATTCTTCAGGTCGAGTAGCCCATCCCGCTCAAAAGGTCCCTTCGTTTTTCGTCATTTCGGGGTCGATAAATTAAGTACCAGTTGCGTGCTGGGGTCGATCTAATCGACTGGCCTCTTCTCCAAAATTTCAGGCCTTGTGCCTAGAAAAAGAATATTCGAGTTAATTCCTTCCCGGAGAACTCTCGTAAAGCGAAAACTCGTAAAAGCTCGTAAAGCGAATTCTCGTAAAGCGAATTCTCGTAAAGCGAATTCTCGTAAAGCGAATTCTCGTAAAGCGAATTCTCGTAAAGCGAATTCTCGTAAAGCGAGGTATTACTGTATATAGAAGTTGTATCTACAATTACCATTTCTAGCGACAGTTTTCCAGCCGGACGAAACCTTTGTCCAGAATCCAGCCTATCAGGATTTCTAGAAGATTCTTATAGGTCCCAGAAGGAAATGC
>NC_043008.1:45231330-45236330 GCF_006345805.1 Octopus sinensis
CACGTAATAGCAATTTAATTAGATGTAAGGGAAGTAACTCTGGAAGACATTGGGGTTATCTTCCTTCGTTGAGTTACCCTGCATATTATAATTTAATAACATGCAAGGGGGGGGGGGCTCTAGAAAGGGAGATAACTAACAAACATCTTCCAGAGTTACATCTAATTGAATTACTATTACGTATTATTAAATTCTAATGTTCTAGAAAGGGAGATGGCTAAAAACATCTTCAAAAGTTACCTCCCTTACATTTGATTACATAACGACTATCATCAAAATGTATTATGGAAGCTAATTAACTCTACAATATAATGTTCAGACTTAACGCATACACTTTTACTTGTTTAGTCATTTCACTGTGCCAATGTCCAGCACAGCTTTTTCTAGAGCAAATCGACACTAGGACTTTTATCTACGTCAGTCTAGTATTAATTCTGTTGGTCTTCTTTTCCAGAACGGAGTGTAAAAAACACCGGCATTAGTTGTCAAGCGGGTTTCAGGACACCGAAACATACACACATATACATAAATATCTATATGTATATAGATGTTTATATATATATATATATATATATATATATATATATATATATATATATATATATATATATATATATGTATATATATTGCAGAAACAATACTGCTGTCTTTAGTGTTCCCACTGATATTGACGTAAGAGAAGCGAACGAAGTTGACTCCCAACACAAAATTGCAGACATAACCTTCACTCCCACTGACATCGTAGCAGCAATAAATGGGGTCAGATACTACTCTGGTGTACGCCCTGATAGATTCCCCGCTAGTCTCCTGAAGGAGTGTAAACACCAACTTGCAGTCCCACTGACCAACCTCTGGAGAAATTCGTTATATACCAAAACAGTTTCTATCCCAGTCGGTCATCCCGATTTTCAAACAGGGAAACAGATCCCTCTCACTCAACTATCGCCCAATCTCACTCACATCCCACATCATCAAAGTGTTTGAAAGAGTGTTAAGATCAAGGATGGCTGACTTCCTGGAGACCAACAAACTTCAAAATGCAAATCAGCATGGCTTTCGCTGTGGCAGGGTCTGTCTAATACAGCTCTTACACCACATTGAAGATGTACTCAAAGCCTTGGGAACAGGTTCAAACTCTGATGTCATATATCTTAACTTCAGTAAAGCGTTCGACAGGGTAGACCATAATATCCTACTCTCAAAACAGGGAAATGTTGGAGTCCGTGGAAAAGTTCTACACTGGATCAAGTATTTCCTGGATAATAGAACACATGTTGTAGTTGATGGAGTCCACTCAAGCCCAGCAAAAGTCACCAGCGGTGTCCCCCAGGGGACCTTCTTGGGTCCGCTACTCTTCATAATCAACATAAACGACCTTTCCAGTGTCGTACATTACTGCAAAGTGATAATATTTGCTGATGACACCAAGCTCCAGCAAATCGTCAATGAAGAAGCAGACCGAACTCAACTCCAGTCTGATCTATATGCTGTGAGTCAATGGGCAGACAGAAACAAAATGCAACTGAACGAGGGAAAATTTGAGCTGATGCATTTTGGAAGAAACTCCTCACTAAAACAGCCATACTCTCTTCCTTCAGGGGAACCGCTCACAGCCTCTAACAATATCAGAGACCTGGGTGTAATTGTTGATGACGATCTCAGTTGGAGTGCACACATCAACAAGAAGGTCGATATAGCTCGTAGGATGAGTTCCTGGATCTTAAGAACAATACAAGATGTCATCATACCACTTTTTTCCTCCTTTGTACGGCCACACCTTCAATACTGCTGCCCACTGTGGTCTCCTCACACAAGACAAAACATCTCCAGAATTGAGTCACCCCAGAGGGCACTCACTGAACTGGCTGCTCTCGATTATTGGGATCGCCTTAAAGCCTTGAAATTTTACTCCCTCCAGCGTCACCGTGAGCGGTACATCATTTGTACGATGTGGAAAATATACCGCCAACTATGCCCAAACGACCTAAACATTAGCTTCAAGGTTCATCCAAGACTTGGACCACGGGCCATACGTCCCCTGCCCAATTCAAGATCACAACATACATGTACACTGCAACATAATTTCTTTTCCTCAACAGGCCCTGCCCTATTTAACATTGTCCCGAGAGAGATCAAAGAGGAAAAGGATCCCATCAAATTTAAACAGAGTCTGGATAGATTCCTTCAAAGAATACTAGATAAGCCACCCATAATTGGATACAACTCACTACTTGAACAAAACTTGACTTAAACAGGATTCGAATAATCCTATCAGGTGGTGCTATTAAGTTAGACGTGGTCGAAACATATCTAAGTTTATATATATCTGATATATCTTTAAAAATATATTGTTACGGTTTAACTAGTGCAGTGTTTCTGACACACATCGTGAATGTGGCGCCGGCAGGCCTGGAGTAAAAAGTGACAGTCCTTTGTTTATGGAAGACTAATGGGTTTTGGAAGGACCTGTGACCTTGTGCGGTCGAGAAGGGGGTCAGAGAGAATGTGAAAGAGGAAGACAGATTAAGGGAATCTGAGAGCAGATAGAGAGGAAGAATCTAGCAGTAGTGAGAGATATAGAGTATAAGGCTAAGGGACAGATTGAGGCGATAGAGATAGGCAGTAGGGGAGCAGGGCAGTTAGAGAGGAAGTGAGGTCTTGGCAGTCGGGAGTCAGTCGTCGAAGAACACAGTCGGATTCTGGAATCTTGGGAGCAAGCGGTGGAATTTTAGGAGCAAGTTGGGATACAGAAATTTGGCGAGCTGGATTTAGCAGTATTGAGAGATGAAAAGAACAGTGAAAAGAACAGTCAAGGACTTGTCGATATGTCGATTATCGAGTTGTGGTATTTATGTTCAGAATTGTGTTGATGTGACGTTATCTGTGATGTTTAGAAAAAGACTTTGAAAGAACTGTGTCTTTGGACGTGTACATTTGAAATACTGTATATGACTTGTTGTGTCTCCGGACAGATATATTGTTACATGCATGTTGTTAAATGCTTTGATCTGTGGTATACACGTATGATGTATTGATTTGTTGTTTGCCTTAAATGCTTTGATGTTGTAACCATTGATTGTCATATAAACTAGTTGTTGAATATAAGCCAGTGTTGCCAGTTGTTGCCTTGCCTCTTTTGGTGTATCTCTCGGTGTGCCTCTGTCTCTGTGCTGCTGCGGTTGATGTTGTTGTTATGTCTCTCCTCTCCTCCCTCTCTCTCCGAGTTTCCGTGGCGGGAATATTCGCTGATCGAATCGGGCCTGTCTGAGGGATTCCGTACAATTTTCGGAGGTCCCCCACCTCGTAACAATATATATATATATATATATATATACCAATCTATATTCTTCGAGCACATCGTCAGCAACACTTATTCTTTCTAAGCCTAGCATTTATTCTAACTTATTCTTTTCTGCAGAGCCACTGAAATACAGGGAGGAAAACACACCAGCACCGTTTGAAAACTCTACTATAGCCCCGAGCCTTTCCAGAACGGATAATTTAATGGAGTGTAAAAAACACCGGCATTGGTTGTCAAGCGGTTTTGGGGACACCGAAACATACACACATATACATACATATAAATATCTATATGTATATACATGTTTCTCTCTCTCTCTCTCTCTCTCTCTCTATATTAATATATATATATATATATATATATATATATATATCTGATATATCTTTATAAGTATATATATATATATATATATATATATATATATATATATTATATATATATATATCGTCAGCAGCACTTATTCTTTTCTGCCGAGCCGCTGAAATACAGGGAGGAAAACACACCGGCATCGTTTGAAAAATCTACTATAGCCCCAAGCCGACTAAAGCCTTGTCATTGGATTTGGTGGAAGGAAACTGGAAAACTCCAGTCATATATATGTTTATATGTGTGTGCGTGTGTCTGTTTGTCCCCAAACATTGCTACACAACGGATGCTAGTCTGTTTACGTCCCCATAACTTAGAGGTTCAGCGAAAGAGACTGATAGAATAAGTACTAGGCCTACAAAGAATAAGTCCTGGGGTCGATATGCTCGACTGAAGGTGGTGCTGCAACATGGCCAGTCAAATGACTGAAACAAATAAATTAGAGTAAAGGAGTAAATAACTCCCTTTCTAGAATTACTTACCTTGCCTAGTATATTTAACAATTATCAGTATATGTGGGGGAAGTAACTCTGGAAGATTTTGGAGTTATCTTCCTTTGTAGAGTTACTTACCTTGCATATTACAATTTAATAACTAATAATATGCGAGGGGAGTAACTCTAGAAAGGGAGATAACTACAAAAGGACACTGGAAAAATGCAGTGATATATATGTGTACGTGTGTGTGTGTGCGTATGTCTGTTGGTCCCCAAACATTGCTACACAACGGACGCTAGTCTGTCTACGTCCCCATAACATAGAGGTTCAGCGAAAGAGACTGATAGAATAAGCACTAGGCCTACAATGAATAAGTCCTGGGGTCGATATGCTCGACTAAAGGTCTTGCTCCAACATGCCCACAGTCAAATGACTGAAACAAGTAAATGAGAGTACAAGAGTAAATAACGAGAAAAGTCCATGACCTGATCACTGGGGAGATAGCAGAAAATATCTCCTTGAGTTACTTCCCTAACGTCATATAATACGTGTCATGTTGTAATATCTGTATTTATTCTAACTTGTTCTCTTTTGCCGAAACGCTAAAATACAGGGAGTAAAACACACCTGTATCGGTTAAAAGCATCAACAACTACAGTCAATCGAAGATAATGACCAAACTGTCTACTCTTATCCACCAGTTCCAACACGATTTAACCAAAAAGGAGACAAATTGCTTGACTAGATTTCACTGCAAAGCCAGTAACATCTATGAACTTCCCAAAATCTACAAAAGTTAAGCCATAAACAAAACCTGTAACAAGTTAACTTCTATAGTTATAAATATTCCACACCCGAGAGATCTCCGAATGAGGCCAATCCAGGTATTTAGATAC
>NC_043008.1:45243830-45266330 GCF_006345805.1 Octopus sinensis
CTTCGTTCCTCACAAGCTTACGCATGTCCTCAGCAGTCACGGCCCATGTTTCACTGCCATGTAGCATAGCTGTTCGTACACATGCATCATACAGTCTGCCTTTTACTCTGAGCGAGAGGCCTTTAGTCACCAGCAGAGGTAAGAGCTCCCTAAACTTTGCCCAGGCTATTCTTATTCTAGCAGTTACACTTTCAGCGCACCGCCCCCACTACTGACTTGGTCACCTAGATAGCGGAGGAAGCTATCAACTACTTCTAGTTTTTCCCCCCGGAAAGTGACGGAAGTTGTTTTCTGCAGATTTTCGGAGGTCAATGCTCCAGAGCATCTGCCACATACAAAAACTATCTTCCCGTTAGCCTACCTTTGACATTGCTGCACCTCTTATGTGTCCATAGCTTACACTGGGTACATCTTATAGAGTTTCTACCTACACCTTTTCTACAAATCGAGCAGGGCCATCTTCCTGAGGATATTTGTGGATTTTCTAACTTTCTACTTATTAGTACTTTGGTTTTAGCTAGGTTGACTCTAAGGCCCCTCGATTCTAAACCCTCCTTCCACACCTGGAACTTCTCCTCCAGTTCTGATAGTGACTCAGCGATTAGAGCGAGGTCGTCAGCATAGAGGAGCTCCCAGGGGCAACCTGTCTTGAATTCCTCCACAATTGCCTGGAGGACTATGATAAATAGGAGGGGGCTGAGTACTGAACCCTGGTGGACCCCAACCCTACCTTGAATTCTTCTGTGTACATGCTGCCAACTCTAACCTTACTTACGGCATCTCTGTACATGGCTTGCACAGCCCTCACCAGCCATTCATCTATCCCTAGTTTCCTCATTGACCACCAGATGAGGGATCGGGGGACCCTATCAAAGGCTTTCTCCATGTCAACGAAAGCCAGGTACAGGGGCTTATCTTTGGCTAGGTATTTCTCCTGCAGCTGCCTTACCAGGAATATAGCATCAGTGGTGCTTTTCCCTGGGACAAACCCAAACTGTATCTCATCTAAACTAACTCTCTCTCTAATTAGTGGGCTATGACCCTCTCCGTAACCTTCATTACCTGATCCAACAGCTTGATACCTCTGTAATTATTTGTATCCAGGGCATCACCTTTACCTTTGTAGCAGTTGACTAGTATGCTGCTACACCAGTCATGGGTATGACTCCTTCGTGTATCACCTGGTTGACTATACGGGTGACTAGGTTATAGCCGACACTGCCAGATATTTTGAGCATCTCTGCAGTAATTCCTGATGGGCCTGGGGCTTTCCCTGTCTTCATGCTTCTAATTGCCTTAGCTACCACGGAACTATCAACTCGGATAGCTGGTCCCTCTGTTGGGTCAACATTCGGCAGACTCTCTTTATCCCATTCATTTTCTTTATTCAGCAACCTTTCATAGTGGCATCTCCAAACCTCTCTCTTTGCATCCTCATTTAGCGCAAGTGAACCATCATCCATGCGAACACACTTCTCTCCTACCACATCACGATTCTCTCTCACACACTGTCTTGCAACACGAATACCTCAAGTCTTTCATCCTCACGGCTCAGAACATTGGCAAATTTTTTCTTATCCGCTTCCCTCTGGCTAAATAAACCTGTCTCCTAGCTTCCCTTTTGGCTGTCTGATACAATTCCCTGCTACCACCGTTCTTCCAGTCCTTCCAAGCCTGTCTCTTTTGTCTAATAGCCCTGTCAACCACAGTGTTCCACCACCATTTACTCTGGGTCGAGATGGTACTTTGCTCCATCCACAGATCTGGTCAGTGGCTGTCAGCAGATTGTCCCGTAGGAATCTCCAGTTGTCTTCCACATTAAGTGAAGCTATATCCCCTTCTATTTCGTCAGAGGCTTCGAGTAGTATGTCTCTAAATCTCTGTCCATTTGCAGGATCTTAAGCTTCCAGACCCTTCTCCTCCAAGCTGGTCTTCTTCTGGGCAACCATTTAGCTCTGATCCTGAAGTCGCTAACTACTAATCTATGTTGGGGAGTACATTCTTCGCCTGGGAAGGTTTTGGCATTTATAATCAGCCCTCTTTCCCTTTTTCTGGCAAGGATGTAGTCAATCTGGCTGGTGTGTCTGCCAGAATGGTAGGTGACTAGGTGAGAGGTGGGTTTCCTGAAGTGGGTATTGCAGACCATAAGGTCATTTGCATCGCAGAACTCCAGCAGCCTGGTTCCTTCCTCATTTCGAGAGCCAAAACCGTAGCCTCCATGGACGCCATGGAAGCCCCCGGACATGTCGTCCAACATGTCCATTGAAATCACCTGCCACGAAGAGAAGGTCACTGTCATTTGTCAATGAGGTAGTCCGCAATAGGGTGTCACAGAATTGGTCTTTTTGTCCTTCCGGTAGCCCTGGTTGAGGGGCATATGCCGAGATGATGGTAGCTGTCCTATGGTGAAGAACCAATCTAATTTTAATTACTCTGTCACTTACTCTGACTACCTCGATTACCTTACCTACCCATTTCTCCGCAAGAAGTATACCCACGCCCCCGACTCCGTCAGTGTTCCCTGCCCAGAAAATCTTATATATATTATATATATAAATATATATATATATATATATATATATATATATATAAAATATATATAAATATATATATATATATATATATATATATACGACATATAAATACACAAACACATACATGTGTGTGTGTGTGTGTATATATATAAAGGTGCAATAAATTGAACTTATTTTGATTTAGTATTTAGTGATCTCAAATGTGGGTATCTTACAAATGGTCAAAGTGTTTGTTGTAGTTGTAAGTGTCGCACACACACAAACAAATAGAAACACTCAGTCACTCACACACTCGCGCACACAGAACTAAAAACACTCACACACACACACAAACACTGAAATGAAAATACCCACACTCACATAAATAAAAACAGTCCCACACACACAAGGAGCCCCAATAGGTCTATCAAAAAAGTTTCTAGTATTTTTCCTAGCCCATAATTTATGATAATTGAAATTATTACAATAAATACCTACTAAATCAGTATATCGAACATTACGTCCCCGTAACTTATCGGTTCTGCAAAAGAGACCTATACATTAAGTAATAGGCATACAAAGAATAATTGCTGGGGTTGATTTGCTTCACTAAAGGCGGTGCTCCACCATGGTCACGGTGAAATAACTGAAAGAGTCTAAGAGCGACAAAGCGTATATTACGATAACTACATACTTAAGGGAGATAACTACAAAGTATCTTCTACAGTTACTTTCCTTGAATATTATAACTTAACAATAAAAAAATAACGTAAGGGGGATCAGCCATCTGAATGTGGCTAGGGACAGGGCGGGGTGGTGGGGGTGTTACTGATGCTTTTAGCCCCAGGCGATCATCAACGTCACCAGAAGGACTGACACCATATCGGTGTCCTTGTTTGCCTGTAAAGGGAGGTTATCCCCCCCGAAGATACGGATGCTACATACGGACCGGTTTCGAGGTCATTGCCTCTTATCAACGTATGGTAAGCACCGTTCCTCGATGAAGGATTACCTCTACAGGCAAAATATATAAGACTTCTCACAGTAACTACAGTCACTGATGTAGAAAAGCCGTCTGAAAACAATAATAAATCTCTGAACGAGATATAAACAGTAACTGCTCGACAACGTAAGGGGGATCAGCCATCTGAATGTGGCTAGGGACAGGGCGGGGTGGTGGGTTTGTTACTGATGCTTTTAGCCCCAGGCGATCATCAAATAAAAAGATAATATGCGAGGAAATTAACTCTCGGAAGGGAGATAACTAGATAACATCTTCCAGAGTTACTTTCCTTACATATAATTATTTTACTTTTATTAAATTATAATGTGCAAGAGGAAGTAACTCTCAAATATATTATTCAGACATGACATAGACTTTTACGATTTTTTGGAGTTTAACTGCTCTCTCTAGTGAGTCGGATGTCCCATTATGGCCATCCCTTATATGTTTAAATATCTATATGTATATACATATATCTGTCAATATATACCTATGTCTCTCTCTCTCTCTATATATATGTGTGTGCATATATATATATATATATATATATATATATATATACACACCTATCTATATACGACGGGCTACTTTCTGTTTCCGTATACCAAATCTACTCAGAAACGTTGGTCTGTCCAAGGCTATATTGGAAGACACTTGCCCATGGGGCCACGTAGTGGACTGAACCAGAAACACCGTGTTTGGAAAGCAAGCTACGTGCCACAGCCACTCTTACTGTTACATATATATATATATATATAATATATATATATATATATATATATTATATATATATATATATATGTATATATATACTACAGTCTTCTTTTAGTTTCCGTCTCCCAAATCCACTCACAAGGCTTTGGTCGTCCCGAGACTATAGTAGAAGACATTTGCCCAACATGCCACACAGTGGGACTGAACTCGGAAACATTTGTTAGGTAAGCAAGCTAATTCCCATTCAGACACTACTGTTTGTTAACCGGACAATTTCAAGGTGAGCCCTAATTGTTTGTATGCAAATGAGTTCATTAATGTGGTCCGGAACTTTCACGGCCGGTTCCTATAAGACAATGCAACCAGCTTGGGTATAGGTGGACTGTGCTCACACACACACAAACACTCACACGTCCACACCCACGAATATAGATACATGCAACGACGCAATCTCGTACCTATTTATGTTTTAAATATGTTGAGCTTAAAACTGTGACATTATGAAAACACACGTCCGCCCTCATGCACATAGATACATGCATATACGCAAACTCGTAGTTATTTATGTTTTAAACATGTTGACCTTTAAACCATGACATTCTGTGTCTGTTTGTGCACGCATTTCTGTGTGAATGATTGCTCACGAACCGTAAATTTTGGAGTCAATCCGACGGGAAGTAGTGGTCTTTAAACCGTTCCAGACAAACAAACTTTTCGCATTTCAGTTTTATAAATAGATAATATATATATATATATATATATATATATATATATATATACTGCTAGGCGTAGGAGCGGCTTTGTGATAAGTAGCTTGCTTACGAACCGCAGTGTTCTGGGTTCAGTCCCACTGCGTGGAACCTTGGACAAGTGTCTTCAACTATAGCCTCAGGGTGACCAAAGCCTTGTGAATAGATTTCGTAGACGGAAACTAAATGAAGCCCATCGTATGTGTATACATATAAATTTATATTAATATATATATATATATATATATATATATATACATATATATATATATATACATATACGTTTGTATGCCTCTTTATCCATCGAACATCGCTTGACAAACGATGATGCTGTTTTCACGCACCCTTAACTTAACGGTTCGGAAAAAGAGAATAGGTCCTGGGCTCTATTTGTTTGACTGAAGGCGGTGCTCCAACATGGCCGCAGTCAAATAACTGAAAGTAGCAAAAGTTAGTGAAAGAGTAATTAGCGAAAACAGTGTATATTCTGTTGTGTCTGGGGATAGTCTTTCTCTTTTAGTGCCTTATTAGTAAATACACACTCACCAGTAAAAATTCAAGGAGTGATATTAGTAGAGGCCAGAGCCCATGGAGAACTAGCCCGTAGATTTAGAAAAGCTCTGAAAGAGACCAAACTCAACATTAAAATTGTTGAAAAGCCAAGGAACTCCGTCAGGTCACAATTATGAAGGACATGCCTGTTTAAGAATACCATATGCACAATTGATAACTGCATGACATGTAGAATTAGCCCTGGTATTAACTGTAGAACTCGAAATGTAGTTTACAATATAAGATGCATAGAAAGTGCTTGTAAGGACATGAACATGATGTACATAGAGGAGACGTCTAAGAGCATTGCGGAACGGATAAATGAACATTTAAGACAACTTGACGACAGAAAACAGTCTTCTATACTCTACCAACATGCCAAAGACCACCATGGAGATAACTTGGATCAACCTGACATCGCATCTTATCCAAGCACCCAGCCCCCATCCCTGCTTTTCAATGCTAAACCCGATATAAAACAGTCATCAACACTATAAATAAACCTGTTCAATCTCTACTCTCCTCATCACCCCAAATCCCAACCCCTAGTTCAAACTTTGATCTCTTACTTGACTATTCTCTCTAAAAACCCTTCACAAATCCTCAAGCTAACCCTAATATAGACTAAACTCTGAAAACCAATCCTAACAGCAAACCCACACCAAAATAAGAAAAACCACTTACCTTTGGCCATTTGGGATCTATAATACAAGGCATGATATGCAAACAACAAGCAAAATATCAACCACCATTTGAAAGTCAAGTTTTATCTATGTGTCGAATCATGAAATACACTTGTTTAATAAATACAGTTGTCCTTACATTTACACAGTACATTGCTTCCACAAGTCATCAAACTAATCATTCTCATGCGAAATCAATTGTTTTTATTTATAAATAGAAACAAATTAATTATTGAAATTAATATAATAAATACAATTAAAGTGTATGTGTGTCATCATCATTTAACATTCGTTTTTCATGTTGTCATGGGTTGGACTATTTCACACTATCTGAGATGAATTACTACACGTACCTCTAATGTCTGTTTTCACATGGTTTCTATGTTTGAGAAAAGTTTTGGTAACACTGACACTAGTAAAATTAAAAAGTAAATTTCAAGGATGAGTGGACTGCTAGTAGTGAGAGAGGTGGCTTCATCCTAACCTGTAGTATGATAGAGAGACAGGCAGAGGTGTGTTGCTGTAGAGAAAGTACATGGCTACCCTGCATATATGTATGTATATAGGTAGACATCGATTAGAGCGCTTTCTCATTGCTAATATGTTAACATATGCCTGATGTGTGCTTTAAAAATAAAGTGCTTGCACTGGCACTAATTTCTTCAGATGATGAAAATCACGGAGAGGATCATAGCCCAACTAATTAGGAAAAGACTTAATCTAGATGAGATGCAATTTGGTTTTGTATCAGGAAGAAACACCAGTCATGATATTTCTGGTAAGAAACCCCAGGAGAAGTACCTAACCAAGTATAAACCTATGTACTTGACTTTTGTTGGTATCATAATCATTCAGGTAATAACAGATAAATATAAAACAGGCAGACCCTAGCAACTCCTCTATGCTGATTACAGGATTACAACTAAACACACATATATTACAATTTATTACATTACATTCAATTCGCCATATATTATTCATTTTATTATCCATCATCTTTCCCTTCACATTTCAGGTATACTGAAGACCCTTTACTCATTGCTTCAGACTGCATAAAATATTGGTGAAAGCAAACAGTTGTCAGACTTATTTATGACAAAAAGCGAGTCAGTATGACCAACGTACCCTGTCCTGCACCTGATTGTGCCAGGAGTTGGCCTGTAAACAATCCATGGGAGAGAGTACTGACAAGCCTCATCGATCATCTGCAACAATGACACAGAATGTATGCACCTGCCACCTACAACAAATACAACCCCCTCCTCCAACTACACTACCATTCCCAGCCACTGAGGAAAAACGTTGTCGCCTGAGGAAGTAGCTGCTACAATACTACAGCTCCAGCACATTCAACGTCTGCAACCATCGGCAATTCTCCAAGATGTCTGACCAACCGATCCGCTTAATGCTAAACCAGTCGCCCACCATACGCCCATACCAGTCCTGGTTCATTGGCAAGAGGAATTAAAAGCAGGTCTCGACCGGAATGTTCCACTTGGAGTTATCAAGCCTATTCCCATTGGTACATCTGTCACTTGGTGACAGACAATGGTGGTATGTCCTAACAGGAGCATCGAATGGTGCACAGGCACTTAACACTGCCCTATCAGCTATGAGCTGACATTGTACCTTCTTCCACAATTGGGATCACTGCCATTGCATTTCCCCATGACAACTGCCGCGCCAAAGTCGGTATTGAAACAATAAAGGGCCTCGTTACAGACAACACTGACACCAATAGCTTCCTTAACACTGACAGTTTCCAGTGCACAATGCTACAATAAAGAAATACACCTGACTGGGACAAACACTTGTCCCCAGCCATGTGCATCTTTGGCAGCCCTATACAATACTTTATTCCCATCCATCCCGGCAAGTACAAGCTACATTCCACATGGCATGAAACTATGACTTATTGAAAAGAAGACCTGCGTAAACACAACATGAGTGCTACTGAACGGTTGTCAAAACACACATGCTCACTTCTTTCGAACTATGTCCTAATCCAGAGCCAAGTTTGACCCAATCCTACAAATGGGGGGAAAACTGGTGCCATTTAGATGTACGTCATTTCGATCTGTACATGTTGAGAGTGGATGGATCAGGCCAAGTCACACTGTGCAACAAAATTCCTCTGGAAGTATCTACTGCTTCTTCCCCATGGCCCACTGCTCATGGTGTCTGGACCACATGCGTTCCCTACGCCAACACCAGTGATGAGACTACCTTCTCAACCGACTTTAACAGCACCTCATGCAGCTGCAACACCAATGCCCACTTCCTGATTCCAAAATTACCATGACCAGAAATGCATCTCACCGCCTACCCACAGAGCCACGCCAACTTACCCCACCTTTACCACAAGTGGTCAACCCAAACACCCCTTGAAACCCCTGCTTTCCAAAAGTGACCCTTGCCTGATGCAGTTTATCCTCCATCCAGCAATTGTCCTGTTTGTCGCTCTGCCAGACTCGCAAAGACTGACACAAAAGCCTGATGCACAACTGACACGTTGCTCCTTGATCGTCACACCGTCAATATTGATTAAGGGTCTCTTGCACTAATTATTATTTTCGTTAATCATTTAATACATATTATTAGTTTTCTTTGCTTCTCTCAAAGGAATTGGGGAGGGCATAGAGGATGACAACTGAACACTCATATATTATCATTTATTACATTACATTCAATTAGCCATACATTATTAGTTTCATTATCCAAATATTTTCCTTCACGTTTCATGTATACCGAGAACCTTTTTTTTCATTGCTTCAATCAGTGTACATAAAGTGTTTGTGAAAGCAAAGAGTTTTCACACTTATTTACTAATGAGCTTCTTCTTATAGCTAAATCACTACCAGAACTAGAGAACAAATTTTGCGTACGGAAGCAAGATCTAGAATTGAAAGGTCACAGAATTAACCTACCCAACCCTAACACAAAGTCTTAGTAAGTAGGAAAACAGATACATGGCCATCCTCAATATGAAGGAAACAGGTAGGTAGATGTACTCTGTATAACACATAATAGGTGTAGCAATATGAGAGGAAGGTAAACTGGGAAAATATTTTTTGTATGTGGAAGGTGCATAATGTACAGTAAAAACTAAAAATGCACAGAAAATGGGCTTCATCAAATGCCAGAGGAGTACGATAAAGATTGTTGAGCAACAAAGTCAGTAGCAGAAGTGGATGAACCAAGAGTGTGGCTGCAAGAATAAAAATAGGCTGAGCAAATTCAGAGAGCTCTTTCCTCTGTTTGGTAACTAAGGGTCTCTCCTTCAGAGTGAAAGCCAGATTTATTATACCTGTGCAGACAACTATGCTACATGGCAGAAGAAGTAGACATAAGAAGGCATTGGACAAGGTGGTAATGCATGATCTTTGACTGTTGGAACTTATAAAGGCAATGACTAATGACTGACACCTTTCATGACATGCTGTGCCTTAGAAGACAATATATTGTAATTAATTTCCCATCAATTAATCTTTTTCACAACCCCTGCCCACAACACTCATGGAGTGCTTGATGTTAAGAAGGGCATCCAGCCATAGAAACAATGACAAATCAAGACTGGAGTCTGCTGCAGACCCTCAGCTTACCAGCCCTGATGAAACTGTCCAACCCAAGCCAGCATAGATAATGGACATTAAATGATGATGATGATGAGGACAATTCTTTTTGTAAAACTTTTGCATTTTATGCTGAACATCTAGTTTAAAGTTAATTTTATACATTGAATTTTCATTTCCAGTGAAATCAATTTTAATAATTTAAATTCAAAAATATTTAACAAAATATAATGAGAAACTGAAGCAAGTACTACTTCTATATTTGTAAAAACAAAAAGAAACAAATAGAGGAAAATGAGCAAAATTGTGTAAAAGTGAACTAAGAAACAGAATATTGCATAAACACAAAAAAAAGAAACTATTTCAGAGGGAATTAAACTGAAACAGATATCAACATGACACACACAACCCATGCTAGTATGGATAAAATGATTAGATATTTCTGTCGAGAGAAAATTCAATGACAATCTTATGCAACCAACAATAACCTCAAACTTATCAGATTATTGTAGATGAGCAACAACTCAAGAAAACCTGTCAAAATTCTATGTTCTTACAATGAATTAATTGCAAGTATTTAAGTATGTAGACAACATAATTTCATGTTTTATATGCATCAATACATGTGTAAAAATAAGTCTCATACCTACGTTCATTTTTCCATCCTAGCATGAGTTTGAAAAATATAAGATTTAATAGTTGGGTAACGTTGTCGTAGCTAATGCTAATTTTCTACTAAAGGTTTTCTTTTTCTTTCAAAGTGCAGTTGTAACAAATGATACATTTGTACACAAACATGACAAAAGTAAATAGATACCGATTAACACATTGTTTTATGGTTATTATAACTTGAAGAGGTTTATATTCTTTTTTTAATTGACATTTATATGTTTCAGGTTCTATATGTAACTGTTTAATCATGCCATGTACAAAAGAAGCCTTAAAAATGTCCAATTTACAAAGAGGCCATATGCTGCGCCTATTTCAAGGCTGACTTAGCCTAAAACCACAGAAAACATTGTGATTCCACTTTCTACAGTAAATAGAGTAATTTTTCAATTCACTAAACGAGAAAGTAGTCCATATCACCTTACCCAGGTAGACTAAGGCCCTCTGACAGAACACTTTGCATTCTTAAGAGAAGTGTGTAAGATAATCCTCATTGCAAGGCCTCCAATATAGCAGAATAAGTTGATGTCAGTCCCAGAATAGCTGTCAGTTATCTCCGCAAAATTGGCTATTATGGCAGAGCAGCAAGAAAGAAGAGACTGCTTCCACGAGCCAATATCAAATGGAGAAAAGATTGGACAAGTGAGATGGTAGAGAGGTCACTAGCACTTTGGGACACTGTCAAATTCTCTGATGAATCCAGATTTGCTGTATTTTCTGACACTGGTCGAATGTGGGTCTGGAGAATCAGTCACCAATATTTTTACGTGAATATATTGCAGCCAACAATGAAACATGTGATGGTCTGGAGAGCAGTTTGGAGCAATAGTCAATCAGAAATGGTGGAATGTGAGGGATACATAAACTCAGATAAATGTGTCCATATTATAGAAAAATCTTCTTCCTATAACACCCAGGGGTAAAATGATTAAATAACACTATTTATGGAAGATAGGGCTTTCTTGCACAACTAAAAGACCCAAGATTGGTTGGAAGAGAATGGCATTAAAAAGCTTCCATAGCTAAGCCAATCACCAGATATGAACCCTACTGAACACCTCTGAGGCATGATGGATGGGATACTTCCTAAAAAGAAAAAGAAAGCATCCTTAAAGCCAGATCTTTTGATATTACTGCAAGAAACTTGGCAAGAAAATCATGAAGAGAATATTCATCAGATCAGTAGCATGCCTGCTAGGGTCCTTGCATTCAAAAATGCAAGGAGCCTGTCTACTAAATATTAGATATTCACATTATAATAATTAATAAATAATTTAAATAAATTTTAACAATTATAAGGATGTCTATTTAATTCTGTCATGTCTATGTAGTTTTTGAAGCAAAACACAATGGAAACATTAATATTAAGACCTTTTCAAAAATCTCTCTAAAGCTTTTCATGCACACTAAGATTTTATTGACATTCATTCAAATTCACTCATTCCAACATGAAACAATTTTTTCCATCAAAAACTTAGTGATGTTTTCACTGTCTCTAATTTGATCTAGATCATCTAAGTGTCTCTAATGACTTTCATGCCTTAATTTCAATTTGTTGCCTAGATTTTTCCTCAGGGCCAACTCACCAAACAGAAATTAATGAGAGACCTAATTGCCTTTCATCTTGATCACATAAATACTCCCACATATTTGGTGCTCAAATACAGCATGCTCCACACTAGGAGATTGACAGTTACCCAGTATATGCAAAAATCGAACACATTCGCAATACTAAACAAGCCATTACTATTGTATTTTCTGGCTTCATGTTTCCCAATTATATCCCAAATTTTTTTATCCCTGCAAATGCTTTCATTGAAATCACCAAATATGAAGATTTTATAAGCAGAAAGAACACTGCACAGAAGCTTTTTTCATGAAAGATAAAATATTAGTCTTTTTTTTCTCTTCAGAGGAACACATGGTTGGAGGGTAGACACTTACTAAGGTAACAAATCTCTTGTTTGACAATGGCAATCTCACTGACATCAAGGTAATCAGTAAATCCAAAGAGTTCATAATCTTAGATGCCAATATTTCACAAACATTCAATGGTCTGTACTCTCTTGCAGTAGCAAGATGACACATAGGCCCAGGCTGCAATACTGTGGGACACCTTCCAAGCCAGACCTTTCACTATCCATTCCACATCCCTTCTTGACATTACACTAAATTATTTTGATTTTTCAATGAGTATTTTGCACTTTTTGTCAACAGTTACTTATAATATACATCACACACATGCAATAAACTTCATATAGTTCCCATCAACCACTTTTACTAAAAATGCATTTGTCGGTCCATACCTATAATCGAATACTCTTGCCCAAAATGCCACACAGTAGAACTAGACCCTAAACCATGGTATTGGGAAACAAACATATTTTACATTTGCAAAAATATATGTCTTATGGAAATTGTTCAATATACACAGAGAAACAGTTGTTCAATTTACAAACAGCTATGGTTAACTAACAGAAAACTTAAATTAACAAAAAATTTATGTACTTACAGTTGAAGCTTCGCATGGGGCTACTTGTTTGGTAAAATCCACGTGTATATTCCACATGTATAAAGAAAAGTCTACATGTATAAACTGTTGTGGTGAGAGTCATTGGCACCCCTATGGGATTGGATGAATGGACTAGCAAAACTCTTATAACAAAAACTAGCATATTGGTTGAGACAAAGAGAGTCATAAGAGTCATTGGGAGTTCGTTCATGGAAGTTGTTGACGTTGTTCAGAGTTTGTATTTATTGGAGTAATCTGAAGTAGGTTGTGTGAAGACAGTTGTGTCTATCCCCGCTTCATGAAATTTGTATATCCAACATATAGAAGGATATAAGATAAACAAAAGTCTGCATGTAAACCCATAAGTGTAATCATTCATTTTTTAACCCTGAAAGTAAAAAAGAAAAACATCCTAATAGTAGCAAAAGGAAAATTTTGGCTTTAATAGAGTTATCTGCAGATTTACGTGATAGTACTGAAGACCTCCTTAGCAGGATCCGCGAATGCAACAACACGTGTGACCTCAGAGACCACATTGTAGGTATCATGGATGTGGTATCACTATATCCTTCCATTGATATAGACTTTGCTGTGGAAAAATGTATAAAGATAATTAGTGAGAGCAATATGATATTTAAAAATGTGGACATATATGAACTAGGGCTCTTCCTGGCTCTGACTTGTACCAATGAGTATCTGTCACACAATAATCTTCTATATGCTTGTCCTACCTGTAACAAACGAGGAAGACCACCTACCATTACCTCAGCATACAAAAAGACCCACTGTGAACGCTGACAGGGTTGGATGAGGCAGACTACCCACCTTCAGATCCACACGACATCAGAACTACTATTGCACATGCTATCGGTGTCAGCCTTAGAACTATACTTAAAACCCATATTTTTAAGTTTAACAAAAAGCTGTATAAACAGACGAAAGTGGTGCTATTGGAGTAGGGATCGTCGGTGATGTTGCAAACCTCTTCATTGTATGGTGGGACAGACAGTTTAAACAGTGCCTAGCGACCTGTAACAGCCACTTAGCTGTTTACTCTCGATGCATTGACGACATTAACATTGTTGTGAAATGTAATAATAATACAGACACAGAGATATGAAGAACAGGTGATGACAGCTATACAACACATAGCTGACTCTATCCATAGCAGTATAAAAGTTACCGTAGACTGCCCTTCTAAACACCCCAGTAACAGATTACCTGTCCTAGATACTGAGCTGTGGATAGAAAATACTATGGTTAACGGAACTGTTAAATCCTGTTTATTCCACTCACACTCTTGTAAACCTATGGCTAATCCACTGGTAATCCGTAGTAACTCAACGATGGCGAGTACTAACAAGCTCAACATCCTGGTGGCAGACTTAGTTAGATTAATGAGGAATGTATATCTCCACTATGCCAACCACAAGAACGACAACACATCCAGCACTTTATATTCCGAATGCAACGCCCCGGATACACACAATATGACAGAATCAGAGTGTACAAAGGAACAAAAACAAGATTCAAACACATTCTAAGTGATGACGAAAACAGTATATGGTTCCTATACCGCAACAAGTTCTGAAATAGGTTAGAGAGGGACACCAAGAAAAGAAATAAGACCAATACTTGGTATAACAAGAGATTTCATAGTGTAATGTTTGTTGATGCCACACCTAAGAACGAATTATGTAAGGCATTCAAGGAAATCCTGCACATAACTGGCCTTAAGATCAAGGTTGTAGAAAAGACAGGTAGGACTATCAAATCTGTATTGTGTAGATCATATCCTTTCGATAGATTCCCATGTCAAAATAATTGTGCAGTATGTTCCACAAACCCACATGTGAACTGTAAAACCAAGAACATTGTGCCAAGAAGGAGCTTACGAGACTAACCCAGAGTCATACATAGGTGAAACTTCTAGGAGTATCAATGATAGGTTCAAAGAACACCTGGACAACTACATTGAAAAGAAACCAAACTCCATCTTCTATCAGCATGCTGTAGACTGCCACAAGGGCTCCTTAGGGAGACTTAAGTTAAACATCTTATCCACACATCCCACTGATGCAATGCTGAGACAGGTCACTAAATCTGTTTGTATACAAGAATACAAACCCACTCTCAACCGAAAATCCGAATGGGGTAACATCCAGATTCCACTCAGGATGACCATTCTATAACCACCCCTCTCTCTCTCTCTCTCTCTCTCTCTCTCTCTCTCTCTCTCTCTCTCATTTACATGTAGTAATCCATGCATAAATGTTGAAATGCACGGTACTAAAATACATATATGCAGTTATATCTAACCGTACGAGCGTACATTGTTTGATATGTATGTACATATGTGTAGATGTATATAAGTGTATGCGTGTGTGTATGTGCTGTGTGTTATGTATATTAATGTATATGTACATGCATGCACATATGAGCATGTGTAAATATACATTTGTATTATATATGCATGCATGTAAAAAATAAAAAATATAATAAAATAAAACAAGTTTGAATTTTAACCATTGTCCTTGGAAAAATTGTCATATATATGTTTACGAACAGCCATGCTACACGGCAGTGAAACATGGGCTGTGACTGCCGATGACATACGTAAGCTCGCACGGAATGAAGCCAGTATGACCTGAAGGATGTGTAATGTCAGTGTGCATACTCAACAGAGTGTAAGTACTTTGAGAGAAAAGTTGGACCTAAGAAGCATCAGTTGTGGTGTGCAAGAGAGACGTTTGCACTGGTATGGTCATGTGGCGAGAATGGATGAAGATAGGTGTGTGAGAAAGTGCCAATCCCTAGCAGTTGAGGGAACCCGTGGAAGAGGTAGACCCAGGAAAACCTGGGACGAAGTGGTGAAGCACGACCTTCGGACGTTAGGTCTCACCATGGAAATGACTAGAGACCGAGACCTATGGAAGTAATGGATGAGGATAGCTGCGTGAAAAAGTGCCACACCCTAGCGGTTGAGGGAACCTGTGTAAGAGGTAGACCCAGGAAGACCTGGGATGAAGTGGTGAAGCACAACCTTCAGACATTAGGCCTCACCAAGGAAATGACTAGCAACCGAGACTTTTGGAAATATGCTGTGCTCGAGAAGACGCGGCAAGTCAAATGAGACCATAACCTGTGGCCTATGTCAGGAGCGTAACCAGACCGCCTATGCGTACCTTTTCCTTCTTTGGTCACTAAACTCTGCTTGCGAAGACCTGTTGAGGCAAGTGAAATCAAAATCAATTCAATGACTGGCATTCGTGCTAGCGGGGTGCAAAGAGCACCATACAGGTGTTATCGTTGACAGAGCGGCTATTCGAGTATGATCGTTACCAGTGTCGCCTTACTAGCACTTATGCCTGTACTAGTAGGGTGCCAAGAGCACCATCTGAGCATCATCGTTGCCAGAGCAGCCAACTAGCTTCCATGCCCGTGGTACGTAAAAGGGCACCATTCGAGCGTGATCATTACCAACGTCGCTTCACTGGCACCTGTGCCAGTGACACATGTAAAAAGATTCGATCAAGGTCGTTGCCAGTACTGCCTGACTGGCCCCCATGCCAGTGGTACATAAAAAGCACCCACTACACTCTCGGAGTGGTTGGTGTTAGGAAGGGCATCCAGTTGTAGAAACTCTGCCGGATCAAGATTGGAACCTGGTGCAGCCATCAGTCAAAATCGTCCAACCCATGCTAGCATGGAAAGCAGACGTTAAACGATGATGATGATGATGATGTATGTGTATTTGTGTAAAGTTAATAGTCTATAGATGTGCACAGAAACTGGGTGCAAGCATGCATATACGCATGTGTAAACATTGTGTTGTGCAGCAAAAGGAACAAACAGTACAAAATGTGTAACGAAAAGTGACAAAACCTGATTGGTAATGTCCTGTGTGAAAAGTCTATGCTGAAAAGTGAGAAAAGGTTAGTTCTCTTGGATGGGTAGCTGTCCTAAGTGTTGCATTTATGTATGGCAACTGTTTCCCTTGTGGATCTGTGCATCGGGTTGCAGTACATGTGGAATGTAATTGGTGTGTGTCCATTGAGTCGGCGACTTCATGTTGTGTTGGGCGTGTGACGATGGAACTGAAAACTATGCGTCGTGAAAGTTTGTGTCCTATAATTCTTGTTGATGCGACTGGCACGGACTGTAATTGTTTTCAAGAGTTCATGCGATGCTGAAGCAGTAAGTCTTTGAAGTCGAGCTCACCAAATGTAATGGATAAGGTAACGAAGACTGCAGTTGTGGCTCGGGGGTCAGCAACTGTGGCAGGGTTGTTGTGGGTAACCAATTGTATCGTTGTGGTTGATGTATTCTAATAACGTCGGTCTGTCACCAATTGTCGATGCCCGATGCTGACAATAGAGAATGTGAAGGTGGCATTGTCACTTCTTCATTCCGGCCGACTGTAGAAAAAGAGGTATATCACTGTGACACCTATTGTTTTCGTGTGGTGTCTGTGTAGACGCGGAAAAGTTTTAAGTCAAATGGAAAACACATCAATTGACATAGCAAAGCCATGTGATGAAATTAACTCAAAGAACAATGCAATACATATGTACAACTAGCTCTAGCATGCTTGCACCCAGTTTCTGTGCACATCTATAGACTATTAACTTTTTTTTTTCCCTTTGCATGCAACTCTTTTCTCATGAGAAGGATATCTCGGTACTACTAGCGAAAACTGGACCCGGTGCGTAAGTAGTTGATCCTACAACGACTTGCGCGTATGCAAATGAGTTGATTTTACAGAATAAAATAAAAGAATTTTTTAAAGAAAGTAAATAAATTATTTCTTAGAACAATGTTTATGATTTTTTTTACACAAATCAAATAAAATGTGTGATATATTCTTTTACTAGATTTTAGTTTTTGGACAGCATCCATAGTAGGTACATCATTCAGGTGTATATATATATATATATATATGTATGTATATGTATATATGTGTGTATGTGTGTATATATGTGCATATGTGTGTGTATATGTGTATATACATGTGTGTGTATGTGAGTATATATATATGTTCGTTACGTAAATTACTCGCTTCTCCCCCTTCTGCTTAAATTCTGACCGTCCCTAAATTCCGACTGACCCTTGTTCGCTGTGCGCCCACCCAAACCCACCCCCACCACCAATACCAGATATCTCTCTATTCTCTCCCCTTCCCCTCCCTTGTCCCTATGAAACGAAGAGAAGCAAAAAGCTGCTGCTGCCATTACTACTGCTATTACCACTGCCTCTGCTACTGCTGATAGTGATATTGCTGCTGCTACTACAACTGCTGCTGATGATGATGGATATCAGTGGTTGAAAATAAACATAAAATAAACGTAGGAAAAAGAATGAAAAATCTAATAATAATTTAACATTACTTGAAAAGGTAGTGGGTAGCGAACTTCTTCACTACTTCAGGAAGTGACGACCCTGCCTGACACGAGTTCCGGGCTCAGCTGGTTCCAGCTGACAGTACCCGGTATGGGCCCCTATCCAGGGTTACGGAAAGGAGACAACCTTCAAAGAAACCCCGAAGGCGGTCTAGTGTTCGACTCGACACTCTTCCAGCAGCTCCTGCAACCAAGCTGGTGCCAAACATAATGCACTGCACTCCTTTGGTCTACATCAGCAAGGTCGAGAGAGAAAACCTGACGATTGGGCTACCCAGGACTTTCTTATCTCTAGCCCAGGCCTGCGCAAAACTGGAAAGGACACTTCAGTGCTGCTGTAAAAAGCTGCAGAAACAACACGGGAAGTAACAGTCACGAGTGATAAGTCCATTCAGATTGGCGTAAAATATGGGCGCTACGGTTTACCTCTGACGTTGGGAGGGACCTCCGTGTCCTATTGGTTAGCTACTGCCCACCTCAAGCTGGGCAGCCCCCAGTTAATAAGGTGCTGACCCGCCACAGTCCGCCTGCTTCATTGGGTGCTTGGAGCTAAGAGTATGACTTGAAAAGTGGCCTGCAACCTCTGCACCAGGCAAACAACTAAAAGTCAAGAAAACACCAGTCCTGCAGTTGGCAAGCTGGAATGTCAGGACCATGTGCCCTGGAATATCTGATGATCTACTCAGGGTTGAAGACACAAGGACAACGGCCATCATTGACCGTGAACTAAAGAGGCTCAACATAGACATTGCTGGGCTACAGGAGACAAGACTTCCCTCAAACGGCAAACTCAAAGAGCAGGATTTCACCTTCTTTTGGCAGGGAAGAGATCCAGAAGAACCTCGTCAACATGGCGTTGGCTTTGCAGTGAGAAACTCACTACTCTCCTCAATAGAACCACCATCAGGAGGCACTGAGCGTATCCTCTCACTGCGCCTCTCGACTTCTTCTGGCTCAGTACATCTACTCAGCATCTATGCTCCCACTCTCTACAGCTCAGAGGAGACCAAGGACCAGTTCTACAAAGATCTCAACTGTGTCATAGAAAATATACCGACTGAAAATATCTACCTTCTAGGGGATTTTAACACTCGCGTGAGATCTGACCATGATTCGTGGCCCATTTGTGTTGGACACTTTGGTATTAGCAACATGAATGACAATGGTCAGAGACTACTCAAATTCTGCACATACCACAACCTGTGCATCACAAACACATTCTTTACCAACAAGCCATCCCACAAGGCATCTTGGAGACATCCAAGATCTCACTACTGGCATCAGCTGGATCTCATCATTACACGGAGATCCTTCCTGAATTCTACTCTATTGACCCGCAGTTACCACAGCGCAGATTGTGACACGGACCACTCACTAATTAGAAATAGGGTGAGGATTCTACCTAAAAATGTCCATCGCTCCAAGAAAGTGGGCCGACCACACATTAACACTGCCAGAACCTCGGACCCTACACTGCGAAAATGTTTTGCTGCTTCTATCAAGGTTGCCCTCAGTGGCTGCCCAAACTCCTCTGCTGAAAGTAGGTGGAACTATACCAGGGAAGCTTTGTATACGACATCAATAGATACGTTCGGCATGAGAGAAAGGCAAAACCCAGATTGGTTCAATGCTGGGCTCTCAGAGCTGGAGCCAGTTATCGAAGCAAAGCGTGCAGCTCTGATTCAATCCAAGAGTGACTATTCTACAAAGTCACTCGAAGAACTCAGAAAGGCACGAAATAAAACCCAACTGACAGCCAGACGCTGTGCAAATATGTATTGGCAGGAAATCTGTCAGAGTATCCAGTCAGCTGCTGACAGTGGCGACACCCGTGGGATGTATGCCAGTTTGAAGAAGGCCCTCGGTCCATCCGCAACCAAGTCAGCCCCTCTGAAATCAACTACTGGAGATCTCATCAGGGATCAAAGCAAGCAAATGGATAGATGGGTGGAGCACTACCAGGATCTCTACTCACGGGAGACTACAGTGGCTGAGGCTGCAGTCGAGAGTGTCAAGATCTTGCCAGTCATGTGCGAACTTGACAGTCCGCCATCTATAGCAGAGCTCATCAAGGCTGTTGACTCCCTAGCAAGAAACAAGGCTCCGGGAAAAGATGGCATCCCCTCAGAGATCATCAAAGCCGGCAAAAACACCATCCTGCTTCGGCACCTTCATGAGCTTCTGTGTCAGTGCTGGGAAGAGGGTACAGTCCCTCAGGATATGCGGGATGCTAACATCATTACGCTTTACAAAAACAAAGGTGACCGTGGTGATTGTAACAATTACCGTGGAATATCTCTTCTAAGCACAGTTGGAAAGATCTTTGCCCGCGTTATCCTGGCCAGGCTACAACTACTTGCTTCTCGAATCTATCCGGAATCGCAATGTGGCTATAGAAGAAGCAGATCAACTATTGATATGATATTCTCCATACGCCAACTTCAGAAGTCCAGAGAGCAGAGAATGCCATTATATATGGCCTTCATTGATCTAACAAAGACCTTTGACTCGGTAAGCAGAACAGGCCTCTTCACCCTGCTCCAAAAAATCGGATGTCCACCAAAGCTGCTGAGGATCATCAAGTCTTTCCATGATGACATGCAAGGCACCATACAGCACAACGGTTCAACATCAGCCGCCTTCCAAATAAAAAACGGGGTAAAGCAAGGTTGTGTCCTCGCTCCTACATTGTTTGGCATCTTCTCGCTCTTACTCTCACATGCCTTTCAGACATCAGATGATGGAGTGTTTCTGCACAGTAGAAGTGACGGGAAACTGTTCAATCTCTCGCGCCTGCGTGCCAAGACCAAAATCAGAAACGTCCTGATCAAGGAGATGCTATTTGCTGATGATGCCGCTCTGGTATCACACACAGAAGAAGCCCTCCAAAGGCTCATTAACTGTTTTGAGCAAGCATGTAACGACTTTGGCTTAGCTATCAGCCTTAAGAAGACCAACATCATGGGTCAGGCTACATCGGACATCCCAAACATACATATTGGAGACCACAGATTACAAGAGGTGGAGAAGTTTACCTATCTGGGCTCTACCGTCACCTACAACCTATCCCTCGACGCTGAGCTCAATATACGCATTGGCAAGGCAGCTGCTGCGATGGCCCAACTCTCCAAACGGGCTTGGGACAACAATAAACTGACCAAGACCACGAAAATGAAGATCTACCAGGCATGTGTACTCAGCACTCTACTGTATGGAAGTGAGACTTGGACGCTATACACACGCCAAGAGCGTCGCCTAAACATCTTTCACCTGTGCTGCCTCCGGAAAATCCTCCGCATCAAATGGCAGAACCATATCCCCAACAAAGATGTCCTCAGGCAAGCAGGAATACCAAGAATGTTTGCACTCCTCACACAAAGACGTATGAGATGGCTTGGGCATGTTAGCCATATGAAAGATGCCAGAATCCCCAAGGACATACTCTACGGAGAGCTTGCTAGGAGTACTAGGTCTGTGGGTAGACCGCTCTTACGTTACACGAATGTTTGCAAAAGGGGTATGAAGGCCTGCAACATCAATATTAGCGGTTGGGAAGCAATTGCCGGCAACCGTGGAGATTGGCGACGTACCGTCAAAGAGGGAATACAAAGGAGTGACAGAGAGAGAGAGAGAGAGGAGAAATGGAAAGAAAAGAAGAGTCGTCAACAAGAGACTATGGCATTACAACGAGCCAGGAACAGTCTTCGCTACATTTGCGGTACCTGCCAGAGGGAGTGTTTGTCCAGGATAGGACTACACAGCCACATCAGGAAATGTATCAGGACATGAAATGTAAAAGCCGGACTGGACTACTTTATGCGCAACTCCATTGTCTCCCGAGACAAAAAGGATATATATATATATATATATATATATATATATATGTGTGTGTGTGTGTGTGTGTGTGTGAGAATGAGAGAAGAAACAAAATATCCTTAAGATGATAAGGAATGGAAAGTTGATATCGATTGATAGATTTGATAAGATGAAAATATTTCGGTAACAGTTTATTACACGTGTGTAAGAATGTCTGAGCGAGAGAGGAGAGCATATTACAGCATTCCATGAAGGGTTTTGTTTGTTTTGATGTTTTCTTGTTTGTTTATTTACACTAACCCCCCCCCATCCCCTTGT
>NC_043008.1:45276330-45298830 GCF_006345805.1 Octopus sinensis
GAAGGCTTTAGGATAATTTTTTATATTTCCGTCGCCTTTGTTTCTCCTTTTCTTTTCATGGGAGAAACTAATAAATAACTGAAACCGTATTAAGCATATAAATATCATACTAGTATCAATTTTACCCAGATTCGATACTGAATGCTGGATATATATTGTATTATTCAACTGAAAATGTCCCGTATTTCAAGTATACTCATTGAGCTAAAGATTTAATTAAAACTGAGTGACGAATTTGCATACTTGATTATAAAGTAAAGTATGGACAAATATACTGGATTATATTTGCTCATAAAAAGTAGATTTATAGAGTAACATGTAAGTTGAAAATGTGACTTAACCCAAATAACTATTTGTTTCGGTACTATGCAGAACAAAGAACCGGATAATAATAAATATTTAGGATTGGATTTTCAATATTCTTATTTTTCTATTAGTCCTCAGTTTACTTAATATTCTCGATATCCACAATGTTGCTTCTTTATTAGATTAAAAGGAAAAGTATTTCTGAATGAAAAATATTTAAAAATCTTCTTTAGTTGTCATCTGAAGTACAGAAATACTGCCTTTAATAAAATAAAGAAAACCATAGAGTTCATATGATAGAAACAGTCGGCAGAAATCAATACTGTTTTATGATAAGCCAGAAAATATATCAATTGGAAAGAAATGAATGCTGGAGAAATCAAGAATAGATTTTATCGAATTTTTCTTTTGCTAAATATTGAATATAATGGTTTGCCGAATCGAACTATCTCCAAGTAATCTTCAAGTTGCTATTTCGAGTTGGAATCGATATGAGAACAAAAGAAGATGGAGAAATCTTATGCATTTAAAGATGTCTTCAAGATCAGAGTTTCTTTTTATGTGTAAGCATCAAAATATCTTGAATTGGTTGAAATTAGTAAGGATCGCAGAAGGAAAACTCGCGAAGCAAAGTAAAATACTTTGTTGCTATAGAGACATATTTCAATGGTTTTTGTCTTCTAATGGCTAAGACTTTTAAGAAAATAACAGCAAACAATTTCCTTAGGAAAAATATCGAGACAACAGTAAAGCATTATTAAACTTTAAGTTGCGTTTTCATATCGTTATTGGAAATTTATACTCATCTGAATATTGTATTACATTAAAATCTGAATAACCATTGGAAACCCTGGTATAACTTCTTAAATTTAAGCCAATTTCAAATATTTGGATTGGTCATAGAAGGGGTGTTTTATATTCAGTTTTAACTTCTTGAATGAGTTCAAAGTGCTGAATAAATGCACATTGTCAGAATAATTTCTCTACCATCTGGGTGCACTTTTCATTGCTAACCAGACAGTGTGAAGCTGGAATATAACAGAGTGATTAGGATAAGAATAACGTAATTTAACAAACTGATCACACATTGTTAGTATGAATTAATTTTAGACGTGATTTAATTATTTATAATTGGGCTACATTGATAGAATATTACTGATTAGGATTTCTCTTGATCTGTGATTCATTAAAACAATAACTTTTGAATACTGTTTAGTCAATCAGTTTTAAAATATTACTAATATCTATGCTTAGAGTTTATAATTAGCAAGCAACATCTCTCAAAGCCAGCAAGATTGTATTCATTTCAAAATATTCTTTTTAAATATAAGATTTTTCAACTTTGTTTTAACGCTTTGAGAATATTTATTAAATACGAGCAGAGATACCCAGCGTTGCTCGGGATTTAATTTAGCATATTTTTTTTTATTGCTTTATTTGTTTCAGTCAGGTGACTGCAGCGATGCTGGAGCACCGCTGTTAGTTGAAGCAATCAACCTACCTCAGAATTTATTTTTTGTAAGCCTAGTATTTATACTATCGATATGTTTTGCTAAACGGCTAAGTTACAGGGATGCATACACAGCAGCATCGGTTGTCAAGCGATGGTTCGGGTACAGACACAAACACAGACACACAAATATACACATGTATACGACAGTCTTCTTTCAGTTTCCGTGTATATATATAAATCTCTCTCTCTCTCTCTCTCTCTATATATATATATATATATATATACACACATATATATATACATATATATATATATACATATATATATATTTTTTTTTTTTTCTCTTTCAGCTCAGAGCTACGGCCATGCTGATGCACCGCCGTTTTGTGCTACACTGTTATTACGACGAACCTCCTCTAATATGTGGCACTTGGTGAAGAATGGAGTTTGATATAGCTACTCTCATTTGCACCTCTTGCTGTTAGGTAGGTTCATCTGGAACTCTCGACAGGAAGATGTCCAGCTTTGATTTAAAAACCACTATATCTACTTGGTGCAAGTTCCTCAAACTCTTTGGGAGAATATTAAAAAGCTGTGAGCCCTTGAAACCCAGGCTGTTGCAGAAGCTGGTCCTGAAGCGTGATGGCATTGCTGGGATCTTTGGCACTATGCAGTGTCGTCCCGTTCTAGCATTGGTGTAGCTTACAATGCCAAAATTTGGCACAATTCCTTCCAGGATCTTCCAGACATATATTACTGCATACCTCTCCCGCCTTCTCTCCAGGGAGTAGAGTCTTAGCTGTTTCAACCTTTCCCAGTAGCTGAGCTGTTGCAAAGAGACGATCTTCTCTGTGTATCTTCTCTGGATTGCTTCAAGGTCCGCTGTTAATTTCACACTGGTGGGTGACCATAGCTGTGAGCAGTAATCCAGCAGAGTCCCAGATGAACCTACCTCACGGCAAGAGGTGCAAATGAGAGTAGCTATATCAAACTCCATTCTTCACCAAGTGCCACATATTAGAGGAGGTTCTTCGTAATAACAGTGTAGCACAAAACGGTGGTGCATCAGCATGGCCGCAGCTCTGAGGTGAAACAAAAACACACACACACACACACACATATATATATATATTCAATAAAAGCAATTAAAGCAATATATATATATATATATATATATATATATATATATATATAAGCAATTACATGAAAGCATTCTCATTGTTAAAAACTAGCAATAATAAGGTGGTTAGCTTGACTTCTACCTTAATAGGTATAATATTAAATATTTGAATAAAAGAAGGGTAAAAATAATGCTTGCCAAAGATGAAATCGAAAGCTTTAACAACCACGAATCCTGCGATAAATACACCTCTTACTTATCACGGTAGCGGTCTTGCTAACCACCTCATTATTACTGTTTTTAACAGTGATAATGCTTTCATATAGTTGCTTTTTTAGTGTTTACGTTAGTTTTCTCTTTAAATGGAGCGGGACGTTTAATGTTCGAAACGCACACAAGTTGACGTGGTGAATATTTTAGAAATAGATGTTACTATCTCCAACTGAAGGTTGCAAAGCTCTTTTCCTCATGCACAGTATGAAATTAATTGATATTGGGGGACGTAAACTACCTTCAAATTCCATCCTGAAGGTAGGCCTATTTTTTAAAGTGTTCATTGCGTTGAGGGTGCGTGTATTTTATCGCAGGATTGGTGGTTTTTAAAGCTTTCGCTTTCATCTTTCGCATTCATCTTTCGCAAGCGTTATTTTTACCCTTCTTTTATTCATATATATATATATATATATATATATATGTAAAGATATATGCCTATTTATATATGCCCGGGTATGTAAGAAACTTTGTCGATAAGCAATGCCCTTTACCTTTTTACCCTTTTTTTGTACTCATTGAACCGTTATTTTGTAAAATGAAGCCTAAAAGGCATTAAGGGCACCGTTCCCTTGCATGCATGAAGAAAATCTATGACAGTCAAAGTGCATTTTCTGGTTTAGTTGAGCACATTCAACCCAGTTCTGCGGGATCAGTGTCGCGACGGGAACGCATTGGTTAGGAGTTTGACAGGCAGAGGTGATATGGTTGCACATGCCGGCCCTTTTGACAACCCCCCTCCACGAACCCAAGTTGGGTTCGGACCACAGCTAAGCCCTACCTAATCCTAACTTAAGTCTAGCGAAAGGGGGCTCGGGAGCCTCTAGTAGGCAACGACTAATACCGATCTAGTCCTTTCCCTGTAGGGAACGAAGGCGCATGTGTAGGTTGCAACGTCTTCTCTTCACTCCAATACTTCTGTGTATACGACGTTCCTAGCTGTCCCTTTGGGCGAAAACATGAAAACATCATTGCGCCACCGAACGCGTGAACAGCCCACGTAGAGCTGACCGTGGGCGAAGCACTGTTCGCCCAAATGTAACCCAGCGACTTGTAGCGTTTGGCCTTGGGATTTATTTATGGACATTGCAAAGCAGAGTTTAGCAGGAATCTGAGAACGCCTGAAGTGGATAAAAGCGGCTTATAATATACCAAGAGTTTGCAAGTAGCGTCCGAGGACCCTTAGGGTACGTCAAAAATTTAAGGTAAAATGTTTGGGGTGGTATTTATAAAGAAAGTTTAAACAAAAAAAGTATTCGAATAACTTGCGGCTGCAGAAGTATGCCAAGGTTATGTTGTCTGGTCATGTTTTGTCTCGTTGACTGCTAAAGGTGGCTGTGTTGGGGGTAAAGTCTCGGAGGTAAGTTCTTCGTGGTAGGAATTGGTTCACCAAAACTTAGGTTAGTTTGGAGGTTTCGATGTAATATTTGGTTTGTATGTGGGATACCTTGAAGATTAAGTCTAGATTTCCTCCTGTGGGTTGAATTATCGATAGCCGTTTGATAGTTATTTGGGGGAGTAAGAGTTAAAGAAGGTCGAGTTGCGTCCCCTAGACCGTCTGTGGTTTGTGTTTAATACACAAATCGGTTTGCTATGTGTGCTACATATGATGTAATTAACCGAATTTTTCCAGTAATAACATATCCTATTGGAATAAAAAGGGCCATATAGCTCCCTGGAGCAGACATGATGCTCGCTGTGAATTTTTTAAAAAATTCCTGCCAATTTGTTAAAGATATTGTCGAAAATCTGTCATCTTGAATTTGAACGCGATTTTCCAAAATGAAAACCAACATCAGAATTAAGTTTCTTAGGGTAACATTAAGCTTCACCATGAGTTTGGTGAATATTGATTGCAAGTTGCGAAAACTACAACATAAAATGTGTCTCATATGAAAAGCTTAGATTCTCGAGCCCATGCCGAGTTTATCAATTTTATTCAGAACTGGGGGAAGTTTTCAAAACTTTCGCTGCGTTAGTTTTGAATTATTACATTGGGTTATGTGTATGTCAAGTTTCATCAGAATCGGTTGAAAGCCGTGGTCAGGGTGAGGGTACAACCTGACAGACACACAGACAGACAAACTGCTTTTTATATAGATAAAAGATAAGATAATAATATATATATATATATATATATATATATATATATATGTATATCTGTTTATATATATATATCTGTTTATATATATGTACATATATGTGTTTATATATATGTACATATATCTGTTTATATATATGTACATATATCTATCTATATATATATATGTATGTATATTATGACACTTTGAATTTTTGCTGAAGGTTTGTTACATGCAGCATCAAGCATCTTAAACAGAACTGCCATTTATCTTTATACCTGTCACTAATAATGAAATTTATGTATGATATTTGTTCTTTTACTAGTTGACAGTGAAATAGTATTCTGCGAGAGATGTTTTCGTTTTGAGCATGACAACTTTTCACCGAAAGAAACGGACATAGCAGCTTCTGTATGGGCTATACACTTTAACATCCTAAGAGACAGTTAATATTGATGGCTAATATTAGCACACGTGTCTACACATTCTGACTTAGAATAGTAATTGATTCCCGAAATATGGATCGAAAAGTTCATTAGAGCAAGATATTGCTATTTACAGCGTATAAGACCCCATTAGAAACCATTCCTAATATAACATAAGACAAGAAAAAGGGCGGGGACTTAAGTTGATCAAATCGACACCAATAAGATTATGTCATCAATGTCTAAAGACAGTTAATGTTTACTAGACCAGGATTTCATCTCAAAACGTTAGAGTATATAATCAAATAAAGCAAAACTATCGAACATTTCACAAATTCTACAACTTCCTCGCACTAATAATGTAATATAAAAAAAAAATGTGCATGCTTCTTAATATCATCCAACATAAGCATATCAAAGATAGTAATTTAATCATCTACGCAGGAAGAGTTTATGTCAATAAAGTACTGAATTTGATTCATGATCAGAACTGAAAACCAAGAAATTGGGTAAACTCAATATTCCCCCAGGAAAAATACCGCGGTTGACTAAAAAAAAAATAAAATGAAAAAAAAAAAAAACCTAATCAAATATGATGAATCTTACAAAACAGAAATATAGCGATAACTCTTTTTTATACTGTACAAAAACATAAGCTTGTGGAAGTCCTAAACATTTTTGATAGTTTTCTACAAATTTCAGCTCCACGTTTTTGATATACGTTTCTCTCGTAATTCTATTTGCCGTTAGATTTTACATATGATGCTATTTAGATATCTCAGTTGAGTGTTTCAAGAATATGTTTACGGAACCTATGCAAAATTGACGTTAATTATTTTTCATGTGAATAATGTCTATGGGAGAATTCGAGGAGGGAAATATGTTCCCACTCGCGTCGGTGTGCATTTGAGAGGTGCAGAGTCCAAATCATTCCATATTAATAAGCAGCGAAGAAGATTTTTAATACTTGTTTATAAGAGGTTACAAATGTGAGAAATCAATGTTTCATTCTAAGATTGCCAAACTCACACATACAGTCACATATACATAAATTATTCAAATATTTCCTGAAACCGAGACGAGTACAAATGAATATAGCAAGAAACAAGTTTAGAAAAAGACTTTGTGCTGAATACTCCAGGCATTATAGATTGCCATAAATTCTAAAAATTTGGAAATACTGATAGCGAAAATTATCACAATAAAGCATTCATTTATTCAAATTTATTCTGTAATTTCTTGTTATTTTAGATTCCTGATGAAGAAATCGCAAACAACCAAAGTCCTTTGAGAGAGATAAATATTGATGTTGCTCAGTTTGCATCTGTAGAATTTACTGGTTTTTATGCTGTAGTTGTTGTGCTTGTTGCCTCATCATCGCTG
This sequence comes from Octopus sinensis, assembly GCF_006345805.1. Taxonomy (NCBI): domain Eukaryota; kingdom Metazoa; phylum Mollusca; class Cephalopoda; order Octopoda; family Octopodidae; genus Octopus; species Octopus sinensis. Next base: position 45,283,369 of record NC_043008.1, read on the forward strand.
TAAATGACAGTATTTTTGTTCTTATTGTTGTTGCACTTGTGATAGCGATTGATGGTTTCTACTAATGGTAGTACTAATAAACATTCATGATGTTTGTTGGCGGTCTTTGGTGATCGGAGTGGGTGGAGTTGTTCACTTCATACAACATATAACGAATATATTGAATATATTATATGAAAAAGATTGGAGAAGATTTGTAAAGAGATTTTTTAAAAAATATTTTACCAATTTTCATAGTGGCTTTAGTGGCTTGAGAGCTCTAATTTTTTCCTTAGCCGTGTTCAACCTGTTTTTAAAGTACGGTTTCTCAATATTATTGTCTAGGCATTAGCTACGTATTCAAGTACTGCAAAATTATAACTGGCAATTGCCGATTGCACATTAGACCGGGATAGTATGTTTTCTTTTACATTAATATTTAGCATTTTAAAAAAAATACTGGTCTACTAATTTTCATTATTGACCATATTCTCTTCCTCATTTCTCAATCATTATTGCTGACCGGATAAGTTCGCATTTTACTGAGGTTTTTAACGGGAACATTCCACAAGTATTCATTCATCATTCATGCTATATGCGATTAAGCTTTCCATTTCACAGTAGCTTCTTATATTTGCATCCTCAAGATGACCTTATCTACACTTAGCATTTTACAATGTTTTGACTGTAGAAAAATATGTCAACGAGAATATTTTCAGACAACAACTTATTAAGTGAGTGACATCCTCAGTGAAAACTCCACAAATTGCATAGCTCAGTTCCCCAGACTGCATTGTTCAATTTCACAGACTGTATTGCTGAATCACTTTCCTCTTGTTATTTCCCCTTCCTATATTACACAAGCATAATATTCTTACACATGCTTACATGCTTTCTTTTCTTTCCTTTTCTTGGAAATTGCTTCCTTCTAACACACACATACTTTTCTTTTTCTGATCGTCGAAGCCGTCTTCTTTTTGCACTTATCTATCAGTAAATAATCTGAGAACGAAGAGATATCTAGTTGTCCAAAGGGTGTCAATTAAAAGATTCCTGTGTGAAGGTCGTTAGGGCGTGTGGCTTAGCGGTTAGGATGTACTGCTCAGGATAAGGTCGTGAGTTCGATATCCAGCATGGTTTTGTGCCCTTGAGCAAAACACTATTTTATGTTACTCCAATCAACTCAGCTGGCAAAAATGAATTAGCCCTGTATTTCAAAGCCTTGTCACATTCTGTGACACGCTAGATCTCCCAAAAAAACTACGTATTTATGAAGTGTTCAGGCATTTGCATGTTAATTTCATGCGCTGGCTGTCGCATTGAGCGGATCAACTGGAACCCTCGTCGCTGTAATCGACGGAATGCCAATGTGCTGGTCGCTATTTAGAATGAAGGCAAAATATATTGACTTCAACTGTGTTGACATTCAACGATATAAATAATAGTACATAGAACTATATAGTTATTGATATTTCAAAGTTATAGATTATAAATACATTTTCAATAAGTAAATATTAATATGTGGCCGGGTTAAATGGTTTCCCAGTGCTGTAATATTTCTAGTAACAACGAAATGACGTGAATAGTATTGAGGTTCTTTGGGAACGTACCTTTGCAATTTTGTTATAGTTTCTTTTTTCCTGATTATGTTTCTGTGGTATTATATATAACTTTATGCATTCGTTGAGTATTAGCTGAAATATGATTGAGCAGAAATATGTTGAAAGACATTGCAGAAGTGACGTCATTTCATATTTGAAGAGCTATAAAGGGCTACATTGTCTAATTTTGTCTTCCATGTTTTTATGGTGTAAGGTATAATACTGACACGATAACAATCATCTAGATTTTGAAGCTCCTACATCATATAATAAGAAAGGAAAGAAAATACCTTCAAAAGTCTATGTCTTCTAATATTAAAAACTTCAGTACAACTCCTCTAAAAACTAATTAAGAACGGGAGTCCAATGCAAGTTGTATAAGTGAAAACGTGTAGATAGAAAATTACAATGAGTGGATTTATTTGGAAACGTGAAGAATCTAACCTCTGGACATTTTTTCATTTTCAGAATATAAAATAAATTTGAAAACAATGCATTGATTGTGGTTCTTGTCAGTTGTTTTCTACAAATTTTCACAACAAAATCCTCTGCATTTTTCCGACAACGGATTAATCACAAGACTTTATCAGGAAACATTCGCAATGAATTTTATATGTTATGAAGCACTTGTCAAGAAGTCGATAATATGGGTACTTGTGAAGTGAAAATGAAAAGGATCACGTGGTAATTAGAAAGAGAACAAGAAAAGAGAAAAAGTTTGATATTTATCTATATTTTATCATGAACGTAAAATCCTGGTGACCACTTTAAAAACCTTTTATTCAAATATCAGCATCAATCGTGCGCAAACTATCATGATACAGAAAGAAGTATTTGCAAAGACCTACATATCACATTTTGCTATGTACTGGTTATAAAACAATCAAATTTTATTAAAATATAAGAGAACATCATTGTTTCTATGTTCAGTATAATGAATGGGCAATTTTTATTCATTACTTTAAAGTGTTACTTTTTTAATAAAATGGTAAAAGGGAATATTCAATATACAGATTCTAAAGGAGAGGTATTTTGGTAAATATCATGTTTTCACTAGCTATTCTGTGTTATAGAATGCATATGAAGTTCAAGCTATGAATTATTAAAATTAATCAGGTGAAGAGTTTAAAATATTCGTTAATAAAATGTGTATTGAATGAATCACTCAAATATGCTTGAAATATGTTAGGGTTTTACTACTACTACTACTACTACTACTACTACTATACTACTACTACTACTACTACTACTACTACTACTACTACTACTACTACTACTACTACTCACAGAGATAAATTAGTATATATATATATATATATAATATATATATATATGCACGAACAAAAATAGATGCATACATAATTAATGTTGCTCATATCTTAAAAGTTCTATTCGAGCAATATTTACGTCACCAACATAGAATCGGTTACAACATTGTCAATGGGACAATGCCCTGTGGAACACCGCTTGTTATTTGTGTTTCCTTGGTGGTGGCTCCATTGGCCACCACTGCCTGCCTTCTATCTTTTAGGAAGTTGTGCAGCCACTCTTCAAGTTTTCAGCCTATGCCGAGATCACGCAGTTTGTGACAGATCATACCATGGTCGACTTTATCAAAGGCCTTGGCAAAGTCGAGATATATCACATCCAAACTTGAGCCATTTAGTAGCTGTTTTAACACCCAGTCATAGTGCTGCAGGAGCTGTGTTAGACAGCTTATACGTGGTCGAAATCCATGCTGGGTGTCAGTCAGCAAGTCATTTTCTTCAAAGAACATGATTAGTTTCTTGCGGACTATTCGTTCCATGACTTTGCTGATGTGTGAGATCAGAGAGACAGGCCTATAATATTTAGCATATGCTCTTCTTCCTCCCTTATGGATAGGGCATATCATCCCTTCTTTCAATTTGACTGGGAGCTTACCACTTGCAAGAAGCATATAAATAAATAATATATAACGTAAGATAAAAGTTCATCGTTTAGAATTTTTTTCCATTAAAAATTACTTTTCAGGGTAAGAGAAACCTATTTGTTAAAAGCCAGTGTCCAAATAAAAATGAAGAAACCATATTTACATTCCCTATGGTCATTTCAGAGGTTCATCACCGTATTTAATGCACGAGGGTGCATCACGGGGAAAAAAAAAAAGAAACACACCACGTACCAAGGCGAGACCTCCTTCACCAAACCTAATGCAATATTGCGCGGTTTCTTATTTAAACACGATGGACTGTATTCACACATTTTTTTTATATGCTTGTATTGATGAGTTGTGTTTCATCTTCAGTGATTTTATGCATGTGTATTCTATATGAAAGAAAAAGCATTATGTGATTAAATGTTCGAGATATGAAATGTTATGTGGATGACCTTATATTTGTTTGTTCTGCAACCATAGTTTAATATATTTGTCTCATTTAATTGAGCACTTCTATAGCAGCCCTATTAAACATTTTGTTCCTGACAAGAAACAATCACTTTATTATTAATATATATATATTAGAAGAAATGAGGTAATTAGAAGATCGGATGGTTTATATTTACAGATATTTATTTATATATTACATTTTTTACATATATATCATATCACTTAGATCATTAGCGCTTTCTCCCATTCTAGTGGGGTTTTCAAATCAAAATAATTCCTTTGTGGGGAATTTTAATCATTTTATAGAGTTTCGTAGTGGTAGGGAGGAACAAGACAGCACAAGAGGGTGAGGTGGATGAGGAGAAAGTGAGAGAGAGAACATGTGTGTATGTGTATGTGTATGGGACGGTCGGACAAGTTGTTTTGAGAAAATTTAGTTTAAATGTTTGACAACTCAGCACCGTCCATTGGACGGGGTGCGTTTTGCTCGTATATATATATATATATATATATATATGTGTGTGTGTGTGTGTGTGTAATTAAATATATATATATATATATATATATATAAACTTAGATATGTTTAGACCAAAGATTGGTCCAGGCCATGTCCAACTTAATAGCACCACCTGATAGGATTATCTAAATCCTGTTTAAGTCAAGTTTTGATTATGGTCCATTTAAGTAGTGAGTTCTTGTTGAGTGAGTTGTATCCAGGTATGGGTGGCTTATCTGGAATTCTTTGAAGAAATCTGTGCAGACTCCGTTTAAAGTTGATGGGATCCTTTTCCTCTTTGATCTCTTTCGGGACAATGTTAAACAGGGCAGGGCCTGTTGAAGAAAATAATTTATGTTGCAGTGTGCATGTACGCTGTGATCTTGAATTGGGCAGGGGACGTATGGCCCGTGGTCCCAGTCTTGGATGAACCTTGAAGCTAATGTTCAGGTCGTTTGGGCAAAGTTGGCGGTATATAATCCACATCGTACAAATGATGTACCGCTCACGGCGACGCTGCAGATAATAGAGTTTCAAGGCTTTAAGGCGATCCCAATAATCGAGAGCAGCCATGCCTTCAATTCGTTTAGTGAGTGCCCTCTGGGGTGATTCAATCCTCGAGATGTTTTGTCTTGTATGGAGAGACCACAGTGGGCAGCAGTATTTGAGGTATGGCCGTACAAAGGAGGAGAAAAGTGGTATGATGACACCTTGTTCTCTGGACCGGAAAGTTCTTAAGATCCAGAAGCTCATCCTACGAGCTATATCGACCTTCTTGTTGATGTGTGCACTCCAACTGAGATCGTCATCAACAATTACACACAGGTCTCTGATATTGTTAGAGGCTGTGAGCGGTTCCCCTGAAGGAAGAGAGTATGGCTGTTTCATTGAGGAATTTCTTCCAAAATGCATCAGCTCAAATTTTCCCTTGTTCAGTTGCATTTTGTTTCTGTCTGCCCATTGACTCACAGCATATAGATCAGACTGGAGTTGAGTTCGGTCTGCTTCTTCATTGACGATTTGCTGGAGCTTAGTGTCATCGGCAAATATTTTCACTTTGCAGTAATGTACGACACTGGAAAGGTCGTTTATGTAAATTATGAAGAGTAGCGGGCCCAAGACAGTTCTTTGGCGGACACCGCTGGTGACTTTTGCTGGGCTTGAGTGGACTCCATCAACTACAACATGTGTTCTATTCGCCAGGAAATACTTAATCCAGTGTAGAACTTTTCCACGGATTCCAGCATTTGCCAATTTTGAGAGTAGGATATTATGGTTTGTAGGATATTATATTTGTTTTGGCCTTGTGCTCTGGGACATATTTCTGGCATATGGCTTGCACAGAAGACATGAAACATTCTAGTTTCATGTCAATGTCTGGTGTGGAGAGACATTCCGGCCAGTTCTCTCTGAGGATCTCTTTTTGGATCGATTTCCAATCTGCTTTGTGGAAGTTCAGATTGGAGAGATTTCGGGTGCTTCCTTTAGGCTGTATGTCTCTGGTTACTTTCGGCCCAAACAAACACAGCTCTATTATGTTGTGATCCGAAACTGATGTCGGTGTCACTTTCACATCATGAATGATGTCCATATTGTTCGTGAAGCAGAGATCCAGAATGTTATTCGCCCTAGTTGGCTTAAGTACAACTTGCTCGATGAATAAGGCATTGGTGAGGTTGAGCAGGGACTCCACCTGTACTTGCTTGCAATGATTCATTCCTGAGAGTATGTGACCTTCGGCTCATTTGACGTTGGGGAAGTTGAAATCACCCATAAGAAATATGGTCACGTGGTGTTCCAGATTCATGAGGATTTCTTTAATTCTTGTGAGGCAATCTTCAAACTTGCCTATGTGATTTGGGGCATCCGGTGGGCAATATGTATTGCATATGACTATATTATGTTGTCTTATGTATACAATTATAGTGTCACATACCGAATTTGAGTATGTCATTAAGACCTGGGGTGTGAGGTCATCTCGGATGTATACAGCAACTCCACCATGGCTCCTTTCCCTTCTGTCTGTTCGCAGTATGGCATAGTTTGGTATGTGTACTTCTGCGTCCTCTATATCAAGGTTGAGGTGAGTTTCCACAAGTGCTATGCATAGGGCTTGATTGCATGCAGTAAGATCTCTCAGGAAAGAAATTTTGTTTCTATTTTGATGCAACAGACCCCCAACATATATATATATATAATATATATATATATATATATATATTATATATATATATATATATATATATATATATATATATATATATTATATATATATATATATATAAAATTACAAATTGAGATAGGGGTTGTGAGTGCAACCCTCCATGGGATAATATATATCCAATATACTGCTAGTAAAGCACCCAACAAAGTTAATACATAAATGTTAAGAATTTGATAGGGTATTATCTGTTAGTTGATTATTGATTAAGATGTATTTCTCCATTTTTCTTATTTTGTACACAAACACACACACACACACACACACACACACACACACACATATATATATATATATATATCAAAATAAGCAACATGGATATCCAGAGGTAATGCAGTAAGATCGTGTCATGCATTTAATTGAATAATGCAATCATTATATCATTTGAAAAATGCAGAGCAAGCTTCAACTGCTCAAATACATATAATTTAATTAAATTAGAACAGATGGACCATTTGTATAATTATACCTAAAATCTCCAAGAAGTTAAGGAGATGAACAAAGAACATGCTGTCCCACTCCAGTTTAGGAGTTACTGAATTTTCAAGAACATATACATTGTTACAGACTCTGCCTGTAACTGATGTTTTTGTTTTTAAGGGGTCAGTTTTAATTTATAGATTAATTTATCAAATCCCTTGTATATACATGTGGGACAGCATGTTCTTTGTCTATTTCCTTAACTTCTTGGAGATTTTAGGCAAAATTATACTAATGTGTCCATCTGTGTTAATTTAATTAAATTATATGTCTTTGAGCAGCACAGGATTGCTCTGCATTTAAATTGATGTAATGGTTGCATTGTTCAATTGAATGGAGTTGCATGAAACAATCGTACTGCATTACATCTAGATATCCTTTTTGCTTATTTAGATATATATATATATAAAATGGGACAAGATCGTAAAACATCTGGACAGCTAGGTGATGCAAAAAGAGACAACAAATCATCCAGATAGACAATACAAAGAAAACAAGGACGGGTCATTCGAAGTTTTCTTTCCTCAGTCAAGCACCAGATTATCCTCGCAATTTCGGCTGATTATTCCTGAGATTGCTCCAATCTGGCCAGCCCCTAGGAAAAAATAAGCTAAGAGCATTAGATTCCTTGGAAGAAAGCAGCGAATGTATACAAAAACAAGGACGGAAAAAACGGACAAATTTACACAAATATAAATACAATGAAAAAATACAATAAAATTAATAACAGGACATAACAACAGGTGTCTTTCGACTAGGGACGAATTGAATTAAGCTGGTGCATGTGGAAATGAAGCCTTATGGCAGAGAACGAAAATTTCACAAACACAGAGAAGAATATCGATGTTGCACGGACCACGGTCAGACCAAGAAAGAAAGAACAGGCTTGGCCGAGGCGGTCACGTCGGAAGAAAAAAGAGAGAAGTAGAAGCAGAGGGACAGAAGAATTAAGGAGGAGCGAGAAAAAAGGACACGGACACAGTGAAGTGAAAAGTGGAGGGAAAGTGAGTAAGAAGACAAGGCGAAGAGAGAGAGAGAGAGAGAGAGAGAGAGATAAATAGATATATATGAATGTAATAATGTTCACGTGATAATGAAGTTGATATACGAACCATAATGATTTACATCTAAACCAATCAGCAAATGAATCTAATATAAGCAATTTGCTGATTCATTGTGTATCTCTAAGATACGAATATTTCAAGAGCATATTTTAGGTACGAATTCTCTACTTTATCCTGACTCCTTAATTATTGTTCTACACATTTTTTTTACAGCGGCAGTAATAGATTAAAATCAAATCAATTGACAACACACACTTCATCGCTTCGATAAGCCCAATTAAAAGAAATCGATAATGAGATGTAATTAATTCAATCATATAAACTCACGTGTCTAGACTATGAATCGTTATTTGGTTATGGTTGTAAATGAGATGATATGCCATCGCAGACGTGCCTACAGAACAATGTTTCTATTCTAAGATGTGGCTATTTCACTTATCTTCCACCAGAAGAATGACAAGGAAAACACAGCAACAGTAATATCCTGCCACCTCACTGGATGTCAATAGCCATAATTTCCCATTCCTCAAATACTTATAGTGGGCAAACTAGGAGAGGTATATCATATTCCAGTGTGTAGTTGTTTTTCTGTAACACCAGTTGAATCCTGATCTTCCGACGTGACCGCCTCGGCCAAGCCTGTTCTTTCTTTCTTGGGCTGACCGTGGTCCGTGCAACATCGATATTCTTGCAGAACCACGATCAAAGACATTCCAGCCATTATTAGCCGCCTCTTTAGGGTATGGGAAAGTATACAATCAAATCTATTTCTTCCTCATTTGAGATGGTAGATTGACGGAAATTTGACTGCTATTAATAATAAGTCAAGCTATTTCACACAGGCTGTTTTATTGTTTCTTATAATGCTAATATTGTTAAAAGTGATGACCTGCGTTGGACGTACAGTATTTAGGCTTTCCCACGAAATTAAGAGTTAAAAAATTCTTTTGGTGGAAGTTATCATTTCCTTCCGTCTCATTTTGACAACTGATTGGAAGTATTTGACTTCATTTAGGAAACAAACTGTTTTAAGAAAGAATTTATACTGCAATTCATATTATTCTCTCTCTTAAATATTTTATATGCATATTTAATTGGAGAATAGTGTCACATGGACAAATCAACCGACTTGCCTTTCTATTCGTACAGTAACACTATACATTGTATATGAATGGTACACCGATGGAAATTTTATTTAAGCTTCTTAAGGTGTCAGTAAATCATTAGTTTTCTTATATATTTTTGCATTCTGGAGAGATTATTCTTATAGATAGAAAAAGAATGAAAGTTGATATCGGCGGATTTTGTACTCGAAGAACAGAGATCTGGAATAACTACTGTTATCTCCAGATCTAAATCGTTTACTAATTCGATTGTCACATGTAGGTATGAATTATTTAAGAACTTACGCTCAGGAATTATAATTAGCCCATCAGACACTCGCCAACGTTAAATTTCTATAAGATGTTTACCTCATTGAACTGTAACCATACATTATACTTGTAATTTACGGGAGGCAACATGGAAACTTTTATGCCATTATTTGTCTTATTAGAAATAGCAACCAAATCACTCTCGAACCACATCCACTATGTTAATATGTCCACTCGCAGAAGCTGTGTCAATTGCCCAGCCAGCTACAAGTTGTTAGCACATCAGATCCTATCGCCTTAAGAAAGACATACGATATCTATCAATCTATCTGTGTGTGTGTGTGTATCTGTCTGTCTCTATTACAGAATTCAATAGGAGATAACTTGATTATCTATAATCCAATCTATCAGTGAGTAGAATCATGCCATTTGCTTGTAAAAGAAAAAATGTTTCAGCTAATCCTGTTGTAATTAGTTAACCTTATAAAGTGTTGTTTACACCTATTGCTAAAGAAAAAAAATTATGTGGCCACTAATTGACAAAAAGGCTTCTGAAAAACCTGTGGCGTTCCGAAACTCTGAAAGTCTAATGTTTATTATGATGGCAATGAGAGATAAACCACCTAGTGTGATGTCAAATATATAACACCGTGTAACAAAATTTTTGTCCTTGGGTCGCAACAGTTATTTTCTATTTGCTTACCCCTAGAAAGCATGAAAAATGGCTAATATTTCCTTCAAACTTTGCTTTTGTTACATTTATTCAAACCCCAAAGAATCCCTCTCGCCACATGGCTTTGATGGTACCTCACTACTACTGCTCATGATATGATATACACATATTTCAGCCACAAAGAGACATGCTCAATTATGGCTATAACGATATTTCTGCTTCAGCGACGAATCTGTCTGAAGTGTAATGGAAAATAGGTCAGTTTCAAAAACATTGAATCTCAGGTCACGAAAGCAAAGTTTGAAAGGAAAAGTAATCTTTTCCTTTGATTTCTAGGTAAAAGGAAATACGAAATAATACTAATGAACGGGAAAAAATGGTTACAGTGTGTTATTTTCTTAGAAACCGTGTTTAACATTTCCTGAGGATAAAATTTGCAGACTATATAATTATTTACACCAGACCATATAATTATTTATTTAACTCTGAGAAAGATTGCTTCAGGAACCTAAATTATCTGAGTGGTAATCCCAATTTATAGCGTCTATAAGAAAACACAGGTAGTTGATTTCGAGCGAAATTTTTTTAAAGTAGTAATTTCAATAATCACATTACACTAAAATCTGTACTTGCTGTAATCTTTTTCCTTTTATTGCAGAGTGTAGCATCCACATGATTCACCATTAAATTTAATCGATATTTCAATATTACGTATTGGAGCTTAAGACAGTCGTTCTCACAAAGCTGTCAGTACAGATATGTCAAATACCTTTAACGAGTAATACTTTAGTTATGAAGGTAGGTTTTGGAAATTATAATTTTAAAGGTGTAAAATTTTCAATAGTCTTACTTAAATATCTTGACTTATGTACTTCATATTATTTTCGAAAACAATTCACTGCTAATGATATGTAAGATTCGAGTATATAAAGAAAACGAACTGCTTTCAATATCCTGTAAAATTAAAGAATATAATAAAAATAGTTTTCGACAGTGTGCCATCACAAATGAGCAAATAGGTGTTGTTGAATAGCTATAAATTATATGATTGGCATTATTATAAATACCTATTTCTTTACTACCCACAAGGGGCTAAACACAGAGAGAACAAACAAGGACAGACAAACGGAATAAGTCGATTACATCGACCCCAGTGCGTAACTGGTACTTAATTTATCGACCCCGAAAGGATGAAAGGCAAAGTCGACCTCGGCGGAATTTGAACTCAGAACGTAACGGCAGACGAAATACGGCTACGCATTTCGCCCGGTGTGCTAACGTTTCTGCCAGCTAGCTGCCGTATAAATACCGCTATGGCGATGAGCTAGCGAAATCGTGAGCACGCAGAGCAAAATGCTTAACAGCATTTCGTCCGACTCTATATTTTGAGTTCAGAATCCGTTGAGGCCGACTGCCTTTCATGTTTTCAGGGTCGATATAAGTACCTGTCGTGCCCTTAGGTCGATGCAATGGACTTATCACCTCCCCCACAATTGTTGGTTTTGTATCAAAATTTGAAATGGCATCTTGAGTGATTTCTGAATATTTTTGCTTTTTTTTAAAGACTCGTCTCCTTCCGCATTAATGTATGCAAAATGTAAGAAGGTTAATACTGAACGTCAATCTTTCCAATATATTTGGAGAGAAACGTACAATTTTACTCACCAATTGGAAATGTAAATAATATGATTAACACCTAGTGATATTGTGGGACAAAATATGGAAGAGCTGTAAATTTAATGAGTAAACAAAGCAGGATGATTTCAATGTAGAGAACGGCTTTACAAAAATAACATAGAATCAGACAAAATATATTTGACATGTATTCGTGGCTAAAGTTGAAAAGTACAAAACGGGGATTTTGTAAAAATGTATTTGATGGGTGTTCCTGGTATTGTACGATCGAAAAGAAACAAAATTCTCTCTGTAAGGAAAGGTATATGATGAGTAGAAGAAACGCCAGTGGAGCTGACAATTCACTTAAAATACTAATGGCGGAAGTTCCAGTTCCAATTCTTTCAATAGCACGTGATGAAACCACAGATGTCCAAGAAACACATCGTGCTGGAGTATTTTTTAGTTAGGAGTAAAAGCAACTTGTATCATTGTTGAGGAGTTCAAGTGGAATCTATCAACGGCCAGAACACAGAAAAATCCCTAACTACATCGTTCCAGTCATCAATATTGTCCCATTAAAGCTATCATTACCCGTAATGACTGACAGAGTGGTAGTAAAGAAAAAAAGCTGGATAAATGAAAGATACTGTAGAACTGCGTGAAAGACAAAAGGACAGCAGCGATGTGAAGAGTTGTGATTCTGTCTCGAGGATTCAAATGATGCCAGTTTCCGTAGGGTTTGTACGAATGAGAAAATCAGTATGAAGACTTGATTTACTTTGTTGCACGATCTTGCTCTGACGTGATAATAAGTTAGAAAGAGGACAAGCATTACAGGAAGCATTAATTACATTTCTTGCGAATAAAAACAAGGATATATAACTTGATGATCTTAAATCGTTTTCAGTCCTTTCGTTTCTAATAGATGTACCATTTCATTTATAGGATCGGAATTTGCTATTTGAGGAAGAAATGAATCAGCTTTTACACGCACACTCACACGCGCGCGCGTGTGAGTGGAGGTGTATATTTTTTATCTGTTTCAGTCATTAGACTGCAGCGACACTGGGCCACGACCTTTAATTTTTATCGAATGAATAGACCCCAATACTTTTTTAAAGTCTGGTACTCATTCTATCGGTGTATTTTGCCGAATCACTAAGTTATGGGGACATAAACACACTAACAGCGGTTGTGAAGTGGTGACGGGTTTCAAACACACACACACACACACATATATATATATATTATATTATATATATATATATATATATATATATATATATACATACATATATATATATATATACGACGGACTTCTTTCAGTTTCCGTCAACCAAATCCACTTACTAGACTTTATTCGGCCTCTGACTATAATAGAAAATACTTGCTCAAGGTACCACACAGTGGGACTGAACCAGCAACCATGTGGTTGGAAACTGGTGCTGCTAGCTGGATAAAAAACGTCTCCATACAGTCGGAGAGAGGAAATCTAAAGACAAGAAGAACATATTTGTGGCTGTGATACGTGACTCAACAACTAATTTTACCTTTCGGTGACTCGCTCACGTATATCGTTTTCAGTGCATTTCATATTCAGTTTAATGTGAAAGTAAACATTGTAGCAGATACGACTCAGATCAAAACTATTGAGATATAGCGCAACGATCTATTTAAATCTAAATTACATGTAAAACATGTCTCTCTAGTTGAGGTCTACAACAAATATTTTTTTTAAAATCTGGGCCTTGTAACGAACTTAGTGTGAGTGAATATCTTGTCTTGTACTTTCGGGGTACAAGAAAGCAATCACTCACTAGCCGTTGCTTTAATAATCCAGAATTCTACCAGTCAGAAACAACAAGACGCAGACGTAAAATATACATATAACTACTTTATTCTCTTTCTTGGTAACAATAACAATAAGTGTGTTATCTGATGTCCTTGGTTCTGGGCGCGCAAGGCTGAAAGTTAATAGATTGTAATATTTACAATATTCAGCCGCTAAAACAGAACGGGTCAAAATGGCGTCGAACAATGGAGACGATGTTGGTCTGCAACAATTTGGTTAAAGGCCTTTTGGTAAGGACTGCTAGAAGCTAGTTCGAACGGAGAGAAAATATATCGTGACCGTTGCCTTCGATAGCCATGTCTCAAAGTCACCCCTGACTGCTGCTAGCGGTCAAACGTTCTACGATCCCCCTGCCTTGGCCAGGGTCGTGCTTCCGGTGGTTCGCGCATGCGCGAGAGGGCCCTTCCTTTCTGTGCCTTGGTGAAGGCACCAACACGCGAGAAATACAAATGGAATGTGAGCGAGCGCGCACCGCTATAGGGTCACTACAAGGCTCCCCTCCAGTGCGTACGCACGAAAGGAAACTTATTGTAGTGACTGCAAAACTCAAGGTGGACACCAGATAACCAAATAGCACACAATAATATAATGGCAAAAATTATAACTTACACAAGAAATTTACTAAAGGAAAAAGAGAAAAATACTCAATGAGCAAAAATCAAGAGTGCATGCATGAAAGTGTATACGTCACAAAGTATAAACCCTTCCGCTGAAAGGAGCGGAGGGAAAGCAAAACTCACAGTCAATGAACCTAGGCGAAATTAAAATCCAACTTCTCTAAAGGTGGTTGATCCTGCAAAATAGCAGTTAAATCAATTGTTGCAGGAGAGGAAATGGAATTGACAGAAGCTCGCTAGTAACACAAAAGGCAAAAGTGCAAACATGCTGGTGTGATGCGCGACACAGATAATTTTCTGTTAATTACGTGACCAACAGTGGTCTAACAGGGAAAAATAATTACGCCTAACCATGGCGCAGCGCATGTGAACATCCGACGTCCTATGAGTCGGGAAAAGAATTAAGCTAGCGCAAACGTGTTGCAAAAAACAAGGCAATACACGTGCGAAGCAAGGCGCATGAAATGCAATAGTGCTTGCCAGACCGAAAAACAGCAAGAATATGCCAGTGGTTGAGCGATTATATGCCTCGTTCGTACAGGAACAAAGGTATGACATGCTGGCGCGTTATAATGGACAAACAACCCTCTCTATGTATACGTGACCGCTAGGGTCTATAGAAATGAGGGGTGTCCACAAAAGGCAAATTTAGCATGGAAAAGAAACAAGCGAGAAAAGCATGTGTGACGTATGTATGTGAGAGAGAGCATTTATGTGTGTGTACGTGTGTGCGACAGAAATACATACAAGGTGAATGCGAGCAAAATATAAAAAATACAGCGCATAGAAAAATGTCTCTCATGTGCTATTTCAGACAAGAGTTATTTTACCAGTCTGTAATAGCCTGAAGCACAATAGCAGTTCGTTCTGTAACAGAAATGTTGAAATCACAAAATGCAGATGCGGGTTGAACACATATCGTGTAACGGTTGTGGCTTCGATGCTGTGACAGGTTAACTGGAACAGAAGAATCTCGTAGATAGACGGTGCTGTGAATCCTTGGTGTGCATATGCACAAAACAGCGTGCACGCTAAAGTTCCGCGAGTTGCTATGTACATCTTGTGGAGGTCGACGGTGTTGAAAGGCGACGGTGGTGGTGGCGACTGTAGTGGACTTGAGA
>NC_043008.1:45303830-45311330 GCF_006345805.1 Octopus sinensis
CAATAACGGAATATTTTCGAAAAAGGTAATTTTAGTGGTTTTGCTTTTACCATTAGTCCTGCATCCTGTTTCATAGAAAATTAGATATAGCAGCAGCAAAGCATTCCACGCATATTTTTCAACGCTAGACATGTTCTCCAAAGACTACCCGTCTTGTAATAGCCGCCTAATCGGTTAAGCACACCGGCCTTAATTTTCTCACAAGACAAGGCTGGGAACCTCCCACTCAAGTATTTAAAAGAGTCATCATTCTTGTCCAACGCTTTCACAAACTGCTTCACTAGCACATGCTTGTTATGGAATTGGAGAAGTCAAACAGCCCTTGGGTTAACCAGCGGCCTGTTAAAATCATTTTTCTCTTCAAATTTGAATTCCCTTCTGCCTGGCCAAAGACACACTAGCAAGGACACATGGTGAAACCATCTTGTAGACCAAAAAGCAACCAAATGACTTTCAAGTCCCTACATATAGCCCAGTTGTGCTCATCATATTGCATGTTTTACAGAATGTCCAGCTTCGACAGAAACAAACATAGCTAATCTGCAGCAAGACATACATAAAACTAGCTTTTGAGCTGTCTACGAAAAGCCTCCAGGCTTCTGGATAGTATTCACACTCCACGCAAGTCAGGAGTCTTTAACATCACTGCAGTAAGCAAAATCATCATCCATGCTAAAGAATAAAAGCAAATCATTCTTTCGAGGCTTAGAAAAAGTGAACTTGATTCGTGGGTAAGCAAGTTCTTTAAACGTGACCTAAGCAGCTAGACTACGGCATTCTGTAATAAATGTAGATCACAAACTAAGTCATTTTACTGCTTTATTCTTGCTGGACCACCGCCTTTTAGTCGAACGAATCGACCCTAGGACTTATTCTTTGTAAGCCTAGTACATACTATGGGCTGATTTTGTTGAACACACCAGTGGGGGGACAAATACAAACATACATACATACACACACACACACACACACACACACACACACACACATATATATATATATATATATATATATATATATACGATGGGCTTCTTTCAGTTTCCGTCTACCAAATCCACTCACAAGGCTTTGGTCGGCCCGAGGCTATACTAGAAGACACTTGTCCAAGGTGGCACGCAGTGGGATTGAACCCAGACTCATGTGGTTGGTAATCAAGCTATGTGCTACACAATCGCTGCTGCTCCTATGTAAAATGTTTTAACAGAGCCTTTTACGTCTCATAGTTGTCGCGGAAGAATATCCCGAGAAAACAATGAGTGATCTGAAAGACCTGTCATGAGCGTCAGCGCCGGTAAGGGAGAGGAGAAAATCCATCAGCCTCTGCATGAGGATTATCAGAGGACAATTAACGACATTTCTAATATTGTTGGTCTGTCGTATTGGTCCGTGCATGTAATCTTAACGTCTGAATTGAACAAGAGGCGTGTCTCTGCCATGTTTGAACCCCACTGCAGATCACTTAGCAGAAAGAACATTGCGTCCAAGTCTGCCAATATCTCCGTCATCGTGCCGCTGATGACCCATTGTTCATGTCAAGAATCATCACCGGTGACGAGGGTTGGGTCTACGAGTAGGACCCTGAGACGAAGCAGCAGTTGTCACAATGGAAGATGCCTTCATCCCGACGACGGAAGAAGGCACGACAGAGCCGCAACTCAATCAAGAGTGTGCTCATGGCTTGTTTTCGGCATCCGTGGTTATTGTGCATCGAGAATTCGTCTCCCAGGGCCAGACCATCAATCAACAGTTCTACGGCGACGTTTTGAAGTGTTTGAGGGAGAATATTCAGCGAAAGCGCCCGGATCCGTGGAGCGCGAAGAATTGAATTCTTCACGACGACCCTGCACCCTGTGCCCGAGCCCTCCTCACTCGTCAGTTTCTTGTCAAAAGCAATAAGGTGTCACTTCCACACCCGCACTATTCGCTAGATTTAGCATCTACGGACTTCCATCTCCTCTCTAAGAGGAAAATGCAGCTCTCAGGTTGCCGTTTTAATACCGTTGTCGAGATCCAGAACAAACTGCAGAAGGTCCTCGACTCGCTTACAGAAAACGACTTTCAAGCAGGATTCCAGAAATGGCAGGAACGTTGGCACCGGTGTATTGCTGCGCAAGTTGTCTATTTCGAAGAAGGTGATGTTAAAACTTAGGTGAATAAGTTATCTTTTTATTAGATATAACATGTCCGGGAACCTTTTGACACCACCTCGTAGAACTGAAACCAGATATTTGAATCATGCAAAAGTAGCAGTGTCACGATGATTTTGTGGTCCCCCCAAACACACATCGTGGGAATGCCAAAGCTTCGGTTATTCCTTTGGCATTTTGTCCACTGTCTCAGTGTTTCAACACACGTTTTGCATGTTGCACAGGGTGTCCAGGATTTGTCTTGATCATAGTTTCATGCCAAAGTAATTAAGTAGGCCTTCTTCACAAAATCTGTGATTTTGTTTCGCTTCCCATGTAAAATGTAATATCCACAAATATACCAGAAGACATCAGAACTGTCTTTGCCTTTCTTCTCTCACAACTGGTCATATTTCTGAAATACAAACTATATATTCAAGCCAGTTGTCATCTGGAAAAAAAAACATTCCCAGGATTCTTAACGGTTATAAAGTAAGCAATTGTAAGTTTGTGATGGCAAAGTTTCATGAAGTTCCTTCTAGTTCTTTGAGCATACTCGACAAAAAGTGATCTTGATTTTTGTAAGTTACCAATTACAATATTAAGAGTGCATTCAAAATACCAATTTTCATAATAAATTATTAAAGGATCAACAAAACATGTCTCATCTGGTTTGCAATGATAGTCACACTAAATCCAGCCATGCGTACACATATCTACTGACAAATACAGCAAATTCTACAAATATGAGACATGTATGATGTGAAGACTACGGTATAAAGGACGTTTCTGCCATGATTATTCCATTTAAAACTAGTTAGATTGAAAATAGTGCAAGTCGTTCAAGTTTGATGCTTTCTTTAGATATGGAAGAAACCAAAATCATGACTTTTGCTTTTCCCTTTTGTTGTTGCATTTACTTTAAAAAATAAAGAAAATTATGCTTTCAAAGTTATGTCAAGTTCCGTACATGGGTCTGCATTTGATAAAGCTAAATCTATCCTTAGAAATGGTAACAATACCGGAAATATTGAAATAAGGACATTTGAATTCGTGAAAAATCATGACATGCTAGAGCAAATAAGGGCTTCCATTTATGAAATCAGCACCCCACAATTACTTGGTAATATGTATCCAACAGCAGACAGCAAAATACATGTTCCCCAGTGTAATATAGATTAGCTACCAATGTACAAATAACAACAATAGTAATAATCTATGTCATCATCATCTTTGTGTTAGTAGTAGTAGTAATAGCAGCAGCAGAAGCATATGCTGCTGCTGCTGCTACTACTACTCACACATTTATGATGTTTAATTTTTGCTTATGCATTTACTGCAGCTCCTTATGATTGACTTCAACACCTAACACCTATGAGTCTCTCATTTCATATTATAACGAATCAATAAATCGCCCGCCCGGGTCCAGTAAGTGATTTAGAATATGAAGTAAAAATTCCAAATAAATGATGCCCTGAATACATTTAATCGGTAATTGGAAACATTTCTGTTCTCTTTTATAAATAAATCTTCAGAAAGTGTTGTAGCATCTCTTTTGTCCAACGTCATTTTGTAATCGTTTCTTTGTTTTCAGCATCGAAAGATAAAGTAAATTATTGAACTTTACATAATCTATTGAATGCATGAAGATAATTCAAGATGACTTTCCGAGAACTAAATTAATACCAGTGATAGAGATTTGAGATCAATACTTCGTGTCAATTAAGTCAACAAATCTCGATTACGGACTACAAGTAGCTTACAACTATGAGTAAACTATCTACGTATATCATCTTTTAATGGAGCTTATAAAGGAAATAAAGGGGAATAAAAGTTGATAAAACACAACAAGCCAGATATTTGGAGGCTTACTACCTCTTCCAAATCATAATCAGAAAATTTTGAGGAATATGTAATTACAATTTAACAAGTGAATGTAAACAGAATATTCTTTTCCATGAGACACATCCTGAAAAGTTTCTGACTCTCTAAAAGTTACTATAGTAACTAACAAAATAATTCTCACATACCTGACACGGTAAACAGCTCTTTACATCACATCAAATTGAAAATAAAGTGATTAAACGATAAATAAGAAAAATTTGAGTCACTAAATCGCGGCTGGTACTGGCTTTTGCAACTGTTTCTTCAACTGTCACTAAACCGTACCTACTGGTCTGATCTAGTAAGTTGCGTACCACAATATGCATCCGCATATGTCCCGCTCTCTGTTGGTTATTTAAAGACTCACTTTCGCTCCAGACCCGAGTTGCAGGAGTCTAGAAGATTTTGGCCATCCGCACATTTTTCCTTCTGACATTGTAGATAAATTCATCTGAAATAAAAAGCATTGAAATAGGTCCGAAACCCCCCCCCCCCGCAAAGATTATATTCACACTCCATTT
Source organism: Octopus sinensis (assembly GCF_006345805.1). Taxonomy (NCBI): domain Eukaryota; kingdom Metazoa; phylum Mollusca; class Cephalopoda; order Octopoda; family Octopodidae; genus Octopus; species Octopus sinensis. The sequence goes on from NC_043008.1 coordinate 45,308,362, forward strand.
CCTTAGGTTGAGAATGGGGATAATATAGAGACAAAATTACTTAACACCACTATTGCATTTTATGTGCCCCAATCTGTCTGAAGCAAATTTATTTCTTATATAACAGTGAGTGGCAACATAATGTTGTTTTTCAATAATGTGATTTGTTTTATTGTCTTTCTCTCAGCTTTTATAGTTTACCGAACTTATACCCAAGTAATTTGCTAAAAAAGGGGGGAAATGTTCAAAGAAAACAAAGCCGTTTTGGTTAGTAATCATTCTATGTTTAAATATTGGACTTCTTAATTTTAGTATTTTATGGCACATCATGACGACATTCATGTAAATATAATTTCAAACTAGCTAGACGAAAACTGACATCAATGTTCTTCTTTTGATGGTACACAAAGACACATATACAGAGGCTAATAACCAGACATACAACCAGAATACTTAATATAAGCTGATAATAATATATATACTCTCGTATACTATTGAATCGTTATTGTATTATTCCCATCTCGCAAACCAATATTTATATTTCGATAGGCGGAGAATAAAAATTTAAAAGTGAAGATTAAAGAAATGAAAAGAAACGTGAAGTACCGAAGGCAAGAAAAATTATATGAGAAAAGATAAAAGACAATATGAAAAGAGTAAATATATCAAAGGTTTAAATCACGAAGAAGAGTGTGTTTCACAAACGTTTAATGTATAATAGAAACTAATTAGAATATTTGTATTTAATAGCTGAAACTACTTATTATATTCATCATTTTTACATAATTTTTATCATTAGCATTAGTAGCATCATCATCATTCACCATCAACAGTCATTATGACTGTAATTTGAACATTTTTTCTATTGAAATAAAAATTTCATAATCAAGAACGGATTTTAAGTTGCTTGTATTCCTTAAAAATCATAAAAATTCACTTGAATAAACGCCAAAAGAAATATTAAGCCACAAATACTTAAGACACATACACTCTTTCCTTATGTATCTATACACATATATACATAAAATGCGCACACAAACAAAAAATTCACCGAAATTGTCATGCCATTGAAGTAAAAAACCATTAGCACAACGGTTGTCTTACTTACAAAGTAAGACAACCGTTGTGCTAATGGTTTTAGGGAAGTTTGGCTATTTATGGTAGGTTTAAATATCATGTCGGAGGGAATGTTTTTGGTTCATGAGGTTTGAGTGTTATATAACATTGTTATGGGTGTTTTGCATTCACAGATACTGTAATAGATATGGAAGCTTTCAGCTATAGAAAATTCGGCGGTTTTCGTCTGGGAATAGGCAGTTGAAGTCGAATAACTTATCATTATAATGCAATCAGTACCCAAAACCTTATAAAAAATAACAATGCGATGATAAAAAAAAAAGATTTATCAATGATGCATTGGTAATATATGAAGAACAATCCACATTCCTTAACAAATCTAACTAAACAGATGAGAAGGCTATAAAGTTGTAGTAATATACTTTTCTCTCTCTCTCTCTCACACACACAAACACACACAGACACACGTATACAACCATATGCCCTCACACACAAACACACACACACATATTTGTGTTAAGTTGTCTCAAGTAAAGCCCTGCTATTATAAGCTATTGCAAGAGCTTTAACAACCTCTGCACACAAAGACATTTGGTAATTGTATAGCATAGAGACGAAATTGAAACTGCCCTATAAATATATTTCACACCTTGAAAATTGACCTTAATACTTGTTTGAATAATTTTCTTTTTATTTGTCTTTCTAACTCTTCGAAAATAGACATCTATCTATTGTAGCAAATTCTATACACATCAGAATTACATAAAAATAAATAAACATTTCACGTCTATAGGTTTGCATAGAGCAAACCATGATTATATGATAATTAAACCAGTGTAAACCTTTCAAATAATTATTGGGAAATTGCTTTCGAAATTTACAACCTGCGACCGAAAATTGCATTGCTATTAAATCGTTATTTACGCCGAAAATATTTACAGCTCTTACCACAGCTATCATTAAAGATTATCAATGTAGGGGAAAAATTAGAATAACGCACTTTTGTAGCTGATGAAGAAAATATGTTCCGAGAGTACATTTTGAAACAAGTATATTGTAGAACCGTAAAGAGAGATATTCGTTTAAGATACACATATGCATACAAAAGAATAATTTTTCGCATAGTTTTTCCAGTAATATATAATATTTAAGTCTTAACATTTTTTGGTGCACACATAAGGAGCGTTTACTGCAGCATATTTGGTATCTATTTCTTGAACCGCAGCTTGTAATACGATGGGTGAAACATAATTTCAGATGATCAAATAGGGATTCCTTACATAATCAAAGCTTCAAAGATTTTTTTGAAAAATTGTATATTGTGAAACTTTCCATCACCTATATCACATTTATTATCTATCTCTATTTTTTCTTACTCTGTGTACATGTCTATGCTCCAATCACATGTTATACACACAGATATACGTATATCACAGATATACATATAAGCACACATATTCACCCACACATGCATATACACACGTATATAAATATACATATTTATTGCATCAAAAGCTGAGAGTCTGCTCAGTTCCGCACTGGCTGAAGAAAATAATTGTTTACAGATTATATAAGGCTATGTTGAACATGGAATAGGGCAAGTGGGTTGAATGATAAGTATTTTTGACAACTAATTCAAGTATATAGAGAATATAATGGAAGGTTATTTTTAAGTTGTGCGTTAATATAAAAAGCTTGGAATAATCCTTAATTTTACTCACGTTTGCATTCAATGGATTTAAATAAAACTATTAAAAGAATTTTAAAACTATTGAGGATTACCTACGTTCACTTTCCTTCGAGAGAACTTCATTTATATTATTGGAGAGAGAATAATATTTTAGTATGGGTTGCGCTTCCAGCTGAGAGGTCAAATTACTAGGATATTAAGCGTAGCTTTTTTAGTGAATTGA
>NC_043008.1:45323830-45351330 GCF_006345805.1 Octopus sinensis
AGATTGACCAGAGAGGAAAGTGTTTGTTTCCAATCCTTTCAGACGCATCCACCAGATACATTCTTTCGCCATGAATATATATGTCCGTGTGCGTATGTGTGCATATGTGAGTACGAACAAGATGAGTAATCAGTTGTTCGTTCAACTGAATTACCTGTTCAATGAATTAACGTGAAAGTGGCTGAATATTCCTCAGATACATATGTCATTTATGTAAATCACAAACTCAGCGCAATACAGTGACAATGCTCTACTCTTGAATTACAGGTGTAGCCTATTCATTGGGCTTCCGTATATTTTCTGCCAAATAAATTAAACACACAAGGCTTGGATTGACTAAAGACAATGATAAAAGACACTTGCAGACGATTACACGCAGTAAGATCGAATGCCATAACTTCTCATTGAGAAGCAAATTCTTAAACATTCAGGCTACGGCATCCCTGAATATCCACACATGCGTACATTACGGTTTCAACAATGAGTATTTAATTATTCGATCAACAGAATGTCCTTCTTATCGATTTTAGAGTGGAAATAGCTGAATATTTCGCTTGCGTGTGTACACTTAACAGGAGAGAACGAACGTGATACTGTGTGAGAAATTGCATCCTTTGGTTTACAGATACAACACATTCAATCGAATTCTTCCTATTCCCACTTGAAAGACAGGTAGACCCAATGTCATGGGAAAATGATCTACCCAAGATGCCACACATTGCACTCTAACGCGGATTCCATGGTAACAAAATAATTGTGCAATAATGCCAATACTGCTCACAAGAGTGCGCATCGGCATTTGAAAAGCTGCTAAAAGAGCCTCAACTTAACTGCAAACAGAAATTTCATTTTGACATAAAACTTTAGAAGTTTCTTCAATATTTATTAAAAAAATATCTCCTTTGTTCTTCGAGTATCTTTGTTTGCTAACAAGATTTTAGCCAGAAATATTGCATTTCATGTATGAGTATCAGCTGGGTATCTGTTACACATACACTCTCACATGCATATTATATACACACACAATGACATATACATATATACACACATGTCTAAAATATTGCATTGCCTGTCATGCTCGTTACTTCGCAAGCACACAAATATTTAATTATTTAATACTAAAACAAAATACCACATAAATGTATAACATTTTTACAGAGGACCAGTGCCTATGGTTAAGGAAGAGTGACCTGAAGATAAATACACAAGCACTCATATGCATACCTCAGGAACAAGCGTTAAGGACCAACTATATGAAGAGCAGAATAGACAACACTACCGATAGCGACAGATGCAGAATGTGTGGTGAGAGAAGTGAAACGGTATGGCACATTGTTAGCGAATGCCCAAAATTGACACACCGCTAAAACAAAAGGGGCCATGACAATGTAGCAAGAATGATCCCTTGGGAACTTTGTGGAAACCACGGCCCTCAAAGAGCAAAGACGTGGTATGAGCAAACTCCAGAAGGAGTCACCGAAAATGAGAATTGCAAGACCTGTGCGATGCAATGATCCAGTGCGATTATCCAACCATACATCGGAAACCGGACATTGCTGTGGTGAATAAAAAAGAAAAAATCTGTATGATAAATGACATTGCATGCCCCGGTGACAACAGGATCAATGTGAAAGAAAAAAAAATGATGATTTAAAGTGGAAAATATGAAGGTTGTGGTCAATGAGGAGAGAAGACGCAGTACCAATAGTAATCGGTGCACTTGGAAATATCAACACTCAACGTCCAACATGGCTGAAAACGATTGGTGCAAATGTGAAAGTAGAGCACCTACAAAACTCAGCATTACTTGGAACTTCAAGAATTCCTCGTAGGGTTTTTAAAGCATGACCAGTAAACAAGTGTCATAGTAGTCTCCTGACTGTCGAAAGCTGACACTTTCTCATCATACCCAGCAAAATATAGTGTGAGATTTCATATACAACTACTACTACTACTACTACTACTACTACTACTACTACTACTACTACTACTACTACTACTACTACTACTACTACTACAACTAGTAGTAGTAATAATAATAATAATAATAATAATAATAATAATAATAATAATAATAAGAATAAGAAGAAGAAGAAGAAGAAGAAGAAGAAGAAGAAGAAGAAGAAGAAGAAGAAGAAGAAGACCAGGTAGCGGCTCTCATGGCTTCTGATCTTAATTGATTGGAAGTGTTATCATGTATATTGTTTTGTCTTGGTATAAAAGATGGGCTACAGCAAATATTCTGCTCAATACCACAGATTTGCTGGTCAGTTACTTGACCGTAATCATTTGAGCATGTGTCTTAGTAGCTGACGGTATGTGCATCTCTGATCACGAGCAGAAGTAGTAGGGGAGCATCATAGGCATGTGTTGGGAGAAATTTTGAGTGTTTGAATAATTCACCTCTGGGAACATGGGCATTTCATTCATCATCCTTAAACAAACCCTATTCAGAGACCTTTTGAACGGGATGGGCCACTCGACCTCAAGAAAATTTTAACCGGTCCCCACCTGCAAAGTCATGCGCTGTTTATCTTGATGTGAAATCAACATGTCACGCGCATATGGTTGTGATGCGTGTGTCTGGTGTACCATTATCAGACAGGCAATCATGAGGGGTATATTGGGCTTCGTATATTTGTACCTTAGTGTTAGATTGCATGCGCTGCTCTCTCACTCAATAATAATAATAACCCCTTCTACTAAAGGCAAACGGCCTGGAATTTATAGGTAGGGGTATAGTCCATCACATGGACCCCAGTACTTGACTGGTACTTATTTTGTCAACCCCGAAAGAATGAAAGGCAAAGTTGACCTCAGCAGAATTTGAACTCAGAACGTAAATATGGACGAAAAGTCGTTAAGCATTTTGTCCAGCGTGCTAACGATCCTGCCAGCTCGGCGCGCCTTAATAATAACATTTCTACTACTACTACTACTACTACTACTACTACTACTACTACTAACAATAATAATAATAATGATAATAATAATAATAATAATAATAATAACAATAATATTAATGATGATGATGATAAGCGGGTTCAAATTTTAGTTCAAGTCCAGCAACTTTTGGGAAGGTAGTTAGTCGATTAGAACCAGTAATTGACTGGTACCTTATTTTATCGACCACAAAATGGATGAAAGTTGACCTCGGCGGTATTTGAGCTCAGAATCTAAAGAGCCAGAAGAAATATCTCACGGCATTTTGTCCGACGTTCTGCTAATTCTGCTAAGCCACCTCCATAATAATGACGATAATGATTTCTTCTTTAACTTGCGTAGAACTGAAAGATAGAAAAATAAAACCCAAAAAGGAAAACCTCAAACAAATAGAACGAATATTACCAAACGATATCTTTGAAATATATTCTAAACACTGACCATTTCTATGAATAAAATGTCTCTTTTGATTTATTATCTTTCCGCTAATCGTAAGATAAATTCCACAAATACAGAAGTAGAAAAATAACTACACCAGAAGTGTTTCTAACGTTCTAACGTTCTCACGTAGATAAACTAGATTTTCAATGTACACTTGATCTAATATGCGCCTAGTGTTTCTGACAAAGAAAACGGTAATGTTCTGGAACTTATTAAATACATCACAGAATACATAGTATAATAAGTCATGTAGCAGAAGTATGACTATATTAATTTCTGAGCCAAAACTTAATTTCAATCAATCTTTATCCGAGAGATTTGGAGCTGCGAAAACAGTGCATCACCGGTTTAAATGTATCGCAGTATTCGATTTGCTTTCTCCTATGTTTTGCGAATGGACTCTGTTGGAGATCGAAACTATTTTCTATACCCGATGAAATAAAAAAAAAACTACGTATATACTGAAGCCATTTTGATTGGATATTATCAACTTTTGGACCAGGATAAACATTACTACTCTTCAGAGCTCACTACATGCATTACTAAATCTAGTTCTTGCTCTTCATTTATTGAGCATCTACGTTACGTCCAACTTTTACCGTTAACTTAACCAAGGATTCCAAAGAACAAATGATGACCCCTAGGTCACATTCCACTGCTGTAAATGAATGCCAGCAAATTGTACTCTATATTTCCGCAATTTTTGCGAAATGTCTGGTAATCTCCATAAATTTATTTTAGTGTTGCATCTTCTCTACGAATGATTTTGTAGTTTACATAAGCATATATGAATATATATTCCCTTTACGAGGGGATACTCAAAATATTAGAAAGATTCATGCATTTTTAAATATTTTATACTAAAAAATAAAACAAAAGGAAAACGGATACCCGCAAATATAAACAAACATGTCGGAAGATACAAGGGGTGGTAATTTGCTTTTACCAATCAGCTATTATTAATAATACGAGGGGCCAAATAACCACTGATTTATATGTCGTATAATATATTTTCTCTGTAAATTGAATACAAAAATAAAAATTACAGAACTTGCATACGTCTTAAGCATATTCAATCTATTGTTTTGTAATTATTTCTGTCGTATATCACATCATAAAATGGGTGAAGGTAAAGCGAGTGCACACCACCTAACCCTAAAATCCAACCCTAACGATTGTGCACAGGAAAAAAAATCTGATTAGGAACAATTAAGAATTTGTAAACGATATTGTCAGACTCCTCAAACGTAAATTAACGCCCCTTGTATCATCCGACATGTTTGTTTATATTCCACGGTCGCCCGTTTTCCGTTTCTGTTTTATTTTTTAGTATAAAATATTGGGTTGTCCGGAAAGTTCGTGCCAATTTATAGTAGCATACCTTTCGACTTATTTTAGAACATGGTTGAGTCCATAAAATAGGATTTGACTACACCTCCATTTAGAGTACAGTGGAAGAAGGTTTATGTTCCTATAACCTGTGTTAATTCTGTAACCCTTTAAAATGGAAGATAAGAAAGTTCATTTTCGGCACTTGATGCGTTTCTTTTTCCGTAAAGGGAAAAATGCCTCACAAGCAACCAAAGAAATATGCGCAGCTTACAGTGATGTTTCTTTATCCGAAAATGCTGTACGGAAGTGGTTCACAAGGTTCCGAGCTGGAGATTGTAGCCTTATTGATAAAGAGCGATCAGGCAGACCACCCACTGCAGATGATGACCAAATCAAGTCATTAATTGAGAATAACCCACTTTGCACAACCCGAGTATTGGCAGAAAGCCTCAACCTATTAAAATCCATTGTTCATGAGCACTAGTAAAGCTTGGGTACATAAATCGCTACGTTTGGGTACCACATGAACTGAGGGATAAGAAACTTTTGGATCGCATTTCCATCTGTGATTCGCTTCATAAACGGAATGAAAATGTACCTTTTTTTAAAGCAAGTTGTGACAGGTGATGAGAAATGGATTATCTACCGAAATGTTCAGAGAAAGCGAGTAAGCGACATGAGCCACCCCAAAAGCGGGTCTTCACCCTAAAAATGTCTTGCTTTGTGTCTGGTGGGATTGGAAAGGAATTCTGTACTATGAGCTTCTTTGAAGTAACCAGACAATTAATTCTGAGAAATATTGAACACAACTAGACGAGTTAAAAGCAGCAATTCAAGAGAAACGTCCAGAATTGGCTAACAGGAAGGGTGTTGTTTTCCAACATGATAATGCAAGACCGCACGTTTCTTTGGGAAGCAGACAGAAATTGATGAATTCTTTGCCATGTAACCACCTCAATTCTGGGAAGAGGGTATTTTCAAGTTAAAAGAAAGATGGAGACGCATTGTGCAACAAAATAGTTCGTATTTGGTTGATTAAAAATGTAATGGCAAGTATTTATTGGCCCTTTTCTTTCCTTTAAAATCGGCACGAATTTTCTGGACAACCCAATATTTAAAAATGGATGAATCCTTCTAATTATTTTCATGCATCATTTATTTTGTATATATTTTCCATTTTCATAACTTTTGTAAAAATTGCATTTCATTTTCTTGGAGAGGTGAGTTTCTAAATTTGCGTCCTCAAAAGAAATTGGAATTTTGCAATATTATTTTATTCACTTAGTTTTATATGTTTACATTCTTATCGCCTTCAATGTATTATCAATTCAGTTCTATATTTAAGTGATGAGGAATTATGCACATTCTTTACATTATTTACATTTGACGGATATTTGCCCTTATTTGTTGTTAACACAACATTTCGGCCTCCAGCCTTCATCAGGTGTCTTGGGGAAATTTCGAACCTGGGTTCTCATTCCTAAGGTATTTTTCGATGGTATTAGTATTATTATTATGTTATTATTATTATTATTATTATTGGAATCGAACTCGGAATCTCGAGGGTTAGTAGCCCGCGCTCTTAACCACTATGCCATATGCCCACGGGCTTTGTTGTCTCATTTCATTTAATACATACACACATATATATATATATATATATATATATGTGTGTGTGTGTGTGTGACCTCCTTCGGTCATGAATGACCATGGAATTGCACCTAGAAAGTTACCCCCCGAGGTACAAGTCTGGTCAAGGTTGTTTATGGAAGACCAGCAGTCGCCCACGCATATCAGCCTCCCCTCTCCACGCCACCAGTGTTATCCAAGGGAAAGGCAAAGGCCGATACAGCTTGGCACCAGTGACGTCGCAGCTCATTTATTAACGTGGAAGTGGCTGAGCACTCCACATACACGTGTATCCTTAACGTAGTTCTCGGGGAGATTCAGCGTGACACAGAATGTGACAAGGTTGGCCCTTTGAAACAGGAAGAAAGAGTGAGAGAAATTTGTGGTGAAAGAGTACAGCAGGGTTCACCACCACCCCCTGTCGGAGCCTCGTGGAGCTTTAGGTGTTTTCGCTCAAAAAACACTCACTGGGAATCGAAACCGCGACCTACGACCGCCATTGCGCCTCCATATATATATATATATATTATATATATATATATATATATATATATATATATATATATATATATAATAATAAATTAGAGACAAAACCACTATTATGCAAATCAAACAAAGAAAGACTTAAGCCAATACATAAAATATAAAATAATTTATATAAATTAAAATTTAACAAATGAATAACCACTACGTTCGTTTCGTGTCAGCACATCTTAGACATTCTTCAGGTGGTTTCTAAACCTCTTATGATAAATAAATCCACTAAACTGGATTTATTTATCATAAGAGGTTTAGAAACCACCTGAAGAATGTCTAAGATGTGCTGACACGAAACGAACGTAGTGGTTATTCATTTGTTAAATTTTAATTTATATAAATTATTTTATATTTTATGTATTGGCTTAAGTCTTTCTTTGTTTGATTTGCATAATAGTGGTTTTGTCTCTAATTTATTATAATATAATATTTTATTATAAAATTGGATTCAATCTTAAATCTGATTTTTCCTTGTAAATTTGGATTTATTCCCTAATATTTATTATATATATATATATATATATATATATATGTGTGTGTGTGTGTGTGTGTGTATTTATAGGTGAGTACAAGTGTGTATATACACACGTGCATCGCTATATGTGCAAGTCAAAGTGGGTAGGTTTACTAATATATCCATTTGTATTTGTATGTATATACAGTTATGTTTCTACTATACGGTTACGTTGCTCTTTACAAATTTTTACCACTTGCTGTACAACAATCACTGGCAATCACGGAATTGTTTACTTTGTCTGCTGATGGCAATAATATCACAAACGTAAATAAAAAGCAACAACTCAGTAACACCTCAGTAATGTTTCTTACGGCAGAAGTATCGCTCAGCAATACAATTCAATGAAATATCAATACTCCTCACATATGACTTTTTCTTCTAGCTTTGCTAATTGTTCTATTAATACTTATCTTTAACCATATGATATAAACTACACTCTAACTAGGCAGACAGACCCACTCTTTCATTGTACTGAAAATGGCAAGTGGCATTTCTAAGGGAGAGTAATACTGTCAGCCTTTAGCAAAAAAATTACCGTTCAGTGCATCCACAATGATGATATGATGGTTTAATCGGTGACACGGATTTGTTTCATAAGTAGACACCTGCCAAGCGATACAAAAGAGCATTATCACGTAAACGTCTTAATGATTCTCTGAGGTCATATATGAAATAGCGTTTCAATTCCTAGTTGAGTCGTATCAATCTATTTTATCATTGAATCCAACTTACACTTGTATTTTATGTCTTCAAAAATGCTATAAGGAAAAAATCTGAGCGACTGACGTTCACTCCAGGTGTGCAACCGTGGTCTTTGGTAATGTAAAAATTGTTATGAAGCATTTTATTACTTTACATTTACAGCTGGGATTATATTTTTCCACATATATAGGAAAAGTAGATTTGAAAATCTAACAACGGTATGCAAAAAGTTATATATTTCCAAATGATGTTAAAGGAACTGTGGAGTTTTCATTTTTACTTATGTAAGGAATACTGTCGTTACCTCTATGAAAAAAAAATGTAAATACTCATAAATAATCTAGTATAAAATACAAAGTAGAATGGAATTTGCTGAAATACTGTAAAATTGATATTGTACACGGTATTAAAACTGTTTGGAGGAAGTAAACGTACGAAGTTTGCAATGCAATCAATAGAAAGCGCAGAATATATAAGACACTTCTTTTATCATTTATCATCTACGCAAGTATGAAAGAGAATCACAACTACTGAGTGGATTTTTATCTCAAACAGAAGAGAACTAGTTTGTATTCAAGATATACAACTATTTCCGATGTCATTAATAGAAAGAGAAAGAATGAAAGAGAGAGAGAGAGAGAGAGAGAGAGAGAGAGAGAGAAAGAGAACGAAAGGAAGAGATATAAAGTTAATGAAATAGTTATGACAATTTCAATATACCTACGTCACAAGAATTACTGAGCAGATTTATTATGAGAGAAATATCAGGAAATTAGTCTCTAGAAGCTCCCATTTGCGGTCTCTTACAAGATTCAATACATATTAATTTCGAACTATTATAAGCGTATCTACATGCATTGTTCAAGCAGTAGTAATAATAGTTGTAGTTTTACTTTCACGGGAGCAGCTGGTGCTGTTTCTTACAACATTCTTAGCAGGCCATTCTTTCCACTGGGTAAATATTTTCACTGCTGAAAACAACGGATCTCTGCCCACTTTGTAAGGGCACAATATGGCAGTTAAAGTGCAAACATTAAGAAGTAGACAATTTAGTGAAAAGAACTAGACAATCTAGTGTTATGGATCATTCTGAATATCTGGTAAAAAACAAAAACTATTCCTAACAAACAGAGACTCTTTAGAAGTATTATTTCAATCACTACTTTCGTAAAGGAGGACGCATGTAAGTTTCTGAACACCGCTGCAGGGTTAAACAAGAACTCATTAGTGATACCAAAAAGCTCTTTAGCATGGCTGTACATGTTTCAGACGTCGAACAAACATTTTCATTGACGAGTCGAACATGGACATGAAATATAATCTTACCGACCTCCTTGAAGCTACATGGCACTGTGAGAAACAGTATGATAGGGATGAGCAGAGACAAGTAACTTCGACAAATTATGATTATGGAAAATATAAAGGTTTCTAGCAATTGAGACATTGCACGAAAGTTTTAACAAATTGTTCACCCAACGAGGGGTTCACACTGGCTATAAAAGTGACCACTGAAATAATATACTGACCAGAATGTTAGTTCTACCACCTTCTGTGGAAATATGAAAGAGAAAGTAAAATGGGAGGGAAGAAGATGAAAGGAAAATTAGGAAGGGGAAATAAAGGAAGAAGAAGCGAGACGAGGGAGAAGTAGATGAAAAAGTGGAAGAGCGAAATACCTTGTACTTCGAGAATTTTTTTCATTAAACAAGAGGCAGTTACATACTCGTTCAATTTGCTGAAAATAGCAGCTAAATTTATTTTAAAAAAGCCACCAACCTCTTACGTAAAGGCTATATTCAAGGTTATATTAAACTATATTGTTCTTGATATGGAAATGGCACGACTGTCAAAAGCAGAACGCCTTTCATTACAAGTTTTCTACTATAACCGATCTAGTCTTACACGACATCATGTAAGTTTACTTGTAGCCAACGAGTGGAGGTTTCTGCGTGATTTGCATGATTTGCTTTATAAAACAACCAAATTGCCTGAAATTACACTCCGCCATCTTAAATGTGGAGCTCTTACATTTTGATTTAGAACCCTGTTGATTGAATTGACCATATTATTTGTATTTATGTTATTGACACTTGAAGATCAGAATATAATGCCGATAACAATGAGAATAAAAGTCATAATGCAAAAGTGATTAAAAGATAATCGCACGAGTTTTTATCGGGTGTCGTTGCATCTTCCATTTCTCACAGACAAATTATCACTTATTAGCAGCGAGGAGTAGAAGCAAATCCAAGTACTAGAATAATACTTTGTTTTTCAGCCTTTTGAGACCGATTTAACAAAGTTGACTTCAGAAGCTAAAGTGCAAATCCTAATTGAAACATTGATGATTCCTTACATAAGTAGAAAGGAAAATATTTTGGACAGGATATGCTGTAAATTAGCTTGTTTGCACACATATTACAGGTTCTCATTTTATCGAACTTGGAAAGATGAAACAAGCGAACATAAATGAAATTCAAACTCATAGTGCAATGGAACTTAAGTAAATCCCTAAAGTACTATAATGTGCTGATCTACCGATTTTATCAATTCCTGCGCATTAATAATGATAAAAATGGTTTCTAACCTTGTATAAATGTTCATGTTTTGGAGCACTAAAACATAAGAGTGGGAGAGAGAGAGAGAAAAAAAAAGAGAAAAACAGAAAGAGGAAGAGCGAGAGAGATAGAGAGAGCGAGAAAGAGAGAGAGAGAGCATAATATTTGATAAAAAGTTATTCCTGTACTGGAATGGCAATATATTTACCTAGGAAAGAGAAAACGATAAAGTATATTTTATCAGGATACAAACTCAAATATACGCTACAACAGCAAATTACATTGCAATAAGTCTTTGATTTATAAAATAATTTTACCTTATAAGATACAGGGTCAAAATTATCACTTTACTTGTTAATATTAAATATCTTCAAGGCGGCGAGCTGTCAGAATCGTTAACAACACGGCCTAAATGCTTAGTGGCATTTTGTCCGTCTTTACTTTCTGAGTTCAAAACCCGCCCAGGTCGACTTTGTCATTCACCCTTTCGGGATCGATAAAATAAGTACCAGTGGGTCAATGTAAGAGACTTATTCCCCGACAGAAAGTGGTGGCCTTGTGCCAAAATTTGAGACCAATACTAAATATTTTTAGGGTGGCAAGTTGACAGAATCGTAAGCATGCCGGGGGGAAATGCTTAGCAGCAATTCGTCTGCATTTACGTTCTGAATTAAAATTCCAGCGAGGTTCCCTTTGCCTTTCATTGTTTCGGTGCCGATAAAACAATTACCACTGAACACTGGGACCAATTTAATCGACTTACTTCGTTCCTCGATATTGTTGGCCTTGTGCCAAAATTTGAAATCAATATTAGATATCTGCAGGGCGGTGAGCTAGAAAATATCAACTGACCTAGTCGATTATCGATACCTTAACCTGAATAGCTTAATCAGCTCACTATATTTCATCGCGATACCCAATACTATCAATTGGTTAAATGTCATATTGTATAAAATGAGGTTCAAGTTTATATTGATTGAATAATTTATTCTTTAAAAATCTACTCATATATTTATGTAGCAATTTTCCCATTACTTCTTCAGTCAGTAAAGTGAAGGCCATGTTTCACCGAGCAAGTTATAAAAAGAGAAAAATATATGTGGATAAGTCTCCTGTGATTGCTGAAATTATTACAATAATAGTTAATGGCTGTTTTCTTTTCTCAATTCATAATTATTTCCAGTTAGCTTTCTGATGTTCCCTGCATTCAATATGCTGGCATTAACTTTGTGTTTTATGTAGATGGTGCTTTTGAATAACTTCAAAAATTGCCAATGTTTTAATTTTATTTCTCATAGCTTGACACATATCTTATTGAGACATTAATTATAATGTGTTACTGCATAAGAATTCCTCACCGCATTTGAACATCCAGCAATGGAGACTCTACAGGTAACTCGAATTGCTAGAAATACAGTAAAATCTACCTCAAATGACACCGTACTCTCTTGAAAAAGGCACATCAGATAATGTTGTCCTAAATAAATAAAGTCGTGAGAATGGTGTCTATAGTTATTGATCATAGATCTGCGTGATCAGGGAAGATCAAGAACTAAACAACGTCAGCAAAACAGCGGCAACAGCAGTAAAAGGCTGCAAATTTACAAATAATTATTATGTTCCTTCTTCTACACAGAAAACTGATCTTGCTAACTTGCAGTCTATAATCAATTATCACATTTTACAATCGTTTATGGCTTTGTTTAATCACCAAATCTGTCTCGAACGATATGAAATGTATTCTAATTGTGAGTCTTATTTTTTTATTTAGACAGAGTAGGATTATGAGTCAATTTCTTTAAAAGACACGAAAATGTTATTTAAGGGGCTTAGGTTTGTTATTTCCCACCAGTTGTGTCACCTAATATATTATTAGTGGTAAACGTTGTAGCATAGATGATATTATTCTTGTTAAAAATCTGGTTTAACTTCATTTGCCAATGTTACAATTTATCTACAGAATATATAACTCTAAGAAGCAGAAAATTTATTTCCTCATCACCATAAATCAATAAAAATTGATAATTTCTTATCTCTACAACTCATTCCATTGTACCAGTGTCTTACTGGTAGTAATATGAATCACTGCACAGCATACTTAACTGCTAAATGTAATCTACGTCTAAGGCAAATTACCTCTCACCTTTACTTCTTCTCTGTTTAAAATGAGGCCTGTATAGTTTGATATTCGAGTCTATTAAATACATACAGCTTTCCTATGTATTACATGAGAAGATCGATGATATTGTAATGTCATTTATCGATCATGAACATGTTGAAAATATTTCCATTTCATTTAAAACAACCCAATTACAAATTAACAAAAGCAGACAATAATTCTTGAACCACAGACATGTAAAACAAAGATCAATCAGTTCATATTGAACTTCGTGGTCGTCAAATATATAAATTAATATTAGATGAATATTAGTTATGTTAGTTTTTGCGATATAATTTACAGCTATTTCCTCCTTTGCCTGCTAGCTTTCTTTTACCTCTTTATATGAAATTTCATTTTTATTCAAGGTTGAACTAATCAGTATGGACCAAAGATAATTTTACTGCCCTTTTCCCTTTTCCTAATTAATTTAGATTGTTATAGGGTTAATAGTAATGGTGATATTATGCAATCTGTTCAGATATATTTACACTTAAATTTCCTTTATTACACATATATAAATTTAAGTAAAACATCACATCATGATTTTGACTAGTAGGAATTAATGTGCAACACTTAGTATCTCTGCTTATATTTATTTTCGTAGTAATGTTGCCATATATCGTGAAAGATACGAACTGATGAATAAGTAGCAGAACACATTAAATAAGCACTTATTTTGTTGTGATGAAAATAGAAATCAATCGCACCAGGAATTACATGATTACAAAAGGTGTCCACACTAGAATGATTAGTCAAATATTAGCTGAAGAGCTTTGATACATTTTTATGACGTCCAGCATTGATATTGCTTACATATCAATTAAAAGCACGTTTCTTGAATGCTACAAAAATAAAGTTATCTCTTTTATGCCTTAAACTTATTTGGAAAAAAAATAGAATATCTGGTAGTGAAGCAAGAAATTAATCAAAACGTGAGAGTACATGGAAAATATTTGTTGTACGCAGAAACTAAATTTAGTTGAAATAGAATTTCAGAGTGTACTATGAAGAGGGCTTAAAATGAAATATATTGTTATAACCTTTGTAACTAAAATGAACAGAGGACTGAGATTAAGTCAGTGAGCGAGTTTGCTTATCATTCTATTTTTACTTTATACAATGATGTTAACTGGAAGAATATTTATTAAGAAGCGAGTGCTTAATATGATTTATTGGCACCGAAATGGAACAGGTTCCTAAGATATTATATTGACATATTGAATAAGACCAGAAGATGAAAATGTGCTGGTATTATGCAGAGCTTTAGTGTTTGCTATCATATATTATGTTGGGATATTATACTTGAACTGGGAAGAATTAATTTCTTAATTAAATACCTCATACTCGATAGTAAAAGAGTGGTGATTGTATGTAGAATATTTGAATATATAGAGTTATATAAATTTATTAAAATTACGTATATGTCCGAATGAAAAATGAAATGCATCAAAAAGTGAGAAAAACCCCCAAAGAAACATGTAAAATTATAATGCTTAAATCATATATTTTCTTCACATGTTTTGCTAGTTCACAGAAAGCAATTAAATTTGTGTTTTCTATTGAATACATACTACGCATCTCGCATGAGATTGACTAAAATTGAACTCAATGCAGAGTTAATCGTAATATGTTATATACAGTGTCTTCTATTCAAGAGATATTCATAATATCTGATTATAGATAGTCTCATAACATGAAACGGTTGAGAAAAAATCTCTTACGGAAGAAGAGTTTAGCCTATTGCTGGCAAAGATCACAGAAAGTATTTCCCAACAATTATCTGCACAGTAAACAGATATGAACGTTAAAAACAGTGATTTTGAGCTCTTCACTAAATACATTAAACTGTCAAATAATTCACTTCTAATGTGATGTACAGAAAAGTAATCAAAAATCACCTTGATCGGTAAATCGAATTTATTATCATTGCCAATTGTACTCCAGTTGCATAACCGTTGTAGTCGTTCACCTATATCTAGATCACAGATCCAATGCATTTACCAAATTTATTTTAATTGATTATTTTATATTAATTAACGACTAAAATTAACTTCTCTTAACACATAAAGCGCGTCGGGCTAGGATCGTGGCCGTCAGGAACAGGTCGACAGGCCACGATGCTGGCCCAGATAGATGCATTTAATTTATGGGCGTTTGTTGGAGTCTAATGTCACTCAAACGCTCTGATACCCCTCCAGAATGCAAGAGGACTAATAGTTCAACTCATGACTTTCCAGAAGATGTAAAACGTGCCACCATTATTTAATAAGAATATATTTGAATTGTTTCTTTGTTTTCTATGTGTGCACGGTAGTCTCTTTTTTATAAATGTTCTCAGCAGTCGATGCTGTGCAAGTGCAAATTCCAGCGCTATGTAGGTTAAGCCTACAAAATGTCTTGTGTGATTTAGTTGTTTTAATAGAGTCGTAATATTCGTGAGACGATCACTTTTAATTTTAAATTAATTAAATGGAATCTGAAAAACATTGAACTAGAAGTACCACTTTAAACAACTGACCTCGTAACATTCAACAGTCACGAATAAGTACTCTAATAATGATCCTATCACTGACATAGATTTTCATATGCACTTTCTTATGAATAATATTTAAATTCTGAAGACTTCGATGCAAGTGAGTCAATATATCTTTGATTCAGGGTCTATTTGTTCATTTACATGAGATGAAGCGACAAGTGTTAATGGTGTAAGGAAATATTACAAATGGGAATTACTGCTCGGGTTCTTTTATGACTGTGTCAACATTCCACCAACACTGAAAGTAAGGTCTTCTCTTTCCCTATCCGGAAAGTGGCATTGGCACATTTATCAAGACCAAATTCCATCTCAATGTTAATACTGAATGCTTTCACAGTACATAGTTGTCCTTCAAGTTCATAATGAAGAAGAAGAACTTAACAGAACAGAGTATATAAAATTGGCGACATGAAAATAAGTCATCTATTATATATGGATGACATAAAACTCTATGGAAAAGACGATAATGAACTACACATCATGTCTACCGTCTGATAAGAGTACACAAGGTACATGCACCACAACCATGTGTGCAACATGATAATGACCTTGTATCAAGATAAGCACTGTATGACCTAGCATTTTCTTCGGGTTCAGTAGCCCATCTCGCTCAAAAGGTCCCTGAATGAGGGTTGTTTAAGGTTGGTGAACAAAACAACTATGTTTCCAGTGGTGAATTATTCAAACTCTTAAGAATTTCTTTTAACATAGGGCTATGATGCTCCCCAGTACTTCTGCTCGTGACAAGAGATGTACATGTCACTATGGAACATGCTCAACCGGTTAAGGTGAAGCAAATCAGTGGTATTGAGCAAAATATTTGCTGCAGTCTATATTTTATACCAAGACAAACAACAGTGTCCGTTCAAAAAAGCGACGTGTTTCGTTGTAGGAACATAGGATACATTAGATCGCACTAGAGAACTAAGATGTCAAAAGATTGGACCAAACTAGAGAAAATAAATAGTTTGTCATCAGAGCAAAAAGTTTGTACAACAAACAGAAAATTCATCAAGGTGAGAATCGAAACTACTAATGTCAAAATGCAATTAGACACGGGTAGTGACATCATTATCATAAATGAAGAAATATGGCGACAAATCGGTAAGCCGAAATCATTTAAATCAAATAAATTAGCATATGGCGTTACAGGAAACAAATTATACTTCATCGGCGAATGTATTTGCAATGTAACTTTACAAGGTGAAATGGAAAGGTCAATAATTTATGTGTTGAAAACAACCTATTTGACACAGAATGCATGGAGTTATTTAAAATGTGGGATAACCCCATTAGTGTACTCTGTGAAAATGTAGTTGTTTTGCAAGGATCAAGTTGTTGTACTAAAAGAAAAGCGAGCATCGCGGTAAAAGAAAAGCAACACCTGTTTTTAGACCCAAACGGTTCAGCGAAATGTTCACGGTAGAACATATAACGATAGAGCCCTATTCCCCCAAATCGAATGGACACGCTGAGCGTTTTGTGGATACTTTTAAAAAGAGCTTTGAGAAAAGAAAAATAAGAAAGCCACAGACGAAGTCGCTCTGCAACAATTCCTAAGCATATACAGGGTGACACCGAACTTCAGTACACCAGCAGGAAGCTTATCAGCTGAAATGATCTTCGCAAGGAAGGTGAAATTAGTTTTTGATAAACTGTTACCTGGTGAACAAAGAAAAAGTACCAGGAAAGACAATCCAAAATTTTTCAGAATTGGTGATAAGGTGTACATGAGGTCTCATAAAAACGTAGAACAATATTTGGAAGAAGGAAAAATTACAAAGTCCATAGGAAAGATGCGAAATTAAAAGCGAAAAGGTATTGAAAAATGACACAGAAACCAATTGAAGAAGAGATTCATTGAGAGTGGACCAGACAGATTGGAAAAACTCATGGAATGGTTGTATGACACATTCCAGGTGCCAACACCATTACAGGTGGTGGAACCCACGTGTACAAGTGGAAGGAATAGGCAGAAAACAGAGTTCTTACAAATAGGCGCCAAAAAGAAAAGAAAATATTAAGTTGGAAAAAAGCGCTGAAAAGAGAAGATGGGTGAATACGGCAAAATAAAATTACTTGCTTCCGAAAGAAAAAACAAATTACAAGGGGAGATGTTGTAGAGAAAATTGTACTTCTTCCCACATGACAAGTCAGGCAGTCAGCCGTTGTAGGAGGTCAATAGTAGTAGAGTCGTTGTACGAGTTTTCCGTTTGAGTCAGTGTCATTTATGTGATATATACGAGTTTGAGTTACTGTCAAGGTAGACGCTTCAATGTCGATGTCTTACGATAGCACGATAAACGAGTCAAAGGTAATAAGATGCGGAATACCACCAGAACTTAATAGTGGTGCCAAGAATAATATTGTGCCGACGATAACATACAAGAGGACGAGGATTCACATTATAACACAAATACAGAAAGTCCAAGAATTACATTAGTGGAATCAAGCACAGAAAAAGCTAAACGTTATGAAAACTCTTGGTAAAAATGCTGCCTTAGATATTCTCATTGATAATTGGCAAGAGAACCCTCTCAATAGCAAATACCCAATTAGACCTAATAATGCTGATGTTCACAAAGCCCTTACTCATCAATGGTTAGCGTCATCTGGCTTAAAATCAAAGAGAGAAGGATTCACCATAGCAGCGTAGGATCAATGTCAACCTACAAGAACCTACCAGGCCAACATCTTAGGCTACCATGTTAGGCTACCAGAGCGCCAGTAGCCTAACATGTCATGTTTGTAAACAACCGGCTGAAACCATCAATCATGTTGTCTCCATATGCAGCCTTCTTGCGCCAACAGAGTATCTCAAAAGGCATGATGGATCGGCACAATATATTCACTGGGTAATTTGCAAAGATCTGGCCCTGCTTCGTAACAAGAACTGGTGGGAACTCAAAGTACCTCCAGTACTTGAAAATACACAGATATCACTCCTTTGGAACTTCACCGTTCAAGCTGATAGAAAGATAGATGAAAATGTATCAAACATTATATTGAAGGATTCAGACAAAAATCATGTTTCCTCATCGATATGACTGTCCTAATCGACATAAATGTATCTGTCAAGGCCTAACACAAACTGAGCAAATATGAAGACCTTGAAATAGAAAATGGCAAAATGTAGAACTTCAAGACTAAAACAATACCTGGGTGCTCATAGGTGCTCTAGGAATGATAGCAAAAGGGGCTGATTGTTACCTATATAAGATACCAGGAAATCCTAAAACGGAAGAAATTAAAAAAATATTGTTCATGAGAACTGATCATATCTTACGGAAAATATTATCTATGTAATCCCAAAAGCATTTTAATGAGTAAACATTATCAAAACTACTTTTGAAACAAACTTTTAAAATTTTCTTATGTTGTCACAAACATTCTCTAGAACAATACTCTGGGCGAAACTGAAAATATGGCACTCTAATCATAATACCAACTTGAACTGGCTTGTTGTCTCTTGAGGTCTCTGGCTGAGACATGGAGTGAACTTGCACAAGTACAACGCAAAAGTCAAACATATAATAATAAGAAGAAGTATAATATTTTGTGAGACTGACGACAGAGTAATAGAAGCCAGAAAACCTGATTTAGTAGTAGTGGATAGATAGAATAGAAAGTGCCAGATAGTTGACTCTAGTTCCAAATGAGGAAAAACTCAATATAAGTTTTGTCCGCGTGAATTGTTTATTTTCTCTTGAAAGAAGTTTTCTTTTTCTCAACGTTGTCTGCGTCGCTGCTATTATGTTGTGGCAGTATTCCGCATCTTATTAACTGTGACTCGTCTATCACGCCATCACTGATAGCTCCGTAAGACGACTTCGAAACGATTACCTTGACGGTAACTCGAACTCTCCAACTGAGAACTCTTACAACGACTCTATTACTACTGACTTCCTATAGCGACAAACTGTCAGACTGACTGTCTGACACGTGGGAAGGAGTGTACCATTTTCACTACAATTGGAACTCAGATAATTCCTTGCCTGTTTTGTTATTGGGTATGCGGTTTTCTTTTCATGCTTTAAGACAAGTTTTAGCATCCAGTCATCCGAATTTTTTAGAAAGGTGTTTAGACCAACGATGGCAGTCTTTAGAGTAAATTCAAGATGTAAGCGTCAACGACTCTTGGCAAGTAAAATCGTTCTCTATCTATTCTATTCTATTCGTTGTCAATAACTTTCGAGTTTTTCTATCAGGCTTACAAATTTCAGTAGTTGGCCAGTTAACCATATTGAAACTGTAAGTCACGACCGGTATCGGTAAAGTATTAATCGCTTCGTTCCTCCTTCTTATGTTCAGTTCTGTCTTACCTTGCAGTGGTTTCTCTCCGGATCTTTTCTCTCATCATTCAATGTTTAATTTCGTCCCTTTAAAATACCCCCAATTATTTGTAATTCTACTCTAGTTCTTACTCTTTTATAAACATTCTGTTGGTCGAGTTTAGCGTTGGATATTTCTGTCATTTTTCCCTTTGATAAAAGTAGCTTTTGCGTATTTATCTAGGCAAAAAATTACATCTCGATGTCATCACTAAACTGTTTTACAATTGCTAGTAAGCCCTGAAGTTGCTGGTCATTTTTTGTAAATCGCTTTAAATCTTCCATGTGAAAGAGATGGTTTATAGTTTTATCAAAAATTTTATAGCCACATTGTACTTCATCGAGCAATTCGGAAAGAGGTACTGACGTTGGATAAAAGAGGAGTGGTGATAGAGAGTCACCTTGAAAAATGCCATATGAAATTTTACATCCCCAGCATTGAAATATTCATTCTCACTATTCAAAGGCAGTGTTGTTGTCCATGATTTCATTCTTACAGATAAGAAGTTTCGCAAAGTAGGTGCTATTTTATAAACTTCGAAACATTTCTCAGTCCAGCTGTGTAGCAGATTATCAAAAGCTTTTTTATAGTCTATCTAAACCAGGTTATTGATAAGTTGTGTTATGATGATCTTCCAAAATCATCTAATTGATGAGAAGTTGACCTTTGCAAGCATAGGATCCACGGCTTATTAGAGAAGATGCCACGTTCTTTTAAGAAGTTATGAGTGTATTCGGTTAAGACAGATGTTAATATTTTATACGTGATTGTTAAGCAGGTTATGAGTCTATAGATTTTTGGTTCATTAGTTTCTTCGTCTTTCAGAAGTAGAAATGTAACATTAACTAGCCAAAAGGGCATCATATTAGGTTGCTGCACAACAATGTTGTAAAGTAATATCATGATTTTGTGAAAAAACATTCAACCAAAGGTTAAGAATTTTATTCTTTCCTGGCGACTTCTAGTTGCTTGATTTTCTGAGAACAGATCTTACCTACTCTATATTGATACTCTCCCACTTTTACTCTTCTAAGAAGTCTGAATCAGTAGATATTCAAATAATCGGAGGCTGAATCAGTAGATATTTTATCAATCCGAGGAACCTTTTTATTGAACGGTTTTTCTTCTACCCAAATTTGACTCCAAAATCCCTGCACTTCTTATTTTGATGGGACAGACGTTACTGTAATTGATATTTTACCTATCTTCCTGCAAGATGTTTTGGATTATTTGTAAACATGTTGTTGTCCTTGAAGAACCTAGCACACTTTTCATACCATGCTATGCATTTAGCATATACCTTTTGCTTGATAGTTTTTCATTGTGGTATCCATGTCGCATTTTTGTTGGTTTAATATTCTTGTCAGACTCACAGGTTTTTAAACATTTTATGTCAGACATAAGTAATTGAATTTGTTGTTGGATCCGCTTTTGCCAAATAGGATTTTGGGGGAATATTTTCGTTTTCTAATCTTTTCACCACATAGAACGGTTTGGAACTTAGTATAATAAAAGTGATTGAAGAAATTATATCTTTAAGTGTAAGACGGATTTTACCAATTTCTTTCAGGTTTCGGTTAAGGTTGTGAATTTTTGGGAGAATGTTACGTTCATCCATACTATTTTCCTTAATTTTCAGCCATTCGATCCGGATTTGATTTGTCTTGGATCATCTATTTCAGTTGGGTCAATTTCTGTGTGACTTTCTCCATCAATTTATTTTCATCTTTCATATTTATGGATGGTTAAAAAAGTATTTCACTTTGCTTATCAGTTACATGGACTCTTTCTATCATTACTGCATTTTCATCAGGCCTGCGTTGGTCTGAAATTCTTTCTTCAGTAGTTTCTTTAGCTGCATCTTCCATCCCTTTATCCCTTACTGATTGCTTAATCTGGTCAACCTCTAATTCAGCTAGTAATTTCTTTTTTGTATAATGTTTATTCCGATTTTGGCAAGTTTGTTACTGTCTATGTAGAATCATATTTAAAGATGTTTCTCTCTCCAATTCTGAAAAGCTTGTTCAGTATTGGATTTATTTATGGGGAAATACATGGCACGATAAAAGACCTTAAGAATTTCTTAATTACCTTCATTGGGCTATCTTTCATTCCTTTTCCTTTGATTATTTGATGATGAGCGAAGTATGGATAGCCATCTGTTAGAATATTCCGGTTATGGGGGTACTTCCATTTCCTTTGTTTCGAGAAGATTTGAACCAGTAGCTGATTTTTCGCACTCAGCTTTGTTCCTCTCTGGGGTGCAGGGCCCTTGTTGATACAGGTGATAACAGATCCGGTGTGAATTTTGGTTTGCTCTCATTGAAACATGAAGACATTGGACGTTGACATAAGGGGAGAGATCTGTCAGGTTAGAGCTAATCTTTTCAGAAAACACCATCTCCAAATTCTTTGAATGAAACCGTTACTCGTAACGAAATTTCATGAGGCTCACAGACGGATATTTGCTTCTAATTTTTTATTGATAGATTTATCTCTCGGCATAGTTGCTTCGTAGTATCTTAAACTTGGGTATCATTCGTTCTTTCTGTGTTAGTTCGAGGCATATTGTTTTGTTATTGTTTTGCTTCGTTTGTGACTTATACTTTCATGTGTGTGTAGTGTAAAATCGACATAGTTGTGTAAATATTGGTGTGTAAGTGTAATCCTATTGATATTAAAATGAATACGTGGTTGCATAGACATTCGAATGTATGCGTAATTGATCAATTTACGTACTCACTGTTTTGTTCCACTTATATTTTATAGATTGTGGAGGGGCAATGGCCCAGTGGTTAGGGCAGCGGACTCGCAGTCGTAGGATCGCGGTTTCGATTCCCAGACCGGGCATTGTGAGTGTTTATTGAGCAAAAACACCTAAAGCTCCACGAGGCGCCGGTAGTGGGTGGTGGTGAACCCAGCTATATTCTTTCACCACAACTTTCTCTCACTTTTTCTTCCTGCTTCTGTTGTACCTATATTTCAAAGGGCCAGTCTTGTCACCCTCTGAGTCATGCTGAATATCCCCGAGAACTACGTTAAGGGTACACGTGTCTGTGGAGTGCTCAGTCACTTGCACGTTAATAAATGAGCTGCGACGTCACTGGTGCCAGGCTGTATCGGTCCCTTTACCTTTCCCTTGGATAAAACTGGTGGCGTGGAGAGGGGAGGCTGATATGCGTGGGCGACTGCTGGTCTTCCATGAACAAACTTGCCCAGACTTTGCGTCGGAGGGCAACCTTCTAGGTGTAATCCTATGGTCATTCATGACCGAAGGGGGTCAGAACAATTTTATAGATTGTAAACTGCCCGATGTTGATTTTGCTTCTTTCGCTCATGCCTCACTGTGGTTGTAGGTTACTTTCCTATAACGAGCAGAGTAAGTTTATGCTTCAGGAGTACACTCGAATCATCATAGCTGATGTCTGTTGAAATATAACAAATACAAACCAAGGGCCGGCGTAGCCACCATTTCTTCCAGCTGATACACACTGGATGTTCCTCTTGCACGTGAAGGCGGTGTCTTTGTCTAGTCCCGATTAAAACGTATAGTGGAAGCATGATGCTAGTTTGTCATAGTCGCTTGCGATTGACGGCTATCGGTTAGTATACGGATTATGTATGTGTGTTTGTGTGTGTATGTGTGTGTGTGGGGGGGGTGAGTATGTGCACGTATAAATTTACAGATATTTATGTTTTTAAACTGTCAATTAGCTGTGCAAATGCTTTTATAAAATCATGTTGTATGTATATATATATAACATGCATGTATGTGTGTAAATTTATATGTGCGCGTGTCTGTGAGCCTGCGCACGCATCTATGCAAGTATGTATAAAATTAGATACGTAGTTATAACGTGTGAGATATTGGCAGATATAAGTAAAGAGAGAGACAGAGAAAGACAAGGAAATTGAGAAAGAGATGGGGAGGGAGCAAGCAAAGGAAAAGAGAGTGATTAAAGGTTATTCAATAAGTCTATATGTTGTCTTGGAAACACTATCAGAGTCAATAATTTAGCTTCAACTTAGCAACATGCCAAGTGTAAAGCGTATATTCTGCGAGTGGAAATACAGTTGACTACTGTAAGCTATATTCTCTTCAATGTTTAATTCTAGCATGTGTGATTGTCAAAACACACACACACATACACATACACACACACACAGACAGAATAATTAAGACTCAACTTAATTTGATTAGAATTAACATCATTTATTAGAAGGTTCGCATTAAGATAACAAGAAATGTTCATTGAAAAAGTTCTGCATTTGCGTTCCCTAATTTAACTTGTTGCATGATTTAAAAATTTTACCGCCGCTTTAGCAGTGATAGCTTTAGTTGTAATATTCTCATGATACAAAATAGCTGCTAAACCAATAGGAAGGCTTCTAGTTCACAAATATTGGTTAATTCCTTTAGATATTCTGCAGTCGTTTAAGTTATTCTATCATATTACGATAATAAACCAAACGATGTGTAACTACTCAAACATAATACTTGCACAATACCTCTACAGTTTTCTGTCCTGTTCTCCTTCTCTCTTCACACACACACACACACACACACACACACACACACACACACACACACACACACACACACACACATCTGTGCGTGCGTATATATATATATAGGTGTGTGTATGTGTGAATGTGTGTACGTAAATGTTTAAAGGTTTGATATTGAGGAAAAAGAGGGAATTCAACATTTAAAAATAAAGAGCTTCTATTTTAATTTCTGTAGGAATTAAAGTTGACAATGACACAGCAATGACTTTCGAAACTATTACAAAGTTGAGAGACGAAGAGTACAAAGGAAAGATTCTGAAGAAATTGATAAAATACAAAAAAAGGCTTTCAAAAAACCAAGAATTAAAAATGTTTTCATCATAGTTTATTTTTTTATTTATATATATATATATATATATATATGAAGTATTTATGAAATGTAAAAGCCGGACTGGACTATTTTATGCGCAACTCCATTGTCTCCCGAGACAAATAGGATGCCAAAAATATATATATATATATATATATATATATTATATATATATATATATACACCTATATATATATGTATATATATACCTATATATCTGTATATATATACCTATATATATATACACCTATATATATATGTATATATATACCTATATATCTGTATATACATACCTATATATCTGTATGTATATACCTATATATATATATGTATATACTTATATATATGTATATATATATATATATGCATATATATATATATATATATGCATATATATATTAATATACATATATATATACATATATATACTTATATATACATACACACATATACTTATATATGATTGATTGATTGATTGATTGATTGATTCTAGTTTCAGCTTATGAGCTGTGGTCATGCTGGGGCACCGCCATTTGGTGTTGCTACTTGGTTTCACTTCATGGAGGCTTTCTAGTAACAGCTATTAGGTGCATGAGAGAGTTCGATGCAGCTGCCCTAATCTGCCCCTCCTGCCGTGAAGTTGGTTCATCTGGGACACCTGACAGGAAGAGATCCATTTTCATTTTAAAGACATCTGTATCCACCCCATGCAGGTCTCTCAGGTTCACCGGGAGGATATTGAAGAGCTGTGGGCCTCGGAAGCCCAGGCTATCACAGAATCTTGTCCTACATCTTGATGGCAGGTTTGGAGTCCTAGGCACCACGCAGTGGCGCCCAGTTCTGGCATTTGCGTAACTCTCGATGCCAAAGTTCAGGACACTTCCCTCCAGGATCTTCCAGATGTATATTATGGCATATCTTTCCCGCCTACGCTCCAGGGAATATAATTTTAATCTCTTGAGTCTTTCCCAGTAGCTTACATTCTGCATAGAGGCTATCTTCTTCGTGTAGCTTCGTTGGATCGCCTCAAGTTCTGTGATCAACTTGACGCTGGACGGTGACCATAGCTGAGAGCAATAGTCAAAGTGACTTAGGACAAGTGTCTTCCAGAGGACCATCATGGTTTCTTGTTCTCTTGTTCTAAAGGTTCTAAGAATCCATCCAGCCAGCCGTCTGCATTTCATTGTCAGTTTAGCAACATGTACATGAAAGGTCGCGTCATCACTCATGTGAATACCCAGGTCACGCACTGATTGTGCCTCTGGGATTGCAATCCCTCCGGGTCCAGTGTATTCCTTGGGTATTGCATTCAGTTTTGCATGCTGATAGTATAAAGCTTGAAACTTTTCAGCATTGAACTGCATGCTATTCTTTTCAGCCCACTTGTATATTTCGTCCAGCTCATATTGCAGGTGCCTAGTGTCTTCAGGGTTCTGTATTGCCTGTGAAACTTTTGTATCATCTGCATAACTTGTGATCGTGGCTCTCCGCGTGGCTGAGGGCATGTCTGAGAGGGCCATTATGAACAGTAGTGGTCCCAAAACAGTGCCCTGTGGAACACCGCTCACTATTTGCGTGCTAATGGAAGTGGCCCCATTGGCTACTACCACCTGACTTCTATTCTTCAGAAAGTCGTGAAGCCATTCTCCTAGTTTTCCAACTATGCCAAGATCACGCAGTTTGTGACATGTCATTCCATGATCGACTTTATCGAAGGCCTTTGCGAAGTCGAGATATATGACTTCCACATTTGAGTGGTTGAGCAGTTGTTTCAGCATCCAGTCATAGTGCTGCAGGAGCTGAGTTAAGCAGCTTCTTCCTGGTCGGAAACCATGTTGGGTGTCAGGCAGCAAGTCATTTTCTTCAAGGAAGGTGATTAGTTTCCTTCTGACTATTCGTTCCATGACCTTGCTGATGTGTGAGGTCAGAGAGATAGGTCTGTAGTTCTTGGCCTCCGCTCTGCTACCTCCTCTATGAATAGGGCATATTTTACCTTCCTTCAGTTTTCTTGGAAGTTTGCCAGCTGCAAGGAAGCTCTGAAAGAGGAACTGCAGTGGTCTTGCTAAGACTCTCTTACATACTTTTAGGAGGATTGCCGGGAATCCATCGGGGCCAATAGCTGAGTCTATTTTCATTTCATCTATAGCGTTTATTACATCGTCTTCCTTTATATCGATGTAATTTATCGTCGCCGCCTCTGATTCTATATCTGCAGTGGTAAAGAAGTCAGTTGGATTGCTGATTTGGAAATGCCCAAGGGGTGGAGTGAAAACACTCTTGAATTGTTCATTCAGTATTTCACTTACCCTCATTGGTTTTCCTGTGAGTGTGCCATCCGTTTCAAGGAGTGGCCCTATCCTACAGTGCACCGTAGCTGTTTCTTTGGCATACCTGTAGAAAGCTCTGGGGTTAGTTTTTATGTTGTCTATATCCCAGCCTTCTTTGTCTGCTCTTTCCTTCTCATGGGAGAGTTGCAGACAATTTTCAATTTCTAACAGTTTTATTTTCAGGCGGGACTTTTCACTGCTATCAATTTGTTTGTTTAGGCGATTTGAAATTTTTGTACGGCGTCTCATTAAAATTTTTCTCTCTCTGGAGATTTTGTTCTTGTGTACAGTGGCCTTTCTCTCTGGGACACATTTGTAGCATATGGCTTGCATTACAGACATGAATTGTTGAAGTATCATGTCGATGTCCGGCGAGGAGAGACATTCAGGCCAGTTTTGTTTGAGGATCTCTTTCTCAATTTGTTTCCAGTTTGCCTTCTTGAAGTTCAAGCTGGAAAGATTCTGAGGGTTTCTTGTAGGCTGCATGTCCGTGCTCTCTTTTGGCCCGTACATGGTCAGCTCTACCATGTTGTGATCCGAGAGTAGTGTCGGTGTCACTTTCACATTATGGATGAGATCTATATTATTTGTGAAGCAGAGATCCAG
>NC_043008.1:45353830-45359472 GCF_006345805.1 Octopus sinensis
CGGTCTTATTTATAAACGCTATTTAAAGGCCAGATACATATATATATATACATATATATATATACATATATATATACATATATATATATACATATATATATATATATATATACACATATATATATATATACATATATATACATATATATATATATACATATATATATACATATATATATACATATATATGTGAGATCTCGAATAACCCAATTTCTGGAAAGCAACAGACGGCTGATCTCCAACCAACATGGGTTCCGTAATGGAAGGGACTGCCTAACGCAGCTCCTGCATCACTTTGAGGACATTTTGAGAGCTTTGGGAGAGGGCTCCAACACCGATGTCATCTACCTTGATTTCAGTAAGGCCTTCGACAGGGTCGATCACAAGATCCTATTGAAAAAACTATCCAACATCGCGGCGTCCAACAACATCAGAGACTTGGGAGTAATTGTGGACAACAACGTAAGCTGGGCCACTCATATAAACACCAAAGTTGACATGGCCCGCCAAATGTGTTCCTGGATTCTCAGAACTTTCCAGTCGAGAGATATCCACACCATTATCCTTCTCTTCTCCACTTTTCCGACCCCCACCTTGAATACTGTTGTCCACTGTGGTCTCCCCACACAATACAAGGTATCATAAAAGTTGAAGCACCTCAAAGGGCAATCACAAAAAGATAGATGGCATGACAGCCTCGACTATTGGGGTCGACTAGAAAAGCTAAAACTCTATTCTCTCCCTCCAACGTCGTCGTGAGCGCTACATCATCTGCATGATGTGGAAAATATTCCATCAGCATTGCCCAAATGATGTTGGCATCACCTTTAAGGTACATCCAAGGCTTGGGCCCCGTGCCATCCGCCCAAAACAAAAATCGCACTCCCATCTCATAACAACAATACGGCACAATTATTTCACCTCAATTGGCCCCGCTCTCTTTAACATTACAAGAAAACACATTAAAACAGAAACTGACCCTATAGGGTTCAAGAAGTCTTTGGACAGATTCCTTCAAGAAATCCCGGATAAACCCCCTACACCCGGATATGTCTCTGTAAACAATAACTCTCTACTTGAGTGGGCCATAGTGCCCAAATTCTGACTTGAAAGACTTCACCAGGTGGTGCTATTAAGTTAGACATGGCCTGGGCCAATAATGGCCGAAACCTATCAAAGTATCAAAGTATCAAAGTATATATATACATACATATATATACATACATACATATATATATATACATACATATATATATATACATACATATATATACATACATACATATATATACATACATACATATATATACATACATACATATATATACATACATACATATATATACATACATATATACATACATACATATATATACATACATACATAAATATACATACATATATATACATACATATATATATATATACATACATATATATATATACATACATATATATATATATACATACATATATATATATACATATATATATATACATATATATATATATATACATATATATACTTTGATACATACTTGATAGGTTTCGGCCATTATTGGCCCAGGCCATGTCTAACTTAATAGCACCACCTGGTGAAGTCTTTCAAGTCAGATTTGGGCACTATGGCCCACTCAAGTAGAGAGTTATTGTTTACAGAGACATCCGGGTGTAGGGGGTTTATCCGGATTTCTTGAAGGAATCTGTCCAAAGACTTCTTGAACCCTATAGGGTCAGTTTCTGTTTTAATGTGTTTTGGTGTAATGTTAAAGAGAGCGGGGCCAATTGAGGTGAAATAATTGTGCCGTATTGTTGTTATGAGATGAGAGTGCGATTTTTGTTTTGGGATATATATATATATATATATATATACATATATATATATACATACATATATAATATACATATATATATATATATATATACATATATATATATACACATTATATTATTACATATATATATATATATATATATACAATATATATATCATATATATATATATATACAATATATATATATTATATCTATATATATACATATATATATATATATAATATATATATATATATATACATATATATATATCCATATATATATATAATATATTCTATATATACATATATATATATATACTTTGATACTTTGATACTTTGATAGGTTTCGGCCATTATTGGCCCAGGCCATGTCTAACTTAATAGCACCACACTGTGTGAAGTCTTTCAAGTCAGAATTTGGGCACTATGGCCACTCAAGTAGAGATTTATTGTTTACAGAGACATATCCGTGTGTAAGGGTTTATCCGGATTTCTTGAAGGAATCTGTCCAAAGACCTCTTGAACCCTATAGGGTCAGTTTCTGTTTTAATGTGTTTTGGTGTAATGTTAAGAGGGGCGGGGCCAATTGAGGTGAAATAATTGTGCCGTATTGTTGTTATGAGATGAGAGTGCGATTTTTGTTTTGGGCGGATGGCACGGGGCCCAAGCCTGGATGTACCTTGAAGGTGATGCCAACATCATTGGGCAATGCTGATGGAATATTTTCCACATCATGCAGATGATGTAGCGCTCACGACGACGTTGGAGAGAATAGAGTTTTAGCTTTTCTAGTCGACCCCAATAGTCGAGGCCTGTCATGCCATCTATCTTTTTGTGGATTGCCCTTTGAGGTGCTTCAACTTTTATGATACCTTGTATTGTGTGGGGAGACCACAGTGGACAACAGTATTCAAGGTGGGGTCGGGCAAAAGTGGAGAAGAGAAGGATAATGGTGTGGATCTCTCTCGACTGGAAAGTTCTGAGAATCCAGGAACACATTCTGCGGGCCATGTCAACTTTGGTGTTTTATATGAGTGGCCCAGCTTACGTTGTTGTCCACAATTACTCCCAAGTCTCTGATGTTGTTGGACGCCGCGAGAGTTTCACCTGAAGGAAGGGAGTATGGGAGTTTCAGGGCATCCTCTTTTCCAAAGTGGATTAGCTCAAATTTATCCTCGTTCAGCAGCCTATTGTTTTTTTCTGCCCATTGGATAACAGCCAGTAGATCTGACTGAGGCATGTCCGGTCACTCGCCTCATTTATGACCTTCTGTAGCTTGGAGTCATCTGCAAAGATTTTTATGTTGCTGTGCTTGATGATGTCATTAATGTCATTATGTAAATGATAAAGAAGTGGGCCCAGCACAGTGCCTTGCGGAACGCCACTACTGACTTTGGCTGGGCTTGATTTTACCCCCTTCAACTACAACATGTTGAGATCTGTCTGTCAGGAAACACTTGATCCATTTCAGTAACTTTCCAGAGACACCAATGTTAGATAGTTTTTTTCAATAGGATCTTGTGATCGACCCTGTCGAAGGCCTTACTGAAATCAAGTAGATGACATCGGTGTTGGAGCCCTCTCCCAAGCTCTCAAAATGTCCTCAAAGTGATGCAGGAGCTGCGTTAGGCAGTCCCTTCCATTACGGAACCCATGTTGGTTGGAGATCAGCCGTCTGTTGCTTTCCAGAAATTGGGTTATTCGAGATCTCACCACCCTCTCAAATACCTTGATGATATGAGAGGTGAGTGAGATCGGACGGTAATTCACTGCAAGGGACTTGTTTCCCTTTTTTCGAAAACTGGGACAACAGACTGGGACAGAAGGTTTTTGGAATATAGCCAGCATCCAGTGAGTTTCTCCACAGATTAGCAAGGGGAGATGCAAGTTGGTGTCGACACACCTTCAGGACACAAGCAGGGAACCTATCGGGGCCTACTGCTGAATTGTGTTTTATTTCGTTTATCGCCGCTAAGACATCAGGGGCACTAAACGTTATGTCCGATATAGTGTGTTGGGGGTTGACATCACTGATACAGCCCAGATCGGCCATATCAGAATTGCTGAAACAGAGCAGTATTGTTTTTGCAGTATCTCGGCCATGGATTTGGCATTATCTTGGAGAGTGCCAGTTTCGTCAATTAGAGGGCCTACAGTGGAGACAGTGACCTCTGCGTTTCCTCGCAAATGAAAAGAACACTTTGGGGTTGAGTTTGATTTTTTCAATGGCCCACTTCTCCTCAGCTGATCTTTGGTTATTGATGAGGGTCTTCATGCATTGTTGGAGGTTATATTTTTTAGATTCAAGCAGTGCGATAGCCGTCGAATGTGTGGTTGCTGTTGGCAGTACTTTAGTTTGTTAATTTTTTTGTTTGTTCTTTTTATTTTTCTGATAATGGTTTTTCTGTTTTGGGGGATTCTGCACTTTTTGTTCACAGGTCTTGGTGGGGAGTGTTTTGCACATATGTCTGTGACGGTGTCTACAAAGATCTGCCAAGATGTTTTATTGTTGGTGGAGATGTGTGTATGTGTAAAGGACCAGTCAACATGTGATAGCTCGTTCCTGATTGCATCCCATGCATTATGGAGATCCATGTTGTCAAATGGGTGGGCTGGAGGAAGGTCACTAGGATTAGCTTTCGGCTGGTGGAATTTCATGTTACAGAGAACCATGTCATGGTCTGAAAGAAGGGTTTTTTCCACTGTAACGTTATGTATAGTGTTAGTGTGGTTACTAAACACTAGGTCCAAAATGTTCTGATGTCTTGTTGGTGCAAGGACAAGTTGGGACAAGAAAAACTCATTCGTAAAGTCGAAAAGTGACTCTGCTGCTTCTTTGTCAGCGGTTGAGGCGGGAGTGCTTGGTTTCAAACAGTTTGTAGTCCAGTCAACACAGGTAGATTGAAGTCTCCCATCATGAGTATGTTGCTAGAATGGCACTGTTGATAAAAGCACTTAATGCTGTTGAGGCATTCTTTAAAGCACAGTATGGTGTTTGGGGCGGCCTATAGAGCCCAATTACTGTCAGGTCAGTGGCTTTGTTGTGCACGGTGACTGATTCACAGTAGCCGTTGGAGAATATACTATTTTCCATCTGTCGTAATAATCATGCAGGAAAATGGCAGTTCCCCCCTTCCTCCTGCCGATACGATCCGCGCGGATGGTTGTGAAATTCTTCACTCTCACTTCGGCTTCCAAGTGGGAGTTGTCAAGGTGGTCTCAGTGAGATGAAGAAAGGGAGTTGGTGTGAATGGTTACCAACCCAGTCTTCAATGAATTGACCTTCCACTTTTGTGCATTGATGGAAGGGCTGACACCTTGTGCATTGAGTAGGAATGTGGAGTTAGTGTAGTGGCTGGTTTTGACTGTGCAGGGGGCTTGGATTTTTTGTGTGTGTTAGTGGCAGCAATGTGGGGAATTGGTGCACTGGGGTAATAGCATAGGATGGTGTTGAGTGATGGCTAGAATGTTTTTGTGTATCTCTTTTGCCATGTTCAACATGGCTAAAAAAGAATTTTCCTGCTTAGGAAGCAGTTTTTGGCTGGAGGTGTGGTTGCACTGTTGGATAGGGTTGTAGTTTCCACTTTTGTTGTTGTTGTTTTTGTGTCTTCCTGAAAAACTGACCAGCATTACTGCAGCATGATGTGTTTCTATTTTTATTTTTATTCAGGTTTGTGTGTTGGCTTGAAGCCCCGTTTCTGTTTGTGCGTCGGGTCCCTGGAAGATGAGTGAAGGGACAGTCACTCAGTAGACATGTTCTCTCACGTTGGGAATACCGGCAGATTTGGGACCCGAGTTGTGTGTATTTGAATTTTGATTTACTAT
>NC_043008.1:45359572-45362072 GCF_006345805.1 Octopus sinensis
TCGTCCTCAGCCGCTTGGACTACTGCTCCCAGCTATGGTCACCACACAATATAAAACTAACAGCAAAGCTCGAAGCAATTCAAAGAAGCTGCACAAAGAAGATCGTCTCAATGCAAAATATCAGCTACTGGGAAAGACTGAAAGTATTAAACCTCTTCTCCCTAGAGCGAAGGCGGGAGAGATATGCGGTGATATACATCTGGAAAATCCTGGAGAGTCTTGTCCCAAACTTTGGCATTCAAAGTTACCCCAAACGCAGAACGGGGCGCCACTGCATGGTGCCAAAGATTCCAACATCACCATCAAAATACAGGTCCAGATACTACAACAGTTTGGGTTTCAGAGGACCACAGCTCTTTAACATCCTCTCTAAATGCCTGAGAGATTTACATGGTGTGGTTGTGGGTTTCTTTAAAACTAAACTGGATCTCTTCTTGCCGGGGGTCCAGATGAACCTACCTCACGACAGAAGACACAGATGCGTGCAGCGGCATCGAACTCCCTTGTTGATCAAGTGCCACGTATCAGAGGTGGATTCACATATTAGTAGGTCATTCAGCGGTGGTGCCCCAGCATGGCCGCGGCCTTCGGGCTAAAACATTTTAAAGGATATATATATATATACATCACTCATGTGAATACCCAGGTCACGCACTGATTGTGCCTCTGGGATTGCAATCCCTCCGGGTCCAGTGTATTCATTGGGTATTGTATTCAGTTTTGCATGCTGATAGCATTAAGCTTGAAACTTTGCAGCATTAAACTGCATGCTATTCTTTTCAGCCCATTTGTCCAACTCACATTGCAGGTTCTTAGTGTCTTCAGGGTTCTGTATTGCCTGTGAACCTTTTGTATCATCTGCATAACTTCTGATCGTGGCTCTCTGCGTGGCTGAGGGCATGTCTGAGAGGGCCATTATGAACAGTAGTGGTCCCAAAACAGTGCCCTGCGGAACACCGCTCACTATTTGCGTGTTAATGGAAATGGCCCCATTGGCTGTTACCACCTGACTTCTATTCTTCAGAATGTTATGAAGCCATTCTCCCAATTTTCCAACTATGCCAAGATCACGCAGTTTGTGACATATCATTCCATGATCGACTTTATCAAAGGCCTTTGCAAAGTCGAGATATATGACTTCCACATTTGAGTGGTTGAGCAGTTGTTTCAGCACCCAGGCATAGTGTTGTAGGAGCTGAGTTAAGCAGCTTCTTCCTGGTCGGAAACCATGCTGGGTGTCAGACAGCAAGTCATTTTCTTCAAGGAACATGATTAGTTTATTGCGGACTATTCGTTCCATGACTTTGCTGATGTGTGAGGTCAGAGAGATAGGCCTATAATTTTTGGCATTAGCTCTGCGACCTCCCTTATTGATAGGGCATGTTACTTCCTCTTTCAATTTGACTGGGAGCTTACCAGTTGCAAGAAAGCTCTGAAAAAGAGGTCCAGCAGCTGAGTTTGTATCAATCTCATCAATGGCTAGTGTGATATCATCATCTTCAATGTTGATGTACTCAATTTTTTTTTGCCTCTTTGGCCGTAGGTAATGTGGCAAAATATTATTCTGGGTTGTTTACTTGCCTGTGTCCTAGAGGTGTAGTGAACACACTTTGGAAATGTTCGTTCAGTATTTCACTTATCCTCGTGGGATTTCCTGTGAGAGAGCCATCATTTTGGAAGAGAGGTCCTATTTTCTGGTGCACTGTGGCTGTCTCTTTGGCAAACTTAAAGAAAGCTTTAGTGTTTGATTTTCTATTTTCTATTACCCAAGCTTTTTCATCTGCTCTCTCCTTTTCATGGGACTGGTGCAGAGTTTTCTTAATTTCCATTAGCTTTCTCTCTAGGCGAGACTTCTGACCACTTTTGGTGTGCTTGCTCAGGCGATTCGCAATCCTTGTCCATCATCTCATAAGAATCTTCCTTTCTCTAGGGATCCTGTTTTTGTTTTTGTGTGTGCTGGCCCTGCACACTGGGACATATTTGTCACATATGGCTTGTATTATGGACATGAAGTGTTTGTGTTTCATGTTAATGTCCGGTGTGGAGAGACATTTAGGCCAATCCTGCTTGAGGATCTCTTTCTCAATCAACTTCCACTTGGCTTTATGAAAGTTTAAGTTGGAGAGATGGTGGATGCTTCGTATAGGCTGTGTGTCTGCGGAGGCTTTTGGTCCATACATAGACAGCTCTATTATGTTGTGATCCGAGATCATTGTCGGCATCACATTAACATTATGGTTAATATCCATATTGATTGTGAAGCATAGATCTAGTATATTATCTGCCCTTGTTGGTTGTAGAACTATTTGCTCCATGAAAGAGGCATTTGTGAGATGGAGCAGGGTCTCTGCCTGTACCTGCTGATGGTGTGTCATCCCTGAGAGCATCTGCCTCCCTGGTGGGCGATATGCAGTGCATATGACGATATTCAGTTCTCTTATGTGTACAATTTGAGTGTCACACACTGAGTTTTAATATGACATTAGGACCTGGGACGTGA
>NC_043008.1:45367072-45394572 GCF_006345805.1 Octopus sinensis
ACTCCGATCCCTCAACTAGATTGACGCATAATACCACAATTAGGTCTTCCTCATATTTTTCTTATTGTCGGTTGTTGTTGACGAGTGTACGTGGGCTTCTGTTAGAATACTTTTCATTGAACTGGTCTGTATTTTGCACTTTATGGTGGTGTGCGTTTAGAGAATTTGATTCATTCTATGGGCCATATTTAGGACATTCTATGGCCCCTTCTTGACTTGATTCATTCTACGGTCCCTTCCGCTTCTTTTCTGTCTTCTCCTTCCTTTTCATCTCCTTCATCTTGACAGCTGCTGATCAAAGCATCAAAATTCAGAACCAAATATATCTCCGCACCCATAAACTCAGTTTTTTCAGATCTGATACTACCTACCTTACGCGCATTCACAAAGAAAAAGAGAGACAGAGAAAAAAAAGAGGAAAGTGTCCTACCTAATTGAAGACAATGGAAATATTTACAAAACATTTCGTTTAATGTTTTCCTTCAATTTAATTGTTTTTTCTTAATTAATGTACACCCTTGTTTTAGTTGAAAAAGTCGAAAAGTCAGAAACCGGTATTAACCGTTACAAAAGGTATTTCAGGATAAAATTATTTTAGCATTTTCTACCTTATCTATTTTCCTTATAGATAACCCTAACCCTATAAGCGCAGAAGTGGCTGTGTGGTAAATAGCTTGCTAACCAGGCACATGGTTGCGGGTTCAGTCTCACTGCGTAACACCTTGGGCAAGTGCTTGTGAGTGGATTTGGTAGGCGGAAACTGAAAGAAGCCCGTCTTATATATATATATATATATATATATATGGGTGTGTGTGTGTCCATTTTGTCCCCCCCCCCACCATCGCTTGACAACCGATGCTGCTGTGTTTACGTGAGACCGATAGAATAAGTACTAGGTTTACAAAGAATATGTCCTGGGGTCGATTTTCTCGACTAAAGTCGGTGCTCCAACTTGGCCGCAGTCAAATGACTGAAACAAGTAAAATAATAAAAAATAAAAGAACATATATTGGTAGTTTTAATCATTGTACTTCTGACAATTGATAGTAAGACGCATTTGTTGTTTTTATTGAAACTGCTGCTCTTATTAACCCACCTTAGCTGAATGTTTATTGAAATTGTTCACAGACAAATACAAGCAACGGATATACGGCATGGCTTCTTATATGAACTATCACACCTGAATCTATTTTATTAGCATCTCCGTTTTGCTATAAATATGTGAAAATATATTCTGTTGTGTCTGGGGAGAGTCATTTTCTTTATGTGTCTTATAATATAACACACTCACCGGTAAAATTTACACTTTTTTCTTATTTTTATTTTTCTAAAATTTTCGTTGCGTCTTGCAACCTTTTCAAGTGTGTTATATTATAAGGCACAAAAAGAAAATGACTCTCCCCAGACACAACAGAATATGCTTCAACACACGAACTCATAAAGAATCTTGCAAACCATATCCCAAAACAAAATATATTCTGTTTTTAGGAAACATGATTTATTTGCAAAACTGTTACAATTAGAAATATGTTGACTAGAGAAAATGCTGCCAATTAATGTGCATTAGTTGAAACTAATGTATTTTGTGGAAATCCATCCGACTCTACATGTCGCAAATGCGAGAAAACGTGAATGTATCCATTTCACTGGACGTCAACAAAAGGACTGTCATTAATACAGGAATATCGACAACGACGTTAATAAAGTTGTGTTGAATAGATTACAAAAACAACCGGTTATAATTATTTCCATTTTAAAAATTGTATTGTTTTTATTGAAAAAGGCGTGTGTGTGTGTTTTTGTATGTATGTATGTGTGTGTGTGTGTGGTGGTTTGAGTTTAGATACGTGAAAACAAAAATATTAGAAACTGAAGACGGTCAGATTATGGTTGGACAAAATGTAGGAAAAATAACCATTAAACAATACAAGAAAAAATACTCCACTTAATATCTAGTCCTAAAATAGTGTTTTGCTTATCTAAA
The DNA here is from genome assembly GCF_006345805.1 of Octopus sinensis. NCBI lineage: Eukaryota > Metazoa > Mollusca > Cephalopoda > Octopoda > Octopodidae > Octopus > Octopus sinensis. The sequence goes on from NC_043008.1 coordinate 45,369,057, forward strand.
TTCTAAACGCAGCTAATCTGATTATGTTTCTTTAAATATCGAATGAAGAATTTTGTTTATGGACTTAATTTCATTCAACATTTAGTAATCTATTTAGGGAAGAAAGTCGATAAGAAAATGGAGTATGGAAATAAAAGAACAAAACAAAGTAAAAAAGGAATATAAGATAATGGAGCAGGATAAGGATAATACAATCATGTCACAAATATTTTAAAACTCATCCACACAAATTGAATAGAATTGAGGAATATAAATATCTTGGTAAGGAATTTATGGTTTAGAGGAAAGTACATGTTAGACATAAAAAAAGAATATTAAGTACAGAATAAAAATGAAATTACTTTTCTCCTTCGGGAATTTATATTTTAGGAAAGCAAGAATAATGAAAACTATACGACGTTATGTAATTGATGAATGCATTTACGTTGAAATGCTCGAAACATAAAAAATAATTATACAATACTAGAAGCAAATAGAAATTACGGAAGGACAAAATGTAAAATGTCTTATATCTTTAACAAATACCGTTATCAAAAGCTAAAATGTTATCGTTTCTTTCTACCACCAATGCAACAACAAAAATAATAACAGCAATAATAATAATAATGATAACAATACCTTACAACTGATACTTGATTTATGAGAGAAATGTCAAGAATTGACTCTAAACATAACGACGATAATAGAAATGGAACTTATAGTCATGACGTGCATCCGTCCATTGTTCTGTGGGATAACAGCGCGAGTCCGGTCGTAATCACGCTACTGCTAAGCAACAGAGTCAAAAAAATATTAGTATGGTTTAGAGAGGACAATAAATTGTTGTTTGAATATTTCATCAGGAGTCAACCAGAGAATGAGGTTATACAAAAAGATTAACAAATCCCTGGAAGAATGTTACCACCAAGATTAGGTAGAGTTATCTGAGTGAACGGAGACTGGCCCATTAAACTAGACAAAGTAAGATCAAGTATTAGCTAGAAAAAATGGAGCAAGGGGAAATTCCACTTGTTAACAGAAATGAACTGGTGAATATCATTGTTCCAGAAGAAATGTGTGTTGTATATGGAAGAAAAAAAACAGCTGTGGAGGACCACGGTTCACCTAGAGCTGAACTACCAAAAGAAATCAGTCCAGAATTAGTTGCCCTCTGTGACAAAAAAATTCTAGAAGTAATACTTTATGAAGAGAGAGAAGAATTGAAACCTTTGTGAAAGGAGGAAACTGGAATCAGAGGTTGAGAAAGCGAATGAAGTGGTTCTGGGAATTCTAACTAATGACATCACAGAGTTGAATTATTTGATGTATGCTGCTGCATAACTTATCACGGAAGGAATAGGGATGCTGAAGGAAAGAGGAAGTGATGTGAAGAAGCATTCTGGAGAGGTAAAATCAAAAGAAACATCGTGAGAAGGAGAAAGGATTTAAGATGGAAAAAGTAAGAGGTGGAAATATGATTCAAGCAAAGTGCAACAGAATGACATGAATAGGAAGCACCATCTGGACGAAAATGGAATTCCGTCTCAGAAAGGTTAAAACAAAAGTGCGTGAAATTGAGATCGAAAGGGACGAGGAAAAGGGACCAAACAAAACCAATTATTTGGAACTAACCAGAAACTGTTCTACGAAACTTCAAATAGAAGAAAATGAGAAGTGCAGAGTTAACCTTATCTCCACAGAAGTATCTTCGTTTTGGAGCAAGCTTTGATCAGAGGAAGTGAAATACGATGAGAGGGCAATTTAGTTTGAAAGAGTCACACAGGAATTCAATGACAATGGGGCGCACGATGTCATTACCGTTATTATCGGTATTATTAAGACGGCCAACTAGGAGACAGCCAGCCCTGGCATAATTCAAGGATTTTGTTAAAGAGAAGGCCGAATTAAGTTGCATTCAAAGCTACAAGTGTCTTCGCTTCTCGAAATTGCAAATTAGCGTATTGATAAAAGAGCAGAAATGTCTTTGTGTAGAATGCTTGGAGTCTCACATAAAAAAGCGATCGGGTGTACTGGAATATGTGCATGAGGTTCGGACTAGAATATACCGAAAAATAGTATGCACTTCAATTCTTGCCAGTTCCAGAGAATGGTCATGTGAAATTCACGTGGGGAATGACAATCTGCACAGTTAATCGACAAGATCTCACTCTTCTATGAAAAGAGAACAAAAGAATAGACCTTCATTGACATAGCGGTACGGGCAAATCAGAACATAATGAAAACAGAGTAAGAAGTCGAAAGTTATTGCTTGGCCTTTGAAGTGGAAGATATTCTAAGATCCTCAGAAGTAAGGTGATTCCCATTGTGTCAGGTACTAACCGAACAATCTCATGGAACACAAAAATCTGGGATGAGAAGTTGAAACAACAAGACAGCATGTAGTTGGTGACCATACTCGGGACAGCGCATGTCTTCATGAAAGTACTGTATCTTTAAATAAAAGGAATGAACTAAAACATGACAATGACAACCCAGAAAAACATGAAATCTGTAGACAATCGCATTAACATAAGAAATGAGAAGGTGCCTGGAGGGCTGTGAAACGTGGTTCTTAAGAATATTGAAGACAGCATGGAAAAAGTGCCTGATAAGGAACTGATGAGCTGGGTTGCGGTAAATAGGAAACTGCCTCGTGAGGAAAAAACCAAGCAACTGAGATTTTTGGATCATGTGACGTGAACAAAAGATCTGGAGAATTTAGCGATGACTGGAAAGACTGGAGGGAAAAGAAGCAGAGGAAAGAAAAGAATGGATGTCAAGCTGGATGGACGGGTTGGAGGAAATATGCATTAAACTTCAAGGAGTGGAACCGTTACAGAAAACAAGGAATAGAGAATTGTAGCAAGATATGATTGTCTTTGTGCTAAACTCTGCACATGGCAACCAAAGAAAAATAATTTTGACGCTTGCAAATATTGTTGGATTTGAAGTATTCGTAGAGGTAGTTGTAGTCGCGTTCTTAATACGCCATGGAGAAAGTTAATTATGATGAGAAGCCGATGCTTTTAAGGCACAAGAAAGCTGAGAATACTGAAATTCTAACAATTGCACGTCCTGTATAAGTGCCAATATATTAATAATGAATATTGCTAAAGCATTGAAACGTACGTGAATGTAATCAGATAGCACAATTAAGATTAGAAGCGCAGACAAGCGGTAGAACAGCGTTGGAATTTTAACCAAGTGTTAAAATCTAAGTGACAGAAAAACGGTATGAACATCAACCAGAGGCTGTGATACCGAATAAATACATGATTATATGGAATTATTTTCCTTTGCGATTGACTATAATGTTGAAGTAAGGAAACCAGATACGATTGTTGAGGGTAAAAATGGAACCAAGGTGATTTCGTAAAGGATAGAGGCTGGTTTTTCTAACTTCAACGGCACATATGCTACAAAGATTTACCACATACATCATTGGCGATCTCTCGCGTATATGTGCGACCATTTTTGGCGTTGAGTATCTGCAAAAAGTTTACTTGCTTTTGTTCGTATCAACAAATAATATACACGATATGACACACATGTGTTTACACTCACTCACATACTGATGTTTATGCGTATATATATACGCGCACACACTCATATACACAAACTAAATTACACTCATGCATACACAGCCTTACAGACAAATACACGTACATATGCATACAATAGAATGTATACAATAATGAATACACACACAATCGTGCGTGCATGTATATAAACATAACATATCGCCCAAGTGGTGTATGTATTTATTATTGTGTCACGTATTTTCTTATCTTCATAAGAAAGTACGTGGTAACATATGTTTTTACATGGGTGAATATATCCCACATAGGTGGGCATGATTTCCATATGTGTGCATATATATATGCCCAGATGAAAAAGAAAAGGAAAAATTGGTTATATTGCTCTATCTATGCTTGTAATGTATTGTCTTTGTAACTCCTCTTCTACATCAATTATCCCTATAATATTCTGCAGCGTGATTACATGGTTTCTAATCGTTGTAGATTAGTGTAATATTGAGCTATATGTGCATGAGCTTTAAGAGACTTCTCCCTGCATCCTCATCAAGCGTGCGTAATAAAGAATGTATTTGATCCCACTGGTATCTACGTCCCGTTTGTGGGACATTGCTTTCTGTTTCTCTCTCCACTTTAAATTACAGAATTTACGAAGCCCCCCCCCACTGGTTTTATTATAGATTATTGAATAGACTAACGTCTTATAAATTTTGATGTCTCATGTTATTTGACATTAAGAACGTCTGGAATGCTCGGTTTAAAGTGTCATAGTTAAATGTGTATTGTGCGGTAAAGAAAGAAGAAAAACATTACTAATATTTTAGACAGTAACATTCATTATTTCAGATTAAAGTGGCTATGAATATTGATAGCCATAATTTATTCAAATACGTAGAGAGTTTTTGTCAGCCGTTAATCTGGCGATTTATAAGTGAGAGATCAGCGGCACAATCAGTTGGATGCTTGGATAAAATGATTTCAAAAATAAGTTGTTTACACCTGTATTCAAATACTACAGGAGTTAACTTCATCATTCAATATTTCCAGAGATGTTTATATATATATATGCCAAGCATCAAACTTTGTACATTTCAGCCGACGTTTATCTTCGGCAAAATCCAAGGCCTTGAATTCATCTAAAAAGAAAATATTGCCTTAAATAAATTAAATCCTCCTTGATTATGTAACGAGAGCTTAACAAAAACCCCGGATCTGTTTTTTCAGGGCGTTGTCTGCGATCTACTCTTGGCAAAGATTCTTTAACTCTTGTAGCAATATTCACATTCCCTTTAATGAGATTGAATTTTGGCTCTCTATAAGTTTATATATATCGATACAATAATTTTTTCTTGTCAGGAACAAAAAATGGTTTAATAGGACTGCAATAGAAGTGCTCTATTGGAAGAGACAAAAATATCAAACTAAAATCATTGAACAAGCAAATACAAAGTCAACCGCATGTCATTTCATAATTCGAACATTTAATTATAGAATAAACATATAACCCGCAAGATGGAACAAAATTCATATGTACAGCACGTAATAATAATAATATGGTATGGTGCGAGAAAAATTCTTATCATTAAAAATTTAGAATTAATATTTTAGCGATTCACAGAGAATACATTTATAAAGACGTAGAAAGTAAAATATAATATAAGTAATATATAAAAATATATAGGTATATAAAAATATAGGCATATAAAAATATATAAAACATATATAAATATATATACATATAGGAGCATATAAAAAATATAATATATATATGTATATATCGTGTAAATAAAGTAAAATAATGTTCATCGTCTAGAAATCTTAATCAGGTAAAATAAGCCTTATATATAAGAAGGAAATGTTTACTTATCCCTATGGCCATTTCAGGGGTGTATTATGTTTAAAGCACTAGGGTGCATTCAGATAATACCTCCTTCGTCAGGAGACAGTGAACCCACCCGCTCCCCCCCAACAAGAAAACAAAAAAAGAAAAAATATAATACAAACAGACGAGAGATTGAAATCGAACCCAGGCCGTACATTTGTACGATGACTGAACAGAATGAAGTTAAAAGGCTAATGGAAGAGTATAAATGGTATGAAGTTGGTGAGACTAGGTATGCTGTGATTGAAAAGAAGAACATAGATGAGTTTATGGTGAGGTGTGAAAGGGAGAATTGGGAGGTGAAAGATATAAGAATGAGCGATGAATTCGTGGAAAATATGGATGAGTATTTCGGAGTAAGAATGGATATGGAAGGTATTCGTATTGGGAATAAACATTCAAGTGACGGTGAAAACCAAAGGTCAGGTAAGTGATGCTAACGGATGGGGCCTTTAGCATCGCTTTCATATTATCATTTTTCATTTAACAATTCAGTTTTCATAAATTTTTAATTATAATGTTCTATGTCCCCATGTCTTGTGGTGTCCCCCTCTGTGTCGCCCCTAGTGGATAATAAAGAATCATATCTGAATGCACCCTAGTGCTTTAAACATAATACACCCCTGAAATGGCCATAGGGATAAGTAAACATTTCCTTCTTATATATAAGGCTTATTTTACCTGATTAAGATTTCTAGACGATGAACATTATTTTACTTTATTTACACGATATATACATATATATATTATATTTTTTATATGCTCCTATATGTATATATATTTATATATGTTTTATATATTTTTATATGCCTATATTTTTATATACCTATATATTTTTATATATTACTTATATTATATTTTACTTTCTACGTCTTTATAAATGTATTCTCTGTGAATCGCTAAAATATTAATTCTAAATTTTTAATGATAAGAATTTTTCTCGCACCATACCATATTATTATTATTACGTGCTGTACATATGAATTTTGTTCCATCTTGCGGGTTATATGTTTATTCTATAATTAAATGTTCGAATTATGAAATGACATGCGGTTGACTTTGTATTTGCTTGTTCAATGATTTTAGTTAAGTTTATATATATACATATATGGAGGAGCAATGGCGCAGTGGTTGGGGCAGCGGTTTCGATTCCCAGACTGGGTGTTGTGAGTGTTTATTGAGCGAAAAACACCTAAAGCTCCACGAGGTGGCGATCCCTGCTGTACTCTTTCGCCGCAAATTTCTCTCACTCTTTCTTCTGCTGGCCTGCTCGCTTAGCCAGCGGTGTGGCGTCATTTGAAGGCTAAAAAAATACCAAGCGCATTGTGACCAGCGATGTGTAGCAACATCTGATAGCCTGGTGGGTCACGTGATATATATATATATATATATATATATATATATATATATATGTTACCAGTTTCAGGCATTAGGCTGCGGCCATGCAGGGTCATCGTTGCAGAATTTTAATCGAACAACATTACTCTCAGTACTTATTTTCCAAGCCTGATCTAAGACGTAAACACAACACTGATTGGCAAGCGATAGTAGTGACAAATAGACACACAGGCACACACTCGCAAATATCTAAGTTTATGTATTTACTTTGCAATTTTCCTGGTGTGAAATCATGTGTTGAAAGAGATATTGTAATATTAGAGGATGGTCATATTTTTGGGGCCAATCAACCATTTCATCTTTATTATTATTATTATTATTATTATTATTATTATTATTATTATTATTATTATTATCACCATCATTATTATTTTAGTGTCTATTGTCTGAAATCGTTCGTCATGCAGTGACTCCTTCAGCGACTCTCTATTCCACGTTTTAGTTCACGTGGAATGGAATGTTGATGAAGATGATACAGGACGTGTGACGAAATATTTCAGACAAGGGACACTGAACTAATAATAATAATAATAATAATGATAATAATAAAGCTGACGTGAAAACCAAGTATATAATGAATGTGATTAATTGGTAAAAACATGACTATTCCCAAAGGTAACAATTTAACAAACTTATAGATATACGACGGGCTTATTTCAATTTCCGTTTACCAAATTCCCTAACATTTGGTCGCATCAGTGACAATAACCCAAAGTGCCACTCAGTGTTACTGAACTGAACCCGGAACTATGTAGTTAGGAGGCAGGCTCCACACCACACAGCCACGCCGGCGCCTGTATTATTCTTATTCTTATTATTGTGTGATTGATTCAGTCTGTTGCAATTCTGTGCTTGCAGCACCGTGTCCTGCGCATTCTCTGCATTAACAAGGGAAACTCAGAGTAACAAGAGACTAACTCAATGGAAAGAAATTATCAAGCTCTATTATGGCGTCGAGTATCCTTTTTCCGGTAGTCTCACGCTAAATCAGTAAACACGCACACACCCACACACGAACATTTCCAGATCCCCTCCATTTTTTTTTGTAGGCTCAACAATATTTCTCAATATATTACACAACTCGGAGTCGAATTCTTTTGTTTCGCTCTATCTAAATGAATCCGTTTGTATCTGTGAACAATAGCCATTACGTATTCAACTTTTCCTCGATAATTTATGCAATAGTTAAAAACAAACTCTGTCGGATTCTGTAATACAGATACAAAGCCTTGCTTTTAAACTGATGAGATATTTATACAGCTTGTTCTTGTAATAGGTTTTATTTAAACAAAAAATAATTGATCCCTTTATAATTTAATCCGTATCATTGTAGCTGCATTGAATCAATATTCCTGTATTTGCTTGTTAGATTTCTTTCTAGTTATTTTTCCTTCTGTTGTCGCATTAGAGAATACAGAACTCCTTTTGTACATAATCCTATGGAAAAAAATGACACGGCACTGACTTGATCCTAATCAAATGAAGCAATTCTATCTGATTGATTATAATGCAGTTTATATAAAAGAAGTTTAAAAGTCTTAAATCAATAGTTATTACCGAAGTGCAGGTAATTATAAAAATTGCAGCTCTCTACAAATGTTATCAGAACTTTCTAAATGTTAGTATCTTATAATAATGTAAAATAATTTTTGACGACACTGTACGCTGAGGCGTCTTTGTTTCAGAAATCCTAGAATTAGAATACTAAGATAACACGTATAAACTCATGTTTACAAATAAAATAGCTCAGATAGAAATATAAAAGCGAAATATCGAACAGTATAGCTCAGTCACAGTTGAAAAGTGAGCTCATAATTATCCAGTGGTTCATTATCATTAGATATTGCGTCCGAATCCAGTCGAACTTCATTAAGCTTATTTGTTTGAAACAAATGAAATGAGCTGAAGAACATATTCTAGTTGTGTTCTTGGCACGATGTTATCTAATGAATACAGGAAGTTTAGCCTATGAAACAGCAAAATGTATACTCACGAAGATCAGGATTATGGATCATAATTATGGATTCCTATATGTGTCGTTTTCACTTAATACAGATGAGAAAAGTATCACTGGCAATTGTTTGAATACCTTATAACTATATTAAAATAGAATTTGCCTAAACGAATGGATTGTTGATTAGCGACGGTTAATTTATGAGCTATTTGATAAAATTTCTTCATAACAGCTTGATATATGAATGTATCCTATTCGGCTTGTAAACATTATATACGTATATCTTCTACACAAAAAAAAGAACATTGCGATATTACGGTTAGATCTTACTTATTTTTAAAATGTGGAATGAATCTATAGCCTGTTCATTGCATTCTATCTCCCCCACCTTCCTTTCCTACTCCTCTGTCTTCTTTCATAGTTCTGGTACAGGCAAAAATATATTTTAAACGGGATATTGACGAGAAGAAAAGGCTTTTTGAACATGTAACTCAGTATTTGATTTATCACTTTCTGTTTATGCATCCAGCAGATAAATACAATACCGTGCAAAACTCTTCGGCTACTTTAAACTATTGTAATTTCTACAAATAGCTAACTTATAAATGGATGTTTCACATTGCGGTTTTTACAGAAGAAATATTGGCCCTTTTGGTGTCATTTACATACCTAATTATTATATTTTGTAGTAGGGATTCTGAACGAGAGAGGAAGATGCGAGCCAACCACCAAAACTGGCCATGCAAAAGTTTTCGGCCACCTCACTTAAACCAATCAAGATACGGTATTTTAAAATTGAAAAATGTCTATAATGAAAATTTATAACATAACGTTCATTTCAAGAAGTTGCTGTACATTGGTAATATTTCGTGTTGTTTCCCTTAGCCAGAATGATTGTTTCAATGGGCTTGGGAAGAGATGTGTACAAATCCTTCACCATCTTCACAGGTACGAGATGCCATTCTCTGTGGCTGTGCTCCCACAACTCTTCAAGATTGCATAGTTTCTTCTGAGGAACTCTTCACTTTATTTCTGTCCACATTTGCTCGATGATATTTAAGTTAGGGCTCTGAGCCGGCCAACTTTTCAATACGGTAACACCTTCATCAACCATACTCGGTTGTGTTGCATTAATAAGCGAGCATTTCCCAGAAAGCCTCTAGGAAAGCGAAACGACCCACGTTACACGACGAAAACAGTAAAGTTTGGAGGTAGGAGTCTGATGCTTTGGGGATAGATAAAAATGATGGTTGAAGAATGTTGATTGAAGCTGACGGTAACTTGAATAGTGTGAAATGCTGCTAGTTGTTGAAGGACAATTTGATACAAGACTTAGATGAAGGGAACATTTTTCAACATGATGAAAGTCCATGCCTCAGATCGCGTGCAACACAACAGATGATGAAGGTCTTACAGTAGTGATAAATTGGCCAGCTCAGAGCCCTGACTTAAATATCATCGAGCAAATGTGGACAGAATTAAAGAGAAAAGTTCGTCAGAAGAATCCACGCAATCTTAAAAATTTGTGGGAGCTCAGCCACAGATAGTGGTATCTCATACCTGTCAAGATGGTGAGGGATTTGTATGCATTTCTTCCCAGGCGCATTTAAGCAATTATTCAAGCTAAGGGAAGCCACACGAAATATTACCAATGTACAGTAACTTCTTGAAATGAACATTATGTAATAAAATTGCATTATAGACATTTTTTCTAATTTAAAACCCACTATCTTGATTGGTTTAAGTGAGGCGGCCGAAAAATTTTGCACAGCCAATTTTAATGGTTGTCTCGCATCTTTCTCTCTCATTCAGAACCCCAACTACAAAATATAACGATTAAGTATGGAGATGACTCCATTAAGGTCAATGTTTTATCTGTAAAAACTGCAATGCGAGACATCCACTTATAAGTTAGCTATTTGTAGAAATTTACAATAGTTTAAAGTGTCCGAAAGAATTTTTCACGTTAATATACCACATATGATGAATTTGAATATATTCGAGCAAGTTGAAAATGAAGTCAGTAAGTTTCTTCCCATGGACTTAGCTATAATTCAAAGATTGTGTCACCGGAATTTCCGTAAACAGAATAAGTATAACTATGTTACAAATGTATGAGCCACTGATATAATTACTAATTTGCTCAGTTCACACATATTCACACATTCATAAATATATATATATGAAATTTTAAAAATCACATAAAAAAATGTTCGTATTATATGCTCGGTACTATCACAAAAGCTGTTGTGTTAACCCGCATTTAGCGATATTTAATTGTGATTGCAACGCAGAAAACAACTGTGTCTGCAAAGATATCTTTTGGGAAGCGACAATACATAAGTATCTTCTATAATTGTCTTAATGCCCTTCTCTCAGATTGCTTAAAATATTGGCCTGAACATTTTGTCAATATATAACGCCCAATATAAGTATCTACCATGTTATCTGGTTTCTTAAGATGATTTTGTAGCATGTTAGAGTTGAAGAGGTTACAAGATCTTAGCCATCTTTTCATCATCTCTTGAAGAGAAGGGTTACTGGACATAAGGACTATGGATGCGTAGAACTTTGTATTATTCATTGGAAAGCATGTTTTGTTTGAATTTTATACTTTTAGGTGCCATGTAGCTAAGGTATTTTTCCTTGATAGAAGAGAATAGTAAGTTCTTTTACATGCATGCATGGAAGCAATTTTGTGTTTAAAATTCACTGGAGAGCAGGTCTTGTTTGTAGTGTAGATTTTCACGCGAGTATGTGTATTCACTGGCCAAAGCTTTTTGTGTGCGTTTGGCTGAATTAATGTGTGCCTGTTCGTAGTATTTTTGAAGTTGAATTAACTTTGGTGTCTGTAATGTGATATTACCACATTCTTCTTCTTTAGGGGTTTTGTGATGCGTGATTATATAGTATGTTTTCTATGGAGCAAAGGAGACAGAAAGAGTAGTCTGTACATCATCATCAATATATGATAAAACATAGTCTTATTATTTATAAATTTGTACTTGCATTTATGTGCTTTCGAAACTCTCAGAGGTATTAAGACAAAGACATTGAGTGTGTTTAAACGTTAAATACTGTGAACTACGCATTTTGGAATTGATTGCATTGCTAAAAATAAGATGTACCTTTAATACAGTAAAGTGGAAAAGCGGCAAACAATTAATATGGACAAAAAATTATATCAAACTCCAGAAGCTAAAACCAGATATTGATTCGTTATATGTATATGTAATGGCAGTCCAGTAAGAAAAATAAATTGAATATCTTGATAGAGTTAAATGACTATGCAACAATTACATATGACTCCAATGCTACAGGAATATGTAAAGCAAAAATACATATGTGTATAGAGAAATATGATAATGTTAAATTTTGTGTTTAAGCAGTTAAAGTAGAGATAGACAACAGGAATTTCATGAATGGAACAGGATGTTCTACTGATATACTCCCAACCGTTTTTTATTGTTTTAAATAAATTTCAAAGTTGTATGTAGGAAACGTTGCTCTTGCACCATGCAACTGAGCACATTGTTTGCCATTACGTTATTTCGTCTGCCGTTACGTTCTGAGTTCAAATTCCGCCGAGGTCGACTTTGCCTTTCATCATTTCGGGTCGATAAATTAAGTACCAGTTACGCACTGGGGTCGATGTAATAGACTTAATTCGTTTGTGTGTCCTTGTTTGTCCCCTCTATGTTTAGCCCCTTGTGGGTAATAAAGAAACAAATACTAGCATATATAAAATTCCAAGAACAATTGCTAATTCTGTCCCAATCTGAAACATTCTGAGGAATTGTATAATCGATTTAATCGAAGTCAGCTCTTGTCTGTCGCTTATTTCCTTGTTGGAGGGAGTAATGAGAAAATGTTTTACAGCGTATACGTTTTTCTTTTTATACGTTTGTGCGAATTATTTTTGAGGTTAATAAATAAATATTGATCACGAATTGATGTCAATTTAAATTGTCTTCCCAATCAAATTTCAGGCTTTAATGGTTGTATCAGCAGTTAATAATACTGAAGTTATGTACATGACAGAATGCGTACACCAGCAAGGAGACTACGGCTTCGTTGGGTACAAAATTAAATTCTTGTCGACGATAATCTATTTTGATGTACTTTAAAAATTAATGTCGTTATTTAATCCCAGGTGAAACTGAAGTCGAGTTGATCTGTAACGAAAGGTGCTGTAACTCTGACCTTATGTATTTTATCTTGGCCACTGCATCGCCCACTGTACCTTTTGTTTCGTCCACTCTTTTTCTTTGAAGACTGAACAGTGTCGTTTCAGCAATATATTTCCCGCTATTTCTATGAGCTCGAGCTACTAACTAGAGTTTTCTTTAGGAAGTGTTTACTTGTTCTGTGTTCTGTAGGCTTTGTGATTCCTAAGTTTGGGAAAATATTTCATAGTAGCAGTTGTTGATCATGTGAAATATATAAATATATACATTCACAAACATAACTGCGTGTGAGAGTTTTTGTAGTGTAATTTATGCAGAGTGTGTTTAGTGAAGAGTATATAAACTTACTTATAATATCAGTTTTATTATTATATTTAATGGAATATCTGTAGGGAATTGTAGGCTATTGAAATGATTTTTGTGGATTGTATCGGAAGATCTTAGCTGTGGCATTCTATGTTCACACGATGCATTAATTATTGTTGTTACAATTTTTCTTATAACCCACAGAAATTGATTATTTCGAGATTCCTGTATTTGCACAAAATTTATGATCGTTTGGGAGTGTGAAATCATGCATTAAGCTGTTATAGTTTGTTGCGGGACGGAAGTCATAACGGAAATAGGTCCAAGGGATGTGAACGTCAAGACAGATACAGAGGGCCGGTGGTTGTGGATGAGGATGAATGACCTGAAGATAGAGACAGAAGCAGTCGTATGTACAGATTTGGAACAAGCATTAAGGGCCAACTATATGACGTGCAGAATAGACAACACTACCTAGAGCGACAAATGTAGAAGAATGTGTTGAGAGGAGTGAAACTGTATGGCACATCGTTAGCGAACGCCCGAAATTGGCACAACGCGAATACAAAAGACACCATGACAATGTAGTAAGAAGGATCAATTGGGAGCTCTGTGGAAATCACGGCCTACAAAGAGCAAAGACATGATATAAGGGAATTCCAGTAGTCACCGAAAATGAGAATTGCTAAATCCTGTGAGATGCATTTTGACATAACGTGGTCACGTACTGAACGTTAGCTCACCATAAAGAAGTTGCCTATCTAGCGGAGTCTGTGTTTATGGATGTGAGCTTCAATGCTGAATGTGTCAGCATTTTTGGGTACTTTAGAATTAATTTTATGTGACATTCTAGCTTATACTGCTACTAGCTACTACTAGCTACTTGTATGCCCTTCACTAGTCTCAAACACCAGGTTTCTTTCAAGAACGAATGCCTAAGAAGCCAAAAATGCATTTAGCGGTCTACAAAAGGTTTTGAGATGACAATGGTTTCCTTACACCTCTATACCTAAAGCGAGAATATTTCCAAGAGTCTGCAGTGAAACTGCGTTTAGATGTTAAAATATTCTCCAATGATAAATAGGATAACTAAAAACTTTTTGCATCAATGTTTCACGCTACTACTAATATTTATTGATCCCGGGTGGTTCACGTGCGCAAGACAGTAAATAGTATTGATTGCCTTTTCATAAAGCTAAAACTTTTAGTCAGCTCAGAGTTGTCTCTTTTGGTATCCCTAACTGAAGATATCTAAGAAGCTAGAAATGCATGTAGCAATCCAGAGGGTGTGCTTCGAGTTGATAATGTTCTCCTTATATCATTTTAAAGAATGTGAAAAATTTTCACCACGGTAAACTGTTATGAAATTGCCTTTAGAAGTTGAAATATGTCTCAAATATATTTGAATTAACCCAGAGTTTGGTTACATACACACACACATTCTCTCTTTCAGTCACTCTCTCACATGTACACCTCATGTATATTGAAAAAAGGGATTATCTCTAAATTTATCCGTAGCCAACTGATTTTCTCTTCTATCTTGATAAATTTGATATATTTAAAAAATACTTCTTAGCATTAAAACAAATTAAACTTAGAAATCTCAACTTTCACTTCTATATTCTTTGAGTGAGTGAGTGTGTATGTATGAGTGCATCTGCGCATATATTTAGTGCGTGAAAAAAACGAAATGCAGAAAGAAAGAGAGTTCAATATCAAAGTCACATTCAGTGTCTACTGTGGGGGTAAATATGACTAGTGATGGATCTTACACGAACATACTACTGAGATGGCAATGATATTAAAGAGAATAAGATGACGGGTTGTATTCCTATACATTTTGAATGAGAGAGAAAGAGAGAGAGAGAGGGAGAGACAAACCAATCTGCTTCAGAGGAGTCGTTTGTTCTTAGCAATCTGGACTATTGCTTGCAATTATGGTTTCCACACAGTATTAAAGCGACAAAAGCAATCCAATGTGTCATTTCTAAAAAATAACACCCAGAGTTGTACCAGTCAACAAAGTGGTCACCGCTGCATAGTCCAGATGTTTGTCGTCGCCATCAAAAAAAGAAAACCAAAAAAAAAACCCAGCTGCAATTTAGGTTCCAAAGAACTTGTGAAATCTACATGGAATAAATGTAAAGGGGTTCAAGATGCATCTAGAGACTCTGTTTTCTGATATCCAGGATGAACCGACATCACTGCAAGAAACGTAAGGGAAAACAGTGGAAGTAAACTATCTTATTCATCAAAGTTTAAGTACAGGAATGATGAAGCAATTCAAATATTGTCCTATCATGGCAATAGCCCACGCACTGGAACTAGTGAAAGAGTAATGTACAAGCACGCACCCATATACACATACACGCACTTATTAGGTTTGTCCTCCATGCTACTGACTAAGTCATTTTTAGAATCATCTTTACAATTTCTGGTTCCTGAAATAGCATGAAATTCTGGCATGGAATCAGCAGTTCCAACAGAAATACAAAATACCTGAGTTAGGTCTATAGCTTTCCCGTTGCTCTCGTCTCCTTAGCTTCTTCGCCCATATCATATTTAGAGTGATGTACTCCAGGGTACACAACACTACGATACTGTTATCGTTGCGTTCAATTCATCATCAATAAAAAAAAACCTTGACAGTGTACTTCCAAGGATGGTGAGCAATTCTATGTCTGCCGAACGTTAGTTGTTGACTGTCAGGAGTGGTTCAATATAAGATTTTCCGAGAGCGAGTTGGTACAAGACTTCGATGTTTTGATACTGATTCTGAGGAGGCCGAAGTTATCTCAGGCTACAGTAAAGTTGTCTAAGTTTGGTTGAACCTCCTGTTTGCATTCAGAACATAATCATCTGCATTGAAGGAACTTCCTTGTGGTAGTGAACCTGCTTTTCATTATTGCTTTGAAGTGGCTGGTGTTAAAAATGTCACTATCATATCTGATATTTTGGTGTTTAATGGGAGAATGCACGTGAAGCAGTGCGTGAAACATCAAGCTGAAGTGCGAGGTACTAGTACACAAACCTGCTTCATACTATAGGGAACAGCGAAAAGTGACGATAATTCTCTCTCATTCAAGACATGAGCTAGCATGCCATTGCCAAATTAATGTGTTATGTTCATAAACTTGTCTATGCAACAAAATTTCTTCATTATTTTCCAAAAGCCTAGTCTGTTTACACTACCACACATTCCCTAACATCATTTTATTTCTGTCCTTATTACGTACGTGGTCAATTACATTTATTTCTCTTCTTTCATCATTTCTCTCTCCTCTCTCTCTCTGCTAATCCACACACACACACACACACGCATATATACATTTCTCTCTCTCTCTCTCTCTCTCTCTCTCTCTCCCTCTGTGCGTGCGTGCGTGCGTGCGTGCGTGTGTGTGCGTGCGTGCGTGTGTGCGTGTGTCTGTATGCCTGATAACATTCAACAGAAAATATACAAGTCAATTCATTGCAAATCAAGAAATATGTCAGACAACTTAGTACGAAAGAAACTAAGTAAGGCGACATAGAAAAGCTCTAAATAAATCATATTAAATTAAGTAAACGAGATTTCAGTTTTCATGATGTTTCCTTTATCGGCTCTTTCTTTAATTTTTAAGAAAACTGGTGTCTTCAGAGTAAGAGTACAGCTGACGAACGTACAATTTCGTTAAATATAGCTAAAGTGCATATATACTTTACTTATTTACTTGTTTCAGTTATTTGATTGCGGCCATGCTAGAGCACCGCCTTTAGGCAACCAAATCGACCCCAGCACTTATTCTTTGTAAGCCTATTACTTATTCTATCGGGCTCTTTTGCCAAACCGCTAAGTTACGGGGACGTGAACACACCAGCATCGGTTGTCAAGCGATGTTGAGGGGACATACACAGACACACACAAACACACACACACACATATATATATATACGACGGACGTCTTTCAGTTTCCGTCTACCAAATCCACTCACAAGGCTTTGGTCGCCCCGAGACTATAGTAGAAGACACCTGCCCAAGGTGCCAGGCAGTGGGAATGAACTCAGGCTGGTAAGCAAGCTACTTACCACACAGCCACTCCTGCGCCTATATGTATGTATGTATATATATATATATATATATATATATATATATGTATGTATGTGTATATATATATATATATATGTATGTATGTGTATATATATATATATATATATAATATATATATATATATATATATATATATATATATATATAGAGAGAGAGAGAGAGAGTGAGAGATACTATATTATACGAATGCATATTCGTACATGCACAATACACATATATAGAAGAAAATAAGTGCAGCCAAGCATAAATGCATATATATATATATATATATATATATATATATATATGTGTGTGTGTGTGTGTGTGTGTGTGTGTGTGTGTGTGTGTGTGTGAAATAGAGAGAGAGAGGGAGGAGAGAGAAAGAGAGAGGCAGTGACTTTGATGCTTCGGCCTACTTGATGGTACCAATCTGTGGCAATGTGACATTCCGGTTTTAAAGCTGATTTTTGGGGGATGCGGTGGGGGATTACCTGATGATGGTGCATCGTATATAGGAATTAAGCGTGGTAAAAGCCAGTTTGGAGGGAGACAGAGAAGAAGTTAAGTACGGCCAACGTAGAAGGACAGGAAGAAAGTGTATCTCTATAGTTCAGGTTGGACAGGAAAGGAGGGTATAAAAAATTTATCCAATTTTTAAAAAAAGTGTTTATTTGATAGCAAAGTCAGGATTAATTAAATTTTGCGAGTGCTTGTTTTTGTTCTTTTAATCGTTGCTCTCTTGGTTCAGTAGAGAATCCGTGTAAAATCTGAAACTTAGATTTGTCTTGGAATTCATGTGGAACGTAGCTCACATTCAAGGAACAATTTTTGCCGAATGATGGTTAGTGAGTGGTTAGAGATAGCTATTATGCTATTTAAGGTTTCATACAAGAAGGCTTATAAATATTACTGTAACAGCTTTAGGTTTTATTCGAAGAGAAGTCAATGGTAGGTCAAATTTAGTAGTTAGTGGTAAAGGAGTGCGTCTAAGTAATCGGTTATCTGAAGAAAAAAAACAAAACAGAAACCAAAGAAAGGCGCAACGAACTAACAATGAATGTTACGAGCTTGTAGTGACTCAGCGATGTCCAGTACTACCAAGCTCAACATCCTGGTGACTGACTTAGAGTAATGAGGAATGTATCTCCACTATGCCAACCACAAGAACGCCAACAACACATCCAGCACTACATATTCCGAATGCAACGCTCCAGAAACACACAATATGACAGAATCAGAGTGTACAAAGGAGCAAAAACAAGATTCGAACGCATTCTAAGTGATGACGAAAACGGTATATGCCACCTATATCGCAACAAGTTCTGGAATAGGTTAGAGAGAGACACCAACAAAAGAAATAAAACCAATACTTGGTATGATAACAAGAAATTTCATTGTGTAATGTTTGTTGACGCTACACCTAAGAACGAATTATGTAAGGCATTCAAGAAAATCCTGCACACAACTGGCATAAGATCAAGGTTGTGGAAAAGACAGGTCTTTGTGTGTTTCTTAAATGGCTTATAAACACCTTCCACGCTGCAATTGTTTTCGTTCCAGCACACTATCTCAGATCAAGTTAATCGCTATGCAAGTACATCTCCGTAAGATATATATATATATATATATATATATATATATATATATATATATATATATATATATATATATATATTATATTAAATTAGAGATAAAACCACTATTAGGCAAATCATACAATGAAAACCTTAAGCCAATACATAGGATTAATTAATTTCTATTATTTTAAATATATATCAAAATTATTAAAAAATGATATATATATATAAATTCATCCCCACTTTACTTATATATTTCGTAATTTAACATAAATTTTTATATAATATTATAGAGTGAAGTCCCTATATTAATTTCCTTATTGATTTTTACTGTCCAACCTACAAGTAGTTAACCTTGGATTATTATTTTATTTTTTTGTTTACATTTATATACTTTTGCCTGCTTTATTGTGGTTGGGTAATGGACAACTGATAACATAAACAACAAATTCATGACCTTTCAAAACAATAGATGATCAATTAGATTACAGGACTGACCATAAGCGACCAACCATGTTCCCGCTGGCTTTCACCAACTCCATAAAGAAGAAGTAACGGAAAATAAAAAAAAGTATCTTGATTAATACTCGGAAATTTATTACTTTTAGTAGCGTAACTAATATCAAAAGTATTAATATAAACTCTAACCCACTTATTATTGACCTTTATCTCAAGCCCTCATAGGAAACATATCGCATGTATATATATATATATATATATATATATATATATATTATATATATATATATATATATTATATATATATATATACCACATATATATACATACATACAAACGCACACACACACATACACACACACATATATATATATATACATATATGTATATACATATATATACATATATATGTATATACATTATATATGTATATACATATATATATGTATATACATATATATAATTATATATACATATACAAATATAAGAGAGTGGTCAATATATTGCTCACTCTAGCACCAGTTAATCCAAAGGTTTCAACCACGAAGATACATGTTTCCCATGAAAGCCAGTACGACTGTTAGCTCACACGGACAGGGCACGTAAAAAATACAAAAATACAGATTATTTTGGGACATTTTCGCTATTAATGAATTAAATGTAATATTACTTACAAAAAATCCATTTGTAGCTCGTCAGCCAAGACTATCTGGATGAAATCCACTCAATCACACGCCAGATTTTACCATAACGATAAATACGCGTGTGGTTCAATTGATTACATCCGACGTTATATTCAAATGCCCCAACCACAGCGCGCCAAACTTTCACGGACAACAATACAGCATTTAGAAATAAATGCAGCATAATTATAATTATTAATAAGGGTGAGAGAATTAGATACTAATTTAATAGTATATTTATTCAACACCAAGTGGCCTAGTGCTACGAGAAACCTGGATTATTATAATTTTTATAACATATTACAATACTTTTACAAAACAAATATAAGAGATGGTCAATATATTGCTCACTCTAGCACCAGTTAATCCAAAGGTTTCAACCCGAATATACATGTTTTCCCACATGAAAGCCAGTACGACTGTTAGCTCACACGGACAGGGCAAGTAAAAAATAACAAAAATACAGATTATTTTGGGACAATTGTTTCGCTATTAATGATTAAATGTAATATTACTTACAAAAAAATCCATTTGTAGCTCGTCAGCCAAGACTATCTGGATGAAATCCACTCAATCACACGCCAGATTTTACCATAACGATAAATACGCGTGTGGTTCATTGATTACATCCGACGTTATAATTCAAATGCCCCAACCAACAGCGCGCCAAACTTTCACGGAAAAAATACAGCATTTAGAAATAAATGCAGCATAATTATATTAATTAATACGGTGAGAGAATTAGATACTAATTTAATAGTATATTTATTCAACACCAAGTGGCCTAGTGCTACGAGAAACCTGGATTATTATAATATTTATAACATATTACATACTTTTACAAAACAAATATAAGAGAGTGGTCAATTATTGCTCACTCTAGCACCAGTTAATCCAAAAGGTTTCAACCACGAAGATACATGTTTCCCATGAAAGCCAGTACGACTGTTAGCTCACACGGACAGGGCAAGTAAAAAATAACAAAAATACAGATTATTTTGGGACAGTTGTTTCGCTATTAATGAATTAAATGTAATATTACTTACAAAAAAATCCATTTGTAGCTCGTCAGCCAAGACTATCTGGATGAAATCCACTCATCACACTCCAGATTTTACCATAACGATAAATACGCTTGTGGTTCAATTGATATACATCCGACGTTATAATTCAAATGCCCCAACCAACAGCGCGCCAAACTTTCACGGAAAACAATACAGCATTTGAAATAAATGCAGCATAATTATAATTAATTATAAGGGTGAGAGAATAGATACTAATTTAATAGTTATCTTTATTCAACACCAAGTGGCCTAGTGCTACGAGAAACCGGATTATTATAATATTTATAACATATTACAATACTTTTACAAAACAAATATAAGAGAGTGGTCAATATTGCTCACTCTAGCACCAGTTAATCCAAAAGGTTTCAACCACGAAGAACATGTTTCCCATGAAAGCCAGTACGACTGTTAGCTCCACGGACAGGGCATGTAAAAATAACAAAAATACAGATTATTTTGGGACAATTGTTTCGCTATTAATGAATTAAATGTAATATTACTTACAAAAAATCCATTTGTAGCTCGTCAGCCAAGACTATCTGGATGAAATCCACTCAATCACACGAAACAATTGTCCAAAAAATCTGTATTTTTGTTATTTTTTACTTGCCCTGTCCGTGTGAGCTAACAGTCGTCTGAGCTTTCATGGAAACATGTATCTTCGTGGTTGAAACCTTTTGGATTAACTGGTGCTAGAGTGAGCAATATATTGACCACTCTCTTATATTGGTTTTGTAAAGTATTGTAATATGTTATAAAATATTATAATATCCAGGTTTCTCGTAGCACTAGGCCACTTGGTGTTGAATAAATATACTATTATAGTACTGATTCTCTCACCCTTATTATTAATTATAATTATGCTGCATTTATTTCTAAATGCTGTATTTGTTTTCCGTGAAAGTTTGGCGCGCTGTTGGTTGGGGCATTTGATTATAACGTCGATGTAATCAATTGAACACACGCGTATTTATCGTTATGGTAAAATCTGGCGTGTGATTGAGTGGATTTCATCCAGATAGTCTTGGCTGACGAGCTACAAATGGATTTTTTGTAAGTAATATTACATTTAATTCATTAATAGCGAAACAATTGTCCCAAAATAATCTGTATTTTTGTTATTTTTTACTTGCCCTGTCCGTGTGAGCTAACAGTCGTACTGGCTTTCATGGGAACATGTATCTTCGTGGTTGAAACCTTTTGGATTAACTGGTGCTAGAGTGAGCAATATATGACCACTCTCTTATATTTGTTTTTGTAAAAGTATTGTAATATGTTATAAAATATTATAATAATCCAGGTTTCTCGTAGCACTAGGCCACTTGGTGTTGAATAAATTATACTATTAAATTAGTATCTAATTTCTCTCACCCTTATTAATTAATTAAATATACATATATATATATAGGTATATATATATATGTATTTACATATGTATATACATATATATATACATATATATATATATATATATATATATATATAAATATATATATATACACATATATATATAATATATACATATACACACACACATATAGGGCATTTCCCGTCTGACCTACGTATATATCTTCACACAATTTGGGCATTTAATGCAGTAAATTAAATTTCTGCTTTTGCAGTTCATATTCGCTGGCGTTTGTGTATATTTTCCCGGTTTTTTGTGTTTATATATTAGCCGGTATGTCTGAATTATATATATATATATATATATATATATATTATATACATTATATTATATATATATATATATACATTATATATACACATATATATATATATTATATATAATATATATATTATATATCTAATACATATAAATAAATATATATATACATATATATTACATATATATAATACATATATATATATATACTATATCAATCTACATACTACATACTATATATACATTATATATATAGATACATATATATATCTACATATATATATATATACATATTATATATATATACATATATATATATATATACTATATATATATATAATACTATATATATATATACATATTATAATATATATATACCTATATATATATATAATACATATATATATATATATAGATATATATATACATATATATATATATATACTATATATATATATATATATACATATATATATATATTATTATATATATATATATATATACATATTATATACATATATATATTATATATATATATATATATATATACATATATATATATTATATAACATATATAATTATATATTATATATATATATAATATACATATATATATATATATATACATATATATATACATATATATATATATATATATATATATATATACATACATATATATACATATATATATACATATCTAATTATCTTATATATAATATACATCTGATATATATAATATACATATATATAACTAATAAATATATACATATATATATATATAATATATATATATACTATTAATATATATAGTATATACATCCTATACATATATATACATATATCTCTATATACATATCTATATGTCTATATATATATCGCATATATATCGTACATATATATATTTACTATATCTATATGTATATATCATATCTATGTCATATATATATGTATATGTCTATCTCTATACTGTCTATTCTATCTATATGTATATATATTCTGTATATAATCTATGTATATCTATATTATGTCCACTATTCTATACTATGTATATACTATATCATGTCTCTCTCTATCTCTGTCTATCTATCTACTATGTCTATATCTATCAATATGTCTATTATCTATATATGTATATATATATCTATAAGTATCTCTCTATATATTTATATATATATCCTGTATATATATATATATATGTATTATATATATCTGTATATATTCTATCTATGTCTCCTATATATATATGTATATATATATATATGTATGATATATATATGTATATATATGTATATATATATACCTATATATATGTATATATATCTATATATTTATATATATATATATATGTATATATATATATATGTATATATATATATATGTATATATATATATATTATATATATATATATATGTTATATATAATCTATATAATGTATATATATATATATTTAGTATATCTATATATTATATATATTATATGTATATGATATATGTATATATATACTATTTGTAATATATATATATGTTATAATATATATATGTATATATATATGTATTATATATATATGGATATATTATATATGTATATATCTATATATGTATATATATATATATCATATATGTTGTATATATATATATATGTATATATAATTATATATATGTATATATATATATTATATATGTATATATATGTATAATTATATATTATATATATATATTATGTATATATATATATGTATATATATATATATATATGTATATATATATATATATATATGTATATATATATATATATATATGTATATATATGATATATATATATGTATATATATATATATATGTATATATAATATAATGTATATATAATATATTGTATAATATGTTATATATGATATGTATATATATGTATATATTTATATGTATATATATAATATGTATATATATATATATGTATAATATATATATATGTATACTATATGTATATATCTATCTGTATATATATATATGTATATCTATATATATGTATAATATATATAATTGTATATTATATAGATGTATATATATATTATATGTATATATATTATATATGTATAGTTATTATATATATGTATATATATTATATGTATATATATATATATGGTATATATAGATATATGTATATTATATATATATGTAATATATATAATGTATCAGGACCGAGCTATCAAATGTTTGACTGGTCCTTTACACATACACACATCTCCACCAACCATAAAACATCTTGGCATATTTTGTAGACCCGTCACAGACATATGTGCAAAACACTCCCCACCAGACCTGTGAACAAAAGTGCAGATCCCCCAAAACAGAAAACCATTATCAGAAAAATAAAAAGAACACAAACAAAAAATTAACAAACTAAAGTACTGCCAACAGCAACACACACATTCGACGGCTATCGCACTGCTTGAATCCAAAAATATAACCTCCAACAATGCATGAAGACCCTCATCAATAACCAAGATCAGCTGAGGAGAAGTGGGCCATTGAAAAAATTCAAACTCAACCCCAAAGTGTTCTTTTCATTTGCGAGGAAACGCAGGGTCACTGTCTCCACTTGACGAAACTGGCACCCTCCAAGATAATGCCAAATCCATGCCGAGATACTGCAGAAACAATACTGCTCTGTTTTCACAGCAATCCTGATATGGCCGATCTGGCTGTATCAGTGATGTCAACCCCAACACACTATATCGGACATAACGTTTAGTTGC
>NC_043008.1:45399572-45429572 GCF_006345805.1 Octopus sinensis
GGTAAGTGAAATACTGAATGAGCAATTCAAGAGTGTTTTCACTCCACCCCTTGGGCATCTCCAAATCACCAATCCAACTGACTTTTTTACCACTGCAGATATAAAATCAGAGGCGGCGACGATAGATTACATCGATATAAAGGAAGACGATGTAACCAAGGCTATAGATGAAATGAAAACAGACTCAGCTACTGGCCCCGATGGATTCCCGGCAATCCTCCTAAAAGCATGTAAGAGAGTCCTAGCAAGACCACTGCAGTTCCTCTTTCAGAGCTTCCTTGCAGCTGGCAAACTTCCAGGAAAACTGAAGGAAGGTAAAATATGCCCCATTCATAAAGGAGGTAGCAGAGCGGAAGCCAAGAACTATAGACCTATCTCTCTGACCTCACACATCAGCAAGGTCATGGAACGAATAGTCAGAAGGAAGCTGATCACCTTCCTTGAAGAGAATGACTTGCTGCCCGACACCCAACATGGTTTCCGACCAGGGAGAAGCTGTTTAACTCAGCTCCTACAACACTATGCCTGGGTGCTGAAACGGCTGCTCAACCACTCAAATGTGGAAGTGATATATCTCGACTTTGCAAAGGCCTTTGATAAAGTCGATCATGGAATGATATGTCACAAACTGCGTGATCTCAACATAGTTGGAAAACTGGGAGAATGGCTTCATGACTTTCTGAAGGATAGAAGTCAGGTGGTAGTAGCCAATGGGCCCACCTCCATTAACACACAAATAGTGAGCGGTGTTCCGCAGGGCACTGTTCTGGGACCACTACTGTTCATAATGGCCCTCTCAGACATGCCCTCAGCCACGCAGAGAGCCACGATCACAAGTTATGCAGATGATACAAAAGTTTCACAGGCAATACAGAACCCTGAGGACACTAAACACCTGCAATGTGAGCTGGACGAAAATACAAGTGGGCTGAAAAGAATAGCATGCAGTTCAATGCTGGAAAGTTTCAAGCTTTATACTATCAGCATGCAAAACTGAATGCAATACCCAATGAATACACTGGACCCGGAGGGATTGCAATCCCAGAGGCACAATCAGTGCGTGACCTGGGTATTCACATGAGTGATGACGCGACCTTTCATGTACATGTTGCTAAACTGACAATGAAATGTAGACGGCTGGCTGGTGGATTCTTAGAACCTTTAGAACAAGAGAACAAAAAACCATGATGGTCCTCTGGAAGACACTTGTCCTAAGCCACTTTGACTATTGCTCTCAGCTATGGTCACCATCCAGTGTCAAGTTGATCACAGAACTTGAGGCGATCCAACGAAGCTACACAAAGAAGATAGCCTCTATGCAGAATGTAAGCTACTGGGAAAGACTCAAGAGATTAAAATTATATTCCTGGAGCGTAGGCGGGAAAGATATGCCATAATATACATCTGGAAGATCCTGGAGGCAAGTGTCCTGAACTTTGGCATCGAGAGTTACGCAAATGCCAGAACTGGGCGCCACTGCGTGGTGCCTAGGACTCCAAACCTGCCATCAAGATGTAGGACAAGATTCTGTGATAGCCTGGGCTTCCGAGGCCCACAGCTCTTCAATATCCTCCCGAAGAACTGAGAGACCTGCATGGGGTGGATACAGATGTCTTTAAAATGAAGCTGGATCTCTTCCTGTCAGGTGTCCCAGATGAACCAACTTCACGGCAGGAGGGGCAGATGAGGGCAGCTGCATCGAACTCTCTCATGCACCAAATAGCAGTTGCTAGAAAGCCTCCATGAAGTGAAACCAAGTAGCAACACCAAATGGCGGTGCCCCAGCATGGCCACAGCTCATAAGCTGAAACTAGAATCAATCAATCAATCAATCAATCAATATGTGTATATATATATATATATATATATTATATATGTATATATATATATATATATATATATATATTACATGCATATATATATATACATATATATATATGTATATATATATATATAACTATATATATAATATAATATATATACATATAGATATACATATATATATACATATATATATATATATATATACATAATATATACATATATATATATATATAATATATATATATATAATATATATATACATATATTATAACATATATAGATATATTATATACATATATATATACATAATATATATATATTATTATATATAATATACATATATATATATCTATATATATATACATTATATATATAATATACTACTATATATATATCAACATATATATATATTATATATAATACATATATATAATATTATATACATAGTATATATATATATATATACAGATATATATATAATATATATAATATATATTATAATAGATACATATGTATATATATATATATATAATATACAATGTAGATATATATCTATATATATACATATTATATATATATATATATATATACCTATGTATATATATATATATCTATATATATATATATCATATATATATTATCATATATAATATACTATATATATATATATATATATATATATATATCATTATATATACCTATATATAATCGATATCACGAGTGATGCCTAAAGACGTGATTGCCTTTGCTCTGTGAAAAGTTTGCATAGAACGGCGAAATAACCCAGTTATAGTTGCAAAACGTAAAACTCTAAGTCATAGATATCACTACAACACTTTGGTTTAAAAATATTAAAAAAAATATATATATAAATATATACATATACACAGTAATTTTCATTATCGCCGAAACGCACATGGTGCAAAAATAACTGAATCAAGTTATCTCCTGCAAGAAAGAAAAAAGAAGCATCTCTCCTGAAAAAAATCCCGTTAACAAAAAAAATAATCCAGACCACATTGTTGGATTAAGTATCAATTTCATCTATTACATATTTTATTTATTATTCTATTTTATCTTTCACTTAGGCCCACATCTTAGTTAAAGTTGCGATCGTCATTTTGTTTGTTTACATTTTTCAATCTGTTCTCGATATAATAATTTTCCAGATACTCTATCTTCTAATTAGCCTTAAGATTAAATTAATAACGTTTAATATTGATACCGTCAAATTAGCCTTAGGATTAAATTAAATAATGTTTAATATTGTTTAATATTGTTAATAATTATTGTTAATTAGCCTTAAGATTAAATTAAATAACGTTTAATATTGTTTAATATTGTTAATAATTTTTCAGATACTCTATTTTAATTAGCCTTAAGGTTAAATTAAATAACGTTTAATATTAAAAACGTCTAATTAGCCTTAGGATTAAATTAAATAACGTTTAATATTGTTAATAATTATTGTTAATTAGCCTTAGGATTAAATAAATAACGTTTACATTGTTTAATATTGTTAATAATTACTGTTAATTAGCCTTAAGATTAAATTAAATAACGTTTAATATTGTTTAATATTGTTAATAATTCTTCAGATACTCTATCTTCTAATTAGCCTTAAGATTAAATTAAATAACGTTTAATATTACCCACACTCTAATATAATATTAACATTGCTAATATATTTTCAGATACTCTATCTCCTGATTAGCCTTAAGATTAAATAACGTTTTATCCACACTCTAATATAATATTAATATTGCTAAATATTTTCAGATACTCTATCTTCTAATTAGCCTTAAGATTAATTAAATAACGTTAATATTAATAACGTCTAATTAGCCTTAAGATTAAATTAAATAACGGTTAATATTGCTTAATATTGTATATATAATTTTTCAGATACTCTGTCTTCTAATTAGCCTTAAGATTAAATTAAATAACGTTTAATATAACCCACACTCTAATATAATATTAATATTGCTAATATATTTTCAGATACTCTATCTCCAAATTAGCCTTAAGATTAAATAACGTTTTTTTTTTTTTTTTTTTTTTTTTTTTTTTTACCCACACTCTAATATAATATTAATATTGCTAATATATTTTCAGATACTCTATCTCCTAATTAGCCTTAAGATTCAACAACGTTTTTATCCACACTCTAATATAATATTAATATTGCTAATACATTTTCAGATACTCTATCCCCTAATTAGCCTTAAGATTAAATAACGTTTTTACCCAAATAACGTTTTTACACAAACTTTAATATTGTTAATATTTCTTTTTCAAGTACTCTATCTTCTAATTAGCCTTAATATCTTCCTGTCTTCTCTCGAACATAATTAGATAGATAAACGGATAACGGATTATCCAGCATGTCCAGAGCATGGAGACGTGACGAGCTGGATTTATTCGTACGAGCATGGGAGTGCGCCGGCGGAGATAGCCCTAGGGAGGTGATTGCGGCTGCGCTGAAGAGCAGAGGCTACAAGAGGACAGCGGCTCAGATGGAGCGAAAGAGACAGGAATTCGTGCGCTCATATGCGCTTGTACGGTCGCACATTGGCGCACTTGATGCCATCTTTGAGAACGAGCGGAGCAAAGATGGCAAGAATGGAGACGATGAAAGAAGTCACCCCCACCTGGTGGACGCCCGGGAGGAGGTTTTGAATGAGAAACCTGCCCGGAAGTGAACCCAGGTGCAAGTTCTCCAACCGGCAGCAAGGGCCATGGAGACGGAGAACCCGGTGAAGAGGTAGTAGGGAGGAAGAAGAACTAAAAGAAGGACTGGAAGAGCTAAAGGAAAAGAAAAAGCTCAAGCAGGACCAAAGAGTGAAACAACCAGAAATAGAAGTGGAACCGCAAAGGATGGACCCAAACAGCGCACACGGGTGTGTATGTTCTACCTGAGAGGTTCCTGCTGGCATGGAAAGGAAGGTGCAGGCTGCCGCTTTGCACATCGGGGACCCTGCCACAGAGACACGAGGCAGATGGACAAACCATCAACACAAAGAAAAGGGATGGACCACGCACCACTGCCCCAAAGCGGAGGTACGCAGATGTTGTGCGCGCCACAAACAGCCAACATGATGTGTCGAAAGAGCAGCTGCTGAGCAACAATCTTTTTTGTGCATGGCACAAAAGATTGTACAGCAGCTGACCTGGCTTCATCAAACCCAAGCCCGCAGGTGGGACTACCCACTATATACCAGACCACCACAGCAAACAGACACAGGATGGACACCGCCGGCAACAACGTACACCTCACCTCGATACTCCTACTGAACATCAGAGGACTGCAAACACTCAGTAACAGGACAAAGATCCCGTTCCTGAGAGACTTTGTTGCATGCAATCAAGCCTTATGCATAGCACTTACAGAAATGCACCTGAAACCGGACATAGCAGATGCGGAGTTACACATACCACAGTATGCTGTACTACGGACCGACAGGAAAGAAAGGAGTCATGGAGGTGTTGCTATGTACATCCGTGAGGACCTCACACCCCAGGTCCTCTTGTCATACTCAAACTCGGTGTGTGACACACTAATTGTACATATTAGGCAACTTGATGTAGTTGTGTGTGCTACATATCGCCCTCCAGATGCCCCAAGCCATGTGGGCAAGTTTGAAGACTGCCTTATTAAAATAGAAGAAATTCTAACCACATTAGAACAACACATAGGTGTGCTTCTTATGGGAGACTTCAATCTGCCCAATGTCAGATGGCCCGAGGGCCTTTCTCTCCCAGGAATGACAAGATGTGAACGAGGACAGGCGAGGTCCCTCCTGAACCTCATCAACACCCTGTACATGGAGCAGGTAATACTCCAACCAACCAGGGCAGGTAACACACTGGATCTCTGCTTCACAAATGACATGGATCTCATCCATAATGTGAAAGTGACACCGACACTACTCTCGGATCACAACATGATAGAGCTGACCATGTACGGGCCAAAAGAGAGCACGGACATGCAACCTACAAGAAACCCTCAAAATCTTTCCAGCTTGAACTACCATAAGGCAAACTGGAAACAAATTGAGAAAGAGATCCTCAAACAAAACTGGCCTAAATGTTTCTCCTCGCCAGACATCGACGTGAAACTTCAACAATTCATGTCTGTAATGCAAGCCATATGCTACAAATATGTCCCAGAGAGAAAGGCCACTGTACACAAGAACAAAATCCCCAGAGAGAGGAAAATTTTAATGAGACGGCGTACGAAATTTTCAAATCGCCAAAACAAACAGATTGAAAGCAGTGAAAAGTCCCGCCTAAAAATAAAACTGTTGGAAATCGAAAAATGTCTGCAACTCTCCCATGAAAAAGAAAGAGCAGACAAAGAAGCCTGGGCTATAGAAAACATAAAATCTAACCCCAGAGCTTTCTACAGGTATGCCAAAGAAACAGCTACAGTGCACTGTAGAATAGGGCCACTCCTCGAAAAGGATGGCACACTTACAGGAAAACCAATGAGGGTAAGTGAAATACTGAATGAGCAATTCAAGAGTGTTTTCACTCCACCCCTTGGGCATCTCCAAATCACCAATCCAACTGACTTTTTTACCACTGCAGATATAAAATCAGAGGTGGCGACGATAGATTACATCGATATAAAGGAAGACGATGTAACCAAGGCTATAGATGAAATGAAAACAGACTCAGCTACTGGCCCCGATGGATTCCCGGCAATCCTCCTAAAAGCATGTAAGAGAGTCCTAGCAAGACCACTGCAGTTCCTCTTTCAGAGCTTCCTTGCAGCTGGCAAACTTCCAGGAAAACTGAAGGAAGGTAAAATATGCCCCATTCATAAAGGAGGTAGCAGAGCGGAAGCCAAGAACTATAGACCTATCTCTCTGACCTCACACATCAGCAAGGTCATGGAACGAATAGTCAGAAGGAAGCTGATCACCTTCCTTGAAGAGAATGACTTGCTGCCCGACACCCAACATGGTTTCCGACAGGGAGGAGAAGCTGTTTAACTCAGCTCCTACAACACTATGACTGGTGCTGAAACGGCTGCTCAACCACTCAAATGTGGAAGTGATATATCTCGACTTTGCAAAGGCCTTTGATAAAGTCGATCATGGAATGATATGTCACAAACTGCGTGATCTCAACATAGTTGGAAAACTGGGAGAACGGCTTCATGAATTTCTGAAGGATAGAAGTCAGGTGGTAGTAGCCAATGGGGCCACCTCCATTAACACACAAATAGTGAGCGGTGTTCCGCAGGGCACTGTTCTGGGACCAATACTGTTCATAATGGCCCTCTCAGACATGCCCTCAGCCACGCAGAGAGCCACGATCACAAGTTATGCAGATGATACAAAAGTTTCACAGGCAATACAGAACCCTGAGGACACTAAACACCTGCAATGTGAGCTGGACGAAATATACAAGTGGGCTGAAAAGAATAGCATGCAGTTCAATGCTGGAAAGTTTCAAGCTTTATACTATCAGCATGCAAAACTGAATGCAATACCCAATGAATACACTGGACCCGGAGGGATTGCAATCCCAGAGGCACAATCAGTGCGTGACCTGGGTATTCACATGAGTGATGACGCGACCTTTCATGTACATGTTGCTAAACTGACAATGAAATGTAGACGGCTGGCTGGATGGATTCTTAGAACCTTTAGAACAAGAGAACAAGAAACCATGATGGTCCTCTGGAAGACACTTGTCCTAAGCCACTTTGACTATTGCTCTCAGCTATGGTCACCATCCAGTATCAAGTTGATCACAGAACTTGAGGCGATCCAACGAAGCTACACAAAGAAGATAGCCTCTATGCAGAATGTAAGCTACTGGGAAAGACTCAAGATATTAAAATTATATTCCCTGGAGCGTAGGCGGGAAAGATATGCCATAATATACATCTGGAAGATCCTGGAGGGAAGTGTCCTGAACTTTGGCATCGAGAGTTACGCAAATGCCAGAACTGGGCGCCACTGCGTGGTGCCTAGGACTCCAAACCTGCCATCAAGATGTAGGACAAGATTCTGTGATAGCCTGGGCTTCCGAGGCCCACAGCTCTTCAATATCCTCCCGAAGAACCTGAGAGACCTGCATGGGGTGGATACAGATGTCTTTAAAATGAAGCTGGATCTCTTCCTGTCAAGTGTCCCAGATGAACCAACTTCACGGCAGGAGGGGCAGATGAGGGCAGCTGCATCGAACTCTCTCATGCACCAAATAGCAGTTGCTAGAAAGCCTCCATGAAGTGAAACCAAGTAGCAACACCAAATGGCGGTGCCCCAGCATGGCCACAGCTCATAAGCTGAAACTAGAATCAATCAATCAATCAATCAATATATATGTGTGTGTGTGTGTGTGTGTGTGTGTGTGTGCTTGTGTGAGTACGCTCGCGTGTGTATATAATTATATATATATATTTTTTTATTGCCCACAAGGGGCTAAACATAGAGAGGACAAACAAGGACAGATAAAGGGATTAAGTCGATTACATCGACCCCGTGTGTGTATTTGTGTATTCCTCATTTATATATCTTTTCATTCCTACAAAACTCCAATACCATTAAGCTAGACTGATTATTGAAATTCCACTAATATTTCTCTTTTGATAATCTTCTTTCCTATGTTTATACGTTATCTAATAAGAATAATATAATACACCTATTAATAATTGATTCCGTTTCCTGCATGTTCATACATCTATAAATGTATGAATATGTATTTATGTATTTTTTATGTATATGCATGTATATGTTAAAGTGTGTATATATGTATGTATCTATATTTATATCTTAACCTTATGAAACTTTTAAAACTCTGTGACGAAGCCCAGAGGCACACCCAAGTACCTTAATTTTATCTACTTAATTTTTTATACTCCAGTTCACTGAAAGGATAGAAGTAAAGTGGGTAATGTGACCTCTTGGCTGAAACAGCCGTAAAAAACTATTCTACTTCTATGTTCTGTGTTATATATTTTAAGAATTACTGGTATTTTTATATATTTAAAGCATAATCTGTTATACATGTATGTATATTGTTATAATTGTTTTTTTAAATTAATAAATAGACATAATATAATGTCTAAAAGTTGATGAATACCACTTCTTGATCCCCTCCATTTTTTATTGCCGTATAAATTAAGGGTATAAACAACATTTTACCCTCACACATTTATTACATTTAGTAGTTAATTGCCACGCAGTAAAAAAACACTTGTGTATTAATAATTGGGTATTCTACCAGCAGTTTATTGGATATATATTATCACTTAGTTGGTTGGATTCACAACCTCAAGCTCTCTTGGAATTATATATATATACATAGTGAGGTTCGAATTTCACGATATGGCAACATTTGGACCATCGCTTTTTTTGTATTCGTGTCTGGCTTTATATACACGGGTCCTGGTTCCATTGATTTGTGTCTGGTTACCAATTCAATTTGTAATTTTTTAAATATAATTTTATTTAATAAGTTTTGATAATTGCTAATTTACCTTTCTAGTTCGCCTGTTATTGTTTCTCCGTTCGTTGACAGGCACCGTTTTTGTACGTTTTTTTCCTACATTACAACATGTTTTATGGACCAGTTGCTCAATTTTTCATCTGAGGTTTTAGACAATCTCACTTCGACTTTCATGGCCCATTTCTGATAGATTTTCTCGACCGATATTTCCATTGTATTCTATTTCAAGAAAATAATAATTTTGTTGGATTCTCTTAATATATCCTGTTTCCTACAATATAGTGTTAATTTTAACTGTTGCCCTTTAGTTACTGTTTCCTTTTTCTGTTGTTTCCTTTCCATATTGCATATTAATTCATTCATCCTTCGTTATATTACTGTTTATTGTCAGTCTAGCCACAAGTGAACTGCTTTGCCGCTACTATTAAAAATCAGCGCCTTGGCTCAACATTTCAGACCGATATTAAAAATATATTTATTCGAATGCCTCAACCCGTTAGTCTTCGTTCGAGCAAGGGTAGTTGCTGCGTAAAATGTTTCTAAATCTCAGGAAATTTTCGTAATTAATAGTACTGTTTATTATTGCTCAGTTTATATTCACATGCCCTGCTTTCCCCACTATTTTTCATTTGTACGTCCATATACTTGGATAAATATGTCATAAAGGTCATTTAAGTAAAGCTAGATTTATAAATTCTATAATGTAACTATAAAAGAAATAGCTGAGATATGAATATCTAACTGACATAACTGAAAATGCAATCGTAGAATGAAAGAGAGGAAACGTAATATCATTTGCATCATTAGTAAAGTATCTGAATTAAAGCAGCCATTTTAAAAACACTACATCCAAGAGAAAACTCTTTGCTTACATTTATATTCGTGATTTTTTTTTAATTAACTGGTGTCATTTGCAGGTGAGGTAATTGGGATAGTCATTATATCTCTTGTCAGATTATATTTTAATTCTTCACTAAATGACCGTATCATACGTCTGTTCAAAGTTAAAAGAAAAACTTCAGAAATTTATGTTGAACCAGTTTAATCTACAACAATAATGATTCTTGTTAAGTTCACACATGAATTATGCCATCGCTGCGGTGCGTGCAGTTTCATTCAATTAGCATGAAGTTGGACGTTATGTATCGTGACTGGTTTATGTTTCTATTGTAGAAGAAAATATAACTACCTCTCAAGTGTGTTATAAGTAATATTTTCAGCAAGGATACTATAATTCATGGCAAAAAACTTTGTAGAGCTTATTTTGAAAAGATAGCGTTTCATTTTTTTTTTTTGCTTTTACTTTAGTCCGATTTTATCCTGATGCATTGTGGTAAATTCTGCATCTATTCTGTATACTCCAGTAGATGTACGTGACTCTTCTGTTACGTCTGTTTTTTTGCAAGACGAAAACTTCTAATATTACTTGTTTGAATAATGTTAAATTTACAAAGAATTGGATCAATGTTATAAGGTGTTAATACCGGCAGACTGGTGTACATAGTCAATAATTATTTTCATTCTAGTGGAACTGACGATAATATGAATACTAGTAATATAACTCTGTTGCAAAAAGTAACAGCCACAAGGGATCGAAACCTGCCTGATGAATGGAAATACAGTTATACAATACAAATATAATATGCGACAGAAAAACCATTAAAGATAGTATATATACAACTAGCATATCCTTCATAACAATATATACACAACACATACAATTAATATTTATCAAGCATATAGACGTACAAATGAGAGATAATGGGGAACGCTGGCGGTCTAATTATAAACTGAGCAATAATAAACAGGACGGCAACAGTACCAGAATTCATGAGTTAACTAAACAAGAATGAATATTGTTGTACATTAAACTGGATCAACATGAATTTGTGAAGTACTAGAGAGAGGAAGAGAAAGGAAAAAGACAAGATTATATATATATATATATATATATATATATATATATATATATATATATATATATATATATATTATATATATATATGCAGGTTAAAGTGTATTGGAGGCGAAAGGTTGTTGTGTTTGTTAGCTTAGGCATCAAGTGCCCTTCCTTTGTCTAAAAACCTAATGTAACTCAATCCACCCCCTATCCATCTCCTATTCACTTACCCTGCAATTTTTTCTTTCTTTCTTATCAATAGTTATTTGTTTATATTTTAAAATGTTTACTATTTTTGTTTTGTTAATACTAAAGGAAATTGCAGCAATGCTTCATTCCCTAACTAGACAGGCATATAACGACATGACAGCCTTCATCAGAGAAATTTCATAGAGTAAAATGAAGCACTGAGTAACAAGAGTGCCGCATTGTCATAATGTATTTTTGTGCACACGAAGTTCAAAGCTGTGTTTGGGCCATTAGACTTATAAGTATGAAGAGGTTTACATGCACACATCGCTGCCGGAAATTCCTGTTTTCTTTCCAGGAAAGTGATTTGGTTTCACTTGATAAATTTCAAGAAAATGAACTTTCTACAATGTTGTGAAGCATTAGGAAATGTTACGCGGCAGCTTGTCCTCAATATATCTGGAGTAGAAAGTTTTATTTTCAATAATTTTTTTTATGTTCAAGATCATTGCTCTTGGATGTTATTAGCCATTCTATGCGTCAAGGAAGGCCCAAACAGTATTAAGCATCCACAATTTTTGCTAATATGTTTTTTACATTTTTATTTCTAACGATATCCAATACAATCTTTCTAGTAGGGACAAAGCTGTTCGTTTACATATAATAATAAGAAATAACCATAATGTATAGGAATAATACTTTTTCTTTTTTTTCTTTCTTTTTACATAAATTTCTTTGCGCTGCGTGATATTGCATGAAGTTCTACAATCATAAATGCGAACAAAGCCAGTAAATATCGTATTTGATTTGACCTAAGCTATAGACTATGGATTCACTTTTGTTTACTTGATCAAATATTGGTGTGTTCTGATTCCTTTATTTCTCAAAATTTTGATGTTAAATGTAGTTTTATCATACAATTGTTTATTTTATCTTTTCATCTTTTGCTAGCATCTAAAGGGATCAATGGCCACGCTAGCCTGATGTCTCTCCTGGGCAAAGAGAAACAACACATTAAGTCGATGGTTGACGATAGTTGTTACATGGCAACGCACTAACAAACATTCAACGGATGCACTGATAAATAACCGTAGTAAAACAAAAATTAATAACAAAAACAAGACATACACTAGGATAATAAAACCATAGGGATGGTTTATAAAACACGCTTAAGTATAATGGAAATCTATCGGCAAGTATGCATGCACACGTGCAAACATACATGCATGCTTACATACATTCTGTCTCAAGAACGTAAACTAAACAAATCGGCGTGTCTGTGTGGTAAGAAGCTTGCTTTCCAACCACATGGTTCTGGGTTCAGTCTAACTGCGTGGTAGTTTGGGTAAATGTCTTCTACAGTAGCCTCGGACCGACAGAATCTGAGAGAAGTCCGTCGTATGTGTGTGTGTGTGCGTGCGTGTGTGTGTGTGTGTGTTTGTGTGTGTGTGAGTGTGTGTGTGTGTGTGTCTGCTTGTCCCTCAACCACTGCTTGACAACCAGTGTTTCTGTGTTTGCATTCTTGTAACTTAGCGGTTCGGCAAAAGAGCACAATAGAATAAGAACTAGGCTTAACAAAGGAATAGATACAAGGAGTCGATTCATTCGGCTAAAAGAGATTGCTCAAAGGGGTGCCCCAGCGTGAGCAGCATGCGATTTCTGAAACCAGAAGGCGATTTCTTTTCCTATCGACTTTTCCTTTTCTCAGTTCCGACGAAGAGCTATGTTCGAAACGTCGCCATGTCCGTTAATTTTATTCGTTCATCTGAATTTATTGTTTATTTGAATTTACTATATATATATATATATATATATATATATATATATATATAAGTAGCTGCATCAACTTGCTATAAAAGCAAGTAGTAATTTTGTCCTCTACTTATTCTTAGTGCAAATTGTGAAGAGTGCAGTCCGATTTTAACAGTTAATTTTTCAAAGCTATAATGGAAGTGATAAAGATTGATATTTTGCTTTATGAATTCAATAAAGGTAAGAACTCATCGGAAAGTGCCAAGAATATTAATGCAGTATACGCGATCGGAAAATAAGCGTATGCCAGTGTCAATGGTGGTTCCAGAAATTCCGAGCCGGAAACTACAGTCCAGAAAACGAACTTCGTCCCTGAAGATCTGTAGATCTCGGCAAGGACGTCCTGCAAATTCTAGTGGAACAAAATCCAATCGTAACTGTTGAGGGACTAGCAGAGAACCTTAGATATGGTCATTCAACTATTTATCAACACCTTTATGAGATCGGAAAAGTCAGCAATTTCGGTCAATGGATTCCTCACAAACTTTCCGAGTCTAACCTTTTGAAGCTTCCGTTGAATTTGCAAACCTTCTGGCATACACTGCATTCAAAGGTGTGAACAGACATATCGGTAGAAAAGTTGGTGGAGGTACGTTTTCCAAGCGTTCGCAGAAGAGATTTGAGCTAAGCCAAAGACAGGCATGGTCTGTCACAGACTGTGCACACAAAAAGGTCAATGTCATTCACCTTCTCGATCGTTGCATTCTTCCTTAGATTTCTTTTGAGTCTTACTTGCGTTATCCTAGCCTCTTCAATTGCTTTCACTCCACACTTTTGTCGCCATCCAACTTGGTCCGAAGCAAGGGTTTCTATATCTTCTAGAAGCATTCCAAGTGACTTCATAGTAGTCCTTATGCCGTCCTTAAACCATTATTTTAGGTTTACGCAGATAGTGTTTCCCCTCTGCAAGCTCACCATAAAACAGCTGTTTCAGCATGCGTTCATCTGCCATTCGAACAATATGACCAGACCATCTCATTTAGTTCTTAAAAATTATAGCTTTAATTGAGGTGATGCCTGCAGAAGCAAGGACATTAAAATGCGATGAAGGCATTTTTGGTGGAATTGTTCCAACAATTGAAAATACCTTTCATAACAAGTCCAAGTTTCACAGGAATACAACAGGGATGGTAGGGCAAATGATTTGTAAAGAGCCAGCTTTGTATTCTTATCTATATGTTGCTGGCACCAAACGCGGGACTCCAAGCCAACAAATGCTTTTGCTGCCCTTTGAATTCGCAGCTGTATTTCTGTATCAAGATTTCCATCATTTTGAACAGAGTTTCCAAGGCAGCCGAACAAATCGACAACCTCAAGTAACTTTCCCTTAAATTTCTTAGGGGGTTACTAACAGCACCACACGAAGATTGATGTATTACAACTGTTTTTTCACTTTGATAGTCAAGCCAAAATCATCACAGGCTGAGTCAAATGCAGATACAAGAGATTGCAGACATGTTTCAGAATGACTGATAAGATCGCAATCGTCAGCATACAAAATTTCCCTAATGAGTGAAGTAAAAACCTTCGTTTTGAATTTCAGTCTGGTCAGATTAAAAGCATTCCCTGTTGTTCGATATTTTATGTAAATACCCTCCTCAGAGATTTGAAAAGCACGTGACACACAACAGCAAAGTATATTGCAAAGAGGGTAGGTGCATCAAGGTCCCCTTGCTTTACTCCATTTTCCATGGCAAAAGTGTCAGAGAGCCTACCACCAAAATTAACTCTAGCTTTCATATCTTGATGCAAAACCCTGATCATGTTTACAAATTTTTCTGGGCAACTATTTTCCTTAGAATTAACCACAGAACATTTCGATTAACAGTATTGAATGCATGCATGCATTCACGCTTGCTTGCTTACTTGCTTACTTACTTACTTACTTACTTACTTACATGCTTACATGCTTACATGCATACATACATACATACATACATACATACATACATACATACATACATACATACATACATACATACATACATACATACATGAGAACACAAAGGGTGTCTAAAATATATTGCATCTGTTTCGGTAGAATTTCTTATTGATGTTTTCTTAGATTATATCATTGTATAATATCCACCATATTCGAGCGTATTTCTAAAAAGGTATCAAGCAGATGAGATTTCATACGTTGAATTTAACGAAGCCAAAGTAGTTGGATAAGTGACTTTTTTAAAATAGCATTCAAATTTATGAGAAAGTTAGATGTGACTTGAACGGTCATGCAAGAAGCAAAGAGATTAAAGATCTATATTGCTTAAATTCACTTATCTAAAATAGTTTATAGCTAATATTGGTGTTGAGAGCATACATATACAAATATATATACATATGCATACATGCATATACGCATATCTATCTATCTATATATATATATATATATATATATATATATATATTATATATATATATACCTATTAATTCTCTTTATCTCTCTCTCTCTCTCGCACTCACACACACACACACACATATATATATACACACACATATACATATATACAGTGTAATGTTCCATTATTGTAAGATCAACAAAATAAGTACCCCATCTGGTAAGAGATAAATATTTGATAAACACAATATATGTTTTTATGTGCTACTATTAGGTTATTAGGTTCCGGCGGTAAAAGCAAATCAGACAATATTTCCAGTCTCATACTTTGCAGTAAAAGGGGACATAACTCTAAACTTAACTTCTTTCTATTTTGTTCTTCGTTTTCCAGGTTTTCAGCTTTCCACCTTCTATATCAACCTCTTTCTCGTCTTTTCTTATTTTTTCTCTTATCATTGGTTCTATCTTTAGCTTGTAATGCCATGTGGAAATTGCCTGAAGATTGCGATAAGGCACCAAACATGTTAAAAGACACTGTCTGAGATGCATTCATCGCATGAAACTAATAGTAGCACATAAAAACATATTATTAAAAACCACAGACACATACACACGCATATATATATATATATATATATATATATATATATATATATATATATATATATAATATATATATATATATATATATAAGTTAAAAATAAGTAGCAAGTATTCAAATTATATTTCATAACCAGTTTAAAGTAAGAAAATTTGTTCCTTAAGTAGTGCGAACATTTCACTCAAAGTTCATTAGATT
Organism: Octopus sinensis; assembly: GCF_006345805.1. Classification (NCBI taxonomy): domain Eukaryota; kingdom Metazoa; phylum Mollusca; class Cephalopoda; order Octopoda; family Octopodidae; genus Octopus; species Octopus sinensis. Next base: position 45,415,899 of record NC_043008.1, read on the forward strand.
TGGAGAGGATATTACCTGAACATTTTCCATAATTCAGTACAGTCAATCCTACACCCATACCTATCATTTAATTAGAGAACTGCATATTTTATTATGCTCCATGATCTTTGGAATCTAAACTTTTGTTTTCAAATTCTCAAACTTTTTTTTCTGCGTGTGATGTAAGCATAGTCTTATGTTTATTAAAAGTATAAGAATGATTATATAATCTGCGCTTAAGTTTTTAAGAATTTTAACGAAACGATGTAGGTAAATTTGGTTAGATTACTTATCACATCACATTTATAGATATATTTTCAGTGATGCATAATTTATAAGAGGGTATGGCAGTTTTACAATTACAAAACTGACATTTATGGACATACCACTTTCAGTGTTGTTCGAGGGTAGCATACACACACACACGCACTCACACACACACACACACACACACGCACACACACACACACACACACACACACAACACACACACACACACACACACACACACACACGGTGCACTCCACAAGTTTTCAGACTTCTCGGAAGAAACATTTATTAATTTCGTAAAAGTATAAAATGCTTATTAAAACGTAGGAATCTCCGACTTCAGTGCATTGTTAGGGCGTTCAAACAATACACGAAGGCCCCACGGAAGTCCTCCAAAGTAAAGGTGTTCAAAATCTTTGTCCCAGCTGCCTTCATTTTCTCATTCAAATTAGAGAACAATCAAATATCATAGAGAGAAAAATCTGGACCATAGGAGGATAAGGGATACGGCTGATGATCATCATCTCTCTCTCAAGCATTTGGTTAATAGAATGGAACTGTGGACGGGTGTGTTGCCGTTGTTCGGGTGGTATGGGCTCTTGTGATGAAATCTGATCGTAAACTCCCTCGAAATCTCCACAAAGTAATCCTTCTTGAGTGGCTGGCGAGAGGAAACTCAGTGAATGTAGGGGAACATCATGAAGCTTCCCGTTGGATTGCTTTGCCTGGACACTTGTGCAAGCAAAAATCAGATGCTCCACTCATACGAGTCAATCCGCACGCTGTCTGGAGCATTTCAGCTTTTGTCGCTATATTTCATAGCGAGATCCAAAACTGTCTTCACGTCCCGACGGCTTCTGCAAACTAATCACTTGTAACAAGCAGTCCTTAGTCAGGTGCGTTGAAAGTGCTGTTACAACTGCCTCCTTCAAAAGGTTGTGGGTCAGACTATTAGATGTATAATAATGATATAGTAAAATTTCAATAATCAAGAACAGTTAGATACAACTACCTCACTTAAAGATTCTCAAAATATATGGAATATCCCTCGTATATACACAGGCATGTATATAAGTGTGAGGGTGTGTGTGCGTATATATATATATATAGTTAATCCAAACATGAAAACACAAAGAGAAAACAAAACAAGGCACGAACGTGGAACAAGTATAGTGTTATTGGACACTCAGGAAAGGAAAGAAAGAAGGAGGATTTAACGTTTCGAGCGGAGCTCTTCGTCAGAAACATAGGAAAAGGAAATATATATATATATATATATATATAATTCAACAAGCATATTAGTGACCATCTTGGATACTATCATGCAAAATGTTATTCATATGACAAGGGAAGACAAGATTCTTGAATCTAATGAATATGTATTTAGAAATATTGTCTTTATGATCGTTGCCTTGTTTAGCTTCGACGTATTCATGTATATAATTCTATCCGTATAATTTATGCATTTTAGAATTCTGTGATGCAATGATGCACGCATAAGATGAAGTAAAGTGCACGTTGAAGAAAGCAGCAACAGATTTTAAAAACATACGTACCTACCCATCTACGTTGTGTGTGTCCGTGTTTATCAAGCATGTATTTATACAGAAAAATATAAAGAAAAATGTAGAAAAATAAAAATGTAGATATAAAGTATGTGTATGCATAGAGAGAAAGAGAGAGGGGGTGTTGGAGCTAAAATAGACAGTTGCATAAAAGGAAAGTAAAACAAAACGCACCGTCCTATCCTAAAAGAAATGTATTTTTAAAAAATTAAATTATCAACTAGATTATGGTTGGGAGATAACAGTATACTCAAAGTAACCGTTTTCAGCTTCCATCGCAGCAAAAATATTGATCCGGAATCTGGCGCATGCGTTCCTCAGTGTGTCTCTAAGAAGAAATTTGAACACCTTCTTGATCTTGGCTACCAGTCCGGACTTGGTGTTGCTGGCAGAGCGATTGGTGTCATTCTCAACTAAGCCCCATGGGAAACTAGAAGGCTAGAAATTGGTGCTGTCGAAGTCGTAAAAATTCTCGGACAAACACGCCTGATTATTTTCGGAGGTGTGGCAAGGTGCCGAATCTTGTTGCCACATACACCGCATTCCAGTAGCAGCCCTTTCTGTCCTGGTAGTGTCAACAGTCTTCAGAAGCTTCAAGTATCCATCTGAATTGAGCCTAAGCCACGTTCAAACATGTGGAGATCAATTCTGGCATGCGGACGTATGCTGTGTCATTTCATGCTGGCCCACGCTTTCGTAATCTCTGTTTTGGCTATCCATAAAACGCTACGGCAGTCATAACATTTTGATACCCGGATTGAATCAACATAATACAAGTAACTCTTCCAATAGTCAGATGGCCCCCAGGCCTTCATATCAGCTTTTTCTTAACTACAACATTAATCTCTGTTCTCCCCAACGTCGTTGAATGTTCCCGTAAAAAGGGGACATACAAACCAGTCAAATTTAACCCGAACACTTTATGTCTGTTTGCCTGCCTGTGTACCTGTCTATCTATCTATCTATCTATCTATCTATCTATCTATCTATCTATCTATCTATCTATCTATCAACTCCCATATATATTATGTATGTAAGAATAGGAAAATGTGCTTATATAAGACATTTTGTGAATAAATTAATATATTAGATAAAGAAAGTATATTAAAGTGTCGTTAACAGAAAATATTGAGAGTTAGCAAAATGTATTATTTTGAATAAAAAAGAATTCTACTGAAAAAATGTTAAAGTAAAACAGCAAAACAAGAACCCAAAACGCAAAAGGAATTGAACCTACTTAATTTTTCTCGAATATCTATGTTGTACTCAGCTAATTATTATGATACGTAGATGGGTTTCCATTTTTCATGTCTAATTTATACATATGTGTAATCCTCTCTCTCTCTCTCTCTCTCTCTCTCTCACTCTCTCTTTCACATACACGCACACGTATGTATGTCATTATTCAGTTTATTTCAAGGTTTCTTGCCAATACAGAAAGAACCGGTTCTAACCTAGATCCAATTCATTGGAATTTCAGCATCAACAGCAGGGTATTTTTGTTTGAGTGTATGTATGTATGTATGTGTGTAGATTTGTATGATTCATGTATGCAGTCTCATGCTTATAGTTGAATATCGAGACATGGCCATATATATTTAAGCGATAAACTTGTGGAAAGTTTAACAGATTTTTAGTTCTAGTGATGAACAGGATCTGTAGACTTTGAATAAGCTTTCTCGTTTCTGGTTTGGAGAAGCCTAGTTTCTCAAAATGGCATTTAGGCAGTGTGTTACATATTCCAGTGACCCAATATTTTCAGGTATAAACCTGAACTTGCAATATGGATAGAGTAACTGCAGATTTCTCAATAGTTCAACCTGGGTGTTCTATTTTGCACTGATCTTCATCTTTATGTTAACGTCCGCTGGGCAGTTAATTTCCACAGCTGTACACAGTTTCTCTTTTCTTTCCCAAATCATTATATCAGATATATTATGTTTACATTTTATTGAGGATTTACTGCTACATTCCACCAGTACCCTTTTTTTATTATGAGTGGACGTGGCTTTCACCATACTGTGGGTTCTTATTTGTCTGTCTTTGTCACAGTCTGTGCTGGGTACCCACGCATACTGGGTAAAGTTAAATTCGTCCATGATAGTCAAGATTTAGGAATGAGGAGAGTTATGAGATCAATGTTAAAATCTCCAATGGTGACGGTTAGGACATCTTTCGGTATGGATTGCATGAAGATTTGTAGCCTGGAAATGGATAATGCTGTCGTCAAAGATGGTGGCCTGTAGGTGAGTAATAATGAAAATTTGTTTTGCAAATTTCGTGACCGCAACAGCTGTGTATTCCAGTTGATTGGTTCCAGGGTTCAGCTGCTGCCGTGAAATATATTTTCTTTCAATCGTCATGACAGCACCACCTCGCCTGGCTGTGACAGGCCTGTCTGCTCTGAAGGTGTTAGACAGATGTAGGATGGATTCAATCTCTTGGTGGTGCTTCAAGAATGTCTCCAAAAACAGAAGACATCTATGTGAAGGATTCTCTCATCTGTTTTTAGGTCATCCTGATATTCCAAATAGGATCAAATGTTGAGAAAACGAATGTTCGAGGAAGCATCAGTAGTAGTTGGTACAGCATTTAGTTTTGTGTTTGACAGAGCTGGGTCATTTCTCTAACTACAGATAGGTTAACACGGATTTGACCCTGCTGAGAGCACCATATGCCTGACCCAACATGAATATTCCCTTTCTTTCCATGAAGACAACAATCTTATCCAGAGTCTTCCCTTGGACTTTATGAATTGTGCAGCTCCAAGCCAGTGAGAGTGGGAATTGAATTCGTTTTGCGTCAACTTATTGTCTGCCCCTTCGAGTGAAGAACTGTACATGCTGACGCTTGATAGGCACTGCTTCAGGGTATGAGCGCTTATACTGACAGCCAGCAATGGCCTCTTTGCCAATGCGTTCACTATCAAATTTCACTAGGCTGGCATGCACATCATTTCCAGAGTGTTCAATCCTTGTCACTGTCCCACAGACTCTATTCGCCAGACAATCGGCGATATCAATGTTTACAGTCACCATCACTTTGGCACCAACTGCTACTGATACGACTTCGCTTAAACCTCCCGTTTCTGATGGTTTTGTTGAATTCAGAACATCAATGAGTCCTGTTTGAACGTCCTTCTTGGTATCAATTGTCTTGATGTTAAACACTTGAGTGGGAAGCTTTTCCAGATGCTCAGCATTGTGATCATCTCCTTCTTTGTTCGTTTTGAACACATGGAGGGTTTCTGCTGGGTACACGTTGTCTGTTTTATTTTTAACAACCCAGGATTTGAGCAAGGTTATGTGAACATGCACCTTAGGGTGATGCAAAAATGGGGCCATACAATTCTTTTTCAATTTTCAGGGAGACACTCTCCTATTTTATTCATATTTCTAAGAAAGTATTGTTTGCAAAATTTGGGGCTGAAAAGAGAAAATTAGAGGTTGCTACCAAGCTTTAAAAATAAATGTAAATCAGTTTGTGCTCAAAAATATTATTTTGTTGATATTTTTGCCGGAACCAGTTTGATATGTACCGAGTTAACATAGTTTGAAAAAGAAAACGATGACATTCTAGGCTGAAGTACGTAGTGAGGTACAGCATATAGCGTGTTAAGTTGGAAGTTTCCCCAGCAGACATAACCACTTAGGTAAGTTTATATTGGGTTTTTGTGGAATAAGAGTAATGTGTTCTTGCTTTTATTTGAGTGACGACCTGTAATTTTTAACAATTTAAAGACGGTATTGTTCTTGCTCTTCATCATTGGTTATCAGTTTGTTGTATTCTTCCATCAGTCGTACACCTCTTTGCGCAATGTTGTTTACCACTTTGAATCCATATGCGATATCTTTTGCATTCACATAACATTCATCATCATTCTATTCTTCAGCATCTTTTTCAAAACATGTTCAAGGCACGTCTAGCATTTCAAAGAATCTTTTTGTGTTAGCAGTAACGAAACATCCTGCGGTTGTTTCTGCCCATCTGATTCAGGATTTATTGATGCTCGTTTGCTAGGTTTTGAGTCAACTAGATTCTGCAGAGCATGCTTCATTTTGTTTTTGTTTCATGTGAATCAAAACGTGCAAGCGCCACAAGCTCCTCAAAGAGGTACCACAAATGTCTCAAAAACGTATTGAGTGCAGCACTTGCAATTTTGCCATCCTTTTCCTTGGAAAACTGCAGACTTTGCACAAAATGAAAATCTGATCGAGGGCCACATGGGTGTATGGATGCCAGGTACCACGATCTGGTGTATATCGCAGCTGAAAAACAGCAAACAGATCTCAGTCCTTTTCTCACTCTCTTGATTAGTTTAAACTGAGATTTAAACATCCAAATTCCAATGCAGTGAATTAGCATGGCCATCCATCGTGCTCTGTGATAAGCTTTGGGTGCTTTCAAGCTGATTCCTAACTTGGGGGTAATGAGCGTTAGCTCGAGCAATTCCTCGTAGTCATTACGAGGCTGCAGGTCATCAAACTGAGCTTGAGCAAACTGAATGATTTCTTCAGCATCTGAGATTTCCTCTGCAATGTTAGGGTCATCTGTTGCTGTTTGGTAATTATTCTCGTCAATTTCCACCCACTTTGATCTGAATCGCTTAAACAGTTGTATGTTAGGGTCAGTAGAAGATGGCAAAGAGACAGAAAATGTACAATAAACACGAACTGAAAAAGAAAAATAACAATATACAAAATGTTCAGTGGATGGTAGCAACCTCTAAAATGTCTTCAATTCTGCTGACATTTTGTATGTTGAGTTTTTGCACTAATTTAAATAAAATTAGATGGTGTCTTCAAGTTTTTGAAATGGCAACTTATTATGCATCACCCTAATGCACCTATTCTCAGCCGTATCAGCACCTGTCCAAACTGTTGATCTTCTTCCTGCCTCATGCTCTCTGTAAGTTCACTCAAGGTGAAGTTTTCCTTCCCAAGTGAATTATGAAGATTTACCTTCATTTTCCCATGTAATACAGAACATGCATCATTTGTTTCAATAAATTTGTTAAATGAATATGGATTTTATTAGCGATGTTTAATGCCATTACTTTCCACCCACCCTGTATTTTATATATATATATATATATATATATATATATATATATAAAGAGAGAGAGAGAGAGAGAGAGAGAGAGAGAGAGAGAGAGAGAGGTCAATTGCGACTCCGGCACTAAGGCTGTTCGGGCTTGGCCCGAGTATAAATTTAGTAAAGTGGACGTGTATTTGCAAACTGATTTAATTTCTGCCAACACTGACTTCAAGTAATTACAGCCAAAAACTTGGGCTCCTTTTATTGAGGCTGATCAGAATTCATTTGTTTTCGTTCAGCATCTGGCGGTTTTCTTAGAGGTGCCATGGGGCAAAAAAAAGAAAAAAAATCATTCGTAGCAGACTTTCTCTCGTCATCGTTCACACGCGCCTGACTTGGGTTCAGAAGTTACAGCCCAAGTTCTTATCTAAAACCATACAAATTAAAAGTAATTCAAATTCTATGTTTTCTTGAAACAATAGGTTTCTATAGAGATTAGGATTTAAATTCCAAATTACAAAAAGTTTCTGTTCTACAACATTCTTAAAGGAACGAAAAATTATCCAGAAGCTCGGGCTGATACGAACGATCCTGGTAGGTGTAAAAGACTAAATGGCATATGTTGGCAAGAGTAGAGACGACAGTCAATTCACTGATACTTGCTATGTTGTTATTCTGTGTGCCTGTGTGTATAGATCCGTTGTGTTTTGCAGGGTTGCTTAATTTTTACCCTCAACTTGGAAAGGGAGAAAGACATAGTATCAGATATAGAAAATAAACCATTTGGGATTAGAAATATTGCTGGAAAACGTGAAATTCTTCGAGCAGTCATGTATCTTATGCGAAATCTGTGATGAGCCTGAGTGACGCTGATGACCTGGCATCACCACTGATATATATATATATATATATATATATTATATATATATATATATATATATACAATTGTGTGTGTGTGTGTGTGTGTGGTGTGTGTGTAGCTTAAGCATTGCGAGATTAATAACGACGAAGCTATAGGCTATTATTCAGGCTCTCCACGAAGAGTCTGCCTCATAGCAGAAACAGCTGCAGACTAACGAAGTTCATAGTAGAACCAATGTTTTCCCGATGTCATTTCGTTTTCTTTATAAATATATCAAGAAAATGGAAACATGAAAATACGTCCCTTTTACAAAATGGTCCTGAAATGTCCCTCATTATTGAATGATGCTCTTAGTGTATAACGGATAGTTTTGATACAGACAGAAATCTGCGATACCATTACACCAAAGCGTGACGCCTACTTCAATCATCAACATTGGAAGGCTTGATCATATTAGCAAAAATGAAAATGAGTTTACATGAAATGAGATCAGATTTAAGAAGTAACGAACAATGTAAAAATATGTGCCTTCAACGAAATTTTTCTTTAAATGTGAGTCTGAAATATTGTGGGTAAAAACCCTTGGACTTAAAAAAGTAGACAGCCATTCACTTGACTCGAGACAGTCATCTAATACTCAATATATGCAACAAAGTCAGCGTAGTCACGTTATAAAATTAATGATTTATTTGCCAACTACATTTAGTTTTAAAGTTGGCCAGCCGTTCAACTCGTTTCCTCCCCACCACCCTCTGTCTATCTGTCTGTCCGTCTGTCTATCTGTCTGTCCGTCTGTCTATCTGTCTGTCCGTCTGTCTATCTGTCTGTCCGTCTGTCTATCTGTCTCTCTCTCTCTCTCTCTTTCACACACATACACACATACACCGCTGCTGCTTTTTGAATATACATCACATTAATCATTCCATTCCCGATGCGCCTGCCATTTCTAACTCTATAGTGTTGATGTAAAGATTATTGATAGACAAATAAAACAGTTAATAGCAAATCAATTGTTTTCTTTCATAAGAAACCCTCTCCTGCAACTAATCTGCATGGTTAGGCTTGGTATTGAAGTTCATGGATTTCCGATTTGTGGTTTGGTTTTGTTGTTGAAACGAAACGTTTGCACTTTCGAACTGAACGCTTCAGATTCGACTTGGCAAGAGTTTGCAGCAATTTTTCCGAAGCCTCCCACAGGATGGTATATAGATTACCAAATTACAACAATATGTATCATAATCAGAAATCAAGTCTTGTTTTGTGATGAACTGAATATAGCTCTAATTAATAACCAGACAGATTTAAAATCAACTCATTAATCTTGTTGCCTAACACCTATTAATTAAAACTGAAGGATTGTAGGCTCAAAGTGGTATGATATATTTCTAAATAGTGATTTAGTGAAACATTAATACAGTACCAAATACAGCATGCTAAAACTTTCCATTCCTAGCAGGAATTCTGATATTACATTTTGCCTCCTGGTTAAAAGATTTGATTTTTTTTTAAATTGTAGAATAGCAAAATTAGGAATTAGACAGGATAACTAGATCAATCTACTTACGAAATTAAAATTCACAAATCGTATAATGTAAATTATACGCATATTAAAAAGAATTGATATCTGTGATTGACGCAAGATCATATAATAAAAAAGTATATTATTTTCAGCATAACGGGTACAAATTTATTGACTCCTTACTGAAGATAAAGAGAAGGTATTGGCAACATTTGATCCCTGAAAGCAGCTTGACGTAATTCAATAAAATTTCTAGTTAAAAGATATACCTCATGCTCTAACATACTTTTACTGAAAACCTTCATGACCCATAATCAATTTTTTTTTATAAGTCTATAAAGAAATTTAGCCTGACTTTAAATGTAGGGGACGCTTGATTGGCAATTCTTCTATTACCAATTTAAATCTCATGCATGTTAAAGCATATAGAGAACGCTAAGAAGTATTTGATTTAGGCGATAAAGCGGTATGAACATAAGAAATTAATTTAAGTTGCATCTAAGTTTTTCACAATGAAATTAACAACGTATTCATATACATAATATACCATGTATGCTAACAAACAAATAAATAGCTCTCCCGTTTACCATGCAAATCTATATTCCCGGAATAAAGTTTCAATTGGAACCCAAAATTTCATTTTCAACTGTTTGTTTTGGTAAATTAGACAATCTCCATCCAGCATCTGTAGACTACTGGCAATCTATTTGTATTATATTTCTAATATTTTCATACTTTGAATGTAGAATAATAATGAATATATTATACCAATTTCCTATGTCACTTTAATATTACATAAATCTATTGAACTAGTTTGGTTAGAATAAATGAGGATGTTCATGACAAAAGTTTGAATAAAATGCTTAGCTCCTTTGCTATTTGAAAAGCAGCTAATCGTGCTTCATGAGCTCAGGTCCCCGATAGACAAAGATGTTTCGAAGAATCGGGTGATAAAGTTACATTTACATTTTAGACAAACGATAAAAAGTGCTGTAAGTAGCTCCCTTCCGTGCGTTTTTTAATACTCTAACACATTAATAAAAGAGAGAATTTTATTGGAATAAACAGTATTTCATAGAATAAATTTCAGTTCGAATCAATCAGAAGAAAAGCAATGTGTCAGGCAAGCTTACTTAGCAGAATAATAGACTCACTAATATGTAAAGCAATACATAAAAGAGATTCGCTTTTTTGGGAATTTACTTAAAAAAAAATACCGTAAATTATAAGATATAATGGCAGATTTTTATAGGCATCAAGCTATTCGAATGTTATGTGTTTAGATAAATATCTAAAAGTAAAACCTTAATCAAAATTTTATATTTATGCTTGGCTTAAAAACGTCAGCTTAATAATAAAAAATAAGCCATTAGCTGCCTTACGTTGTTTAAATAACATATTTAATTCACTGAATATATATCTATAATTATTTTTAGAAAAGAGACATGACTAAGTGGTTAAATTCTCAGACAATAAACTTTCAGGCCGAAAAGCGACACCAATTAAACTTGATGCGATAATACAACACACACATGCGCACTCGCTTACACACACATACACATCAGATAATATATAATATATTAAAGATTTCTTACATAAATGATATATTATAAGATAAAAAGTTATATATATATATATATATATTATATACAAAAGGAGAACATTTCACATTAGTGAAAGCGCGCTTCTTAGTGTTTAGCGTATTCGGTTTACAATCGCAAAGTTGTGAGTTGAACTCAGGCTGAGTTCAACTTTGTGGCCTTTTGAAAGACACTTTATTTTAAGTTGCTCCGGTCCACTCAGCTGGCAAAGATGAGTAGTATCTCTGTGTCATACTGAATTTCACTGACAACTACGTATCGATGGAGTACTCTGCCACATGCACGCTAATTTCACAAGTAGGCTGTTCCGTCGATCGGATCAACTGGAACCCTTACCATCGTAATTGACAGAGTACCAAATATGACATTATATAACTATTATAGTATGCAGTTTATGCTATATCATACATCTGTCTGTCTGTCTGTCTCTCCCCTTCTCTCTCTCTCTCTCTCTCTCTCTATATATATATATATATATATATATATATATTCTTTTTTCTCTTTTATTCCATTCTTTGTTTCTGTCATTTGACTGTGGCCATGCTGGAGCACCGATGTTAGTCGAAGAAGTCGATCCCAGGACTTATTCTTTGTAAGCCTAGTACTTATCGTATCGGTTTTTTTGCCGAATAGCAAAGTTACGGGACGTAAACACGCCAACATCGGTTGTCAAGCGATGGTGATGGAACAAGCACAGGCACACAAAATATGTATATATATATATTATGTATATATTGAGAGTCACGGGAGTTGCTGGTTGTAAGAAGCTTGCTTCTCAAACACATGGTTCCGGATTCAATCCTACTGCGTGGCACCTTGTGCGGGTGTCTTCCACTATACCCTAGGTCCGACCAAATCTTTGTGAGTGAATTTGGTAGACGGAAACTGAAATAAGCCCATCGTATATATATATAATATATATATTATATATATATATTCTTTTTTCTCTTTTATTCCATTCTTTGTTTCTGTCATTTGACTGTGGCCATGCTGGAGCACCGATGTTAGTCGAAGAAGTCGATCCCAGGACTTATTCTTTGTAAGCCTAGTACTTATCGTATCGGTTTTTTTGCCGAATAGCAAAGTTACGGGACGTAAACACGCCAACATCGGTTGTCAAGCGATGGTGATGGAACAAGCACAGGCACACAAAATATGTATATATATATATTATGTATATATTGAGAGTCACGGGAGTTGCTGGGTTGTAAGAAGCTTGCTTCTCAAACACATGGTTCCGGATTCAATCCTACTGCGTGGCACCTTGTGCGGGTGTCTTCCACTATACCCTAGGTCCGACCAAATCTTTGTGAGTGAATTTGGTAGACGGAAACTGAAATAAGCCCATCGTATATATATATATATATATATATATATATATATATATATATGTATGTATGTATGTATATGTTTTTGTGTCTGTGTTTGCCCCCACACCAGGTGCTATTAAAATTCTTTTACTTTCGACATACGTTTCGAAGACAACATTGGTATTATTCTAGAAGGAATGAAATGGTGTAAAATAATGCAATAGTCAAATCAAGGAAAGAAAGAAAATACATATATCAATAAGACATCTTAACAGAATGTGATGACTGCATATATGATGAAAGGAATGCTATCAAGTTTAAAAGAAAAAAACGTTAGTAGATATAAAGTCAAAGGTAGTTTATTAAAAGAGGAGGAGAAAGAAAGAAATTAGCAGAAAACTAATAGTGCAGAGATATAGAGCAATAGGTGAATTAGAATAAAACTTAAAAGAATGGAAGTAGATATATTTATTGGAAGTGCAATGTAAGAAGACATTTAAAGGTCGAATTTTATAGAATGGCAGAAATCACTTATAAGAATTAATGGTATGTTTCTGCCGATGTTTGCAACGATAAACACGTTGTATAAACGTGTTTACAAGGGGGATTCTTTGAGAATAGGATAAAAAACATTTCACTAATATAAAGGGAGCAAAAAGATTTACCTTTGTTAAAAGGTACAGAAATAGAGAGTATACACACACACACACACACACACACACACATGTATGCATTTTATTGTGTCTGGAGAGAGTCTCGTTTTGTGCCTTATTAATTTAACACACTCACTAGACTGATTTGCACTGATTTACTAACATAGACTTTATTGTCTAGGTCTCCTACTTAAACTGAGCTATGACAGTAGCTATCTCGACAACCATGACCTTAGTAGATTCTGCCGCACCAGGTCACAGAGAGGAAGACCATCACCTCGGCGGCGAAGAAAACCCCGCAGAGCGCTGCAGTGGCTGAACCACACACACACCCAAGACCCTGAGAACAACAGTCAGGTGAAAAGAACGAACGCACAGGCAATAGGGGCCAGCATAATAACCACCTTGAAGAACCACATAGCAAAGTTTAACAAGAAACTATACATGCTGGTTCAAGATGCCGCCATTGATGTCGGTGTGGATGGAGATGTGGCCGTCCTCTTTATGACTTGGTTGGACAGAAAACTAAAATATTCCTTAGCAGAACAAGCCATTAATGTTTTAGTTTACTGTAGGTATGTAGATGACTTTAACATTCTAGTTAGGACCAACTCTAGTAACTGCAATGAAGAAACCGAGAGAAGTTATATGGAGAGCATAGCTAACTCCATCCACCAAGTATCAAGATAACTATAGATTACCCCATTAGTTACGCTAAGAATAGAGGCAGTGTCCTTGATACTGAACTTTGGTTAGAAACTGTGAACAACAGAATGCAACTGCCCCACTCTTATTACATAGAACTTATAGCTTCTAAATATGTTGTTCACAAGAACTCAGCTTTATCATACAATACGAAAATCAACATAATGATAGCA
>NC_043008.1:45442072-45487072 GCF_006345805.1 Octopus sinensis
TAATATAAAATCACACAGTGACTTCGATTATAAGATAGGCTTTTATTACTGCAGATTCAATAAAATATGAACGAGTAGTAATATATGGTTGAACTTTCGATCGCACTTACAAAATTAGTCTTATACCAAACGAGAAAGAGAATAAAACATGAAAAAAATGTTCATTTCAAATATTTAATATGAAACCAATATATCACAAGTACACAGTAAACCAGAAGAGGAAAAGAAAAAAACATTCATCAAAGAGACATACATGAAAAGTAACTCTCATTTAGTAGTTCCACAAGATTGCTCTTACAGTCTATTACAGTTGTATATTTTAAAACATGGATGTATTTGTGAGTGTGAGTATATTGTGTACAGAAAGTGCGTATGATTGCGTGCATGTGTTCGTTTGTTTGAATGAGTGTCTTTTGTTTCCTTTCAAAAAATATAAAATAACTGAGAGTTAAATATTTCAAACGAACCTTCTATTCAAGTACCGAATAAATGGAATGGTACAAACAACTTTGTGTGAGAACGAGGGTAGATATACACAATTTCATAAATAATGGAATCGATTAATAAACCATGACGATCATAACAATATTTGTATATCCGTATGTTTGCATCTGTATATGTTAGTGCGTGTGTGTGTGTGACAATTTATAAGTGTATGTGGTGCCTGTGTATGTATGTGCACAAAGTTACTCAGCAAACACTGCCAACAATAGCAACAATTTTAAATATAGGCACAGGACCAGAAATTTGTGGGAGAGGATCTTTTCTATATCAAAAGCTAACGCTTGACAAACACTTATTTTATGGATCCTGGGAAGATGAAAATCAAATTTCACCTCGGCGGGATTTGAACGCAGAACTTAAAAAGTATATCTAAATATACCGAAGCATTTCCCCCTTATGCCTTTCTTACCACTGTGGTTGATAAAATAAATAATAGTCGAGTACTAGGAGTCAATATAACCCAGTACATTTTTACTCTTACGTGTTTGAAATTATTGTTATTTCTGTTAATTATATATTTACCAATTTTTTTTTATATTTGTAAAGAAACGTGGAAAAACACAGCCACGCACGTGCACATATTTAAAGTAAGGAATATCTCTGACTTTTGTGAGTTCCCAGCCGGAGGAATTAGTTGCGTTGAAAGATGGGTGCAAAAATAAGAAGTGTGTGTGAAATTCAAAATACAAAAATATTTATCGATGTAAAGTCGTTACGACAAACGGCAAAAGAGCAATATTTCCGCCAGTGAAATAGTTAAAACATTGGTGAGGTTGTCGCACGTGGCGAAATACACAGTTGGAGTGAGTTATGGACTGCACTAGCAGTTAACAGACTTTAAGCGCATGTCACCACAGGCGACTGGTAGAAATTCAGGTAATATTTCTGTCAAGGGAAAAAGCACAAAGAACAATTTATTTCAGACATTCTATTCCATTAGAGATCCAAGTATCCAGTGTTTTGTTGATGTCATCAATAAGTTAGCGTTCATGTTGATAACAGAGATCTATGGTTTGCTAACGTCTCTAACATATTCCTGGGCTTTGGAGCTTTGCAATCTGTGTTCGATTCCTAGCTGATGGGACTGTCAAATATCCTTGCTACAGAACCCCTTTACAAGTTAAATGGCTGCTAATGTTGAAGTAAACGAAATGAGAATGATGCAAATGAGAAGTGTGTTCAGGAATATACATTAAAAACAGTGAGTGAGTGCAGGAATAAGATGCTGATTAAGTTGCATATAACTAGCTGAGCATATAACTGAGGCGGGCTTCAGTACTGACAATATAAATTTTCCGTGCATATAAAATGCTTCCTTAATTATACAAGCTTGAGATGTTAAAATCTGCATAGCTAGGAGTGGGAAAAATATGCAAGATTACTCAGAGTATATCTGTAAAATCCGATAGGCTTGAGATATATGTATGTACAAAAGCGAGTGATTCTGTATGTAGTCATATGCAAGTACACCTTTGAGTTGGTGTTGATCTGGATGTTCATGTTTATCTGTTGTATAGTGAAACAATTCAGCTATTATTTAAAAACTGTTGAGCAGAAGCAGCTGAATGAAGTAGGCTAGTATGCTAGTGTCCATGCTAAATACATGTGAATATATACCTGTCAATGAGTGTCCGATATATACGTGTTACGTATTATCTGGGTGTAAGCAGATGAAAATATGGGAAACCCGTACAGATGAAATTTCGCTAATAATAATAATAATAATAATAATAATAATAATAAATGCCCTGAAGCAGTTTCATAGATTTTGATCTTAAATGATTGGAAGTGTCATTATATAAGTTTTAAAAAAATGCAGTATAGCCCACCCAACTAGCACAGAGGTGCAAGAAATGATGCAATAGAAGGTTGCTTGAAACTTTCAGATGTCGAAAAATAATAATGGTGATAATGATGGTGACGAACGTTATCTCAGTTTATGAGAGACAGGATCTCGAAGAAACTAGATGTAACTGCGAAAAGGAAGCTGAATCTGCACTTTTCTTTGTGTGTGTGTGTGTGTGTGTGTGTATTTGTGTATGTGTGTGTGTGTGTGTGTGTGTGGTGTGTGTGTGTGTGTGTGTGTGTGTGTGTGTGTGTGACTTCAACATTCAAACTGACAGGAAAATAAAAGCTAGAAGGCCTGATTTAGTAATAGTAGATACAGAGAGCAGAAAGTGCATGATATTTGACTTTACAGTCGCAAATAATCAAAAAGTTTATATGAGATGTATAAAAACAGCAAAGTACCAAGACCTAGTTATTGAATTATAGAGACTATGGAAAGTTCGGGTAAAATGTATCCCAGTAGTTACAGGTGCGTTGGTGGGGAAAAGAAACGTATTGAACGACGGCATGAATGAGATTGGGACTGAAAACGGTGAAGATCACCTGCAGGGGGCCCACTGCACAGCAGGGTAGACTCGATCGTTATTTAACTACTGCGGTCCGAAAGAAAGGAGGTAAAATTGATGGAAAAGGACTTAATGCTGCTGTGAGGTGAACCAAGTAGAACTGGCTAAAGCAGCAGAATGAGAGAGATATTGCTTGAAAAGAAATTGATGCAACCCGACAGAGACTAATCAAGCAAATAAAAGAGATGGAAATGAAAGGCCGGTTAACATAAATCCAAATCGAAGAACACAAACACAGGCTCTGACACACGGAAATAACAACATAATCCAGACAGATGTCAATGAGACTGAAAGCAGAAACAGGGAAATACCACGTATATGAAACGCCTACCTGTGCACGAGGAACCAGAATATAAATTTCCAGATGAAAAGCTCATTATTGCTGGTAGACTGCATGATATTACCCAATCAAATGAAAGAAAAAGGTAACCATCAATTAAAAAAATGATAACGAATAATAAAGTAACGAGGGTTAGAGGTACTTAACCAAGTCTTGGGACAGAATTAATGATATCACCGCGACCAACAACTTAATATATGCTGCTGTCGTGATAATAACGAAAGACTTGGAGTGAAGATTTTACAACCACAAAACAAAGAGAATCTCAGTGGAAAATATTATTACAGGGACAGGTATAGTAATTGCAAAAAGACCTTGCAAGGGTAGAGATTCTTAGCGACAGGGGTAATATTAAAAGTAGATGCTGCGAAGCAATCCAAAGTAAGTACTGGTTGAAGCAAAAAGTATATAGGAGAGTAATGGAAGAATTTAGACAAAAAAATAAAAGCGAAAGCTTCCATGACCAAGGGATACAATAACAGAATTGAACAGTTCAGACAAATTGTTCGAAAGAGATTAGAGTAGATTTTACTAGGAACTGAATGGAGATGTTACAATGAACCGCCTGCCAAGGAAGAGAATCTAGAATTCTGGAGAAACATTTGAAACCACGAAGTGAAGCATAATGGCGATGTAGGTTGGTTAAAAATGATAAAGGCAAATAATTCAGACTTGTCAAAACAGAATGAAAATAGAGATCACATTGTTATGTTTATGCATTCCTTTTCCAAGATTTTTGATGTGAAATCCTTAGTTGAAATATATATTGTTATATTTCGGGAGGGTTATTTTTACTTTTGTCAAATAAACACACACTCTATACTATCATTTCATATTAATTTTTGCTTTTATTTTATGTCTTTTGTCTGGAAATTTTATTTTTATTTTTTATTTTTTGTCTTTTGTTTGAAAATCTTTCGTCATATGTCCTGTGACTTTTCTGCAACACTCCATCCCACGTGTTTAGTTCACTCCGTCTTTCTGTTTTTTTTTCTGAAAAGACTGAATAGAGTAAATAGAACAGGAGACAGGTGGAATGGAGGGTCGCTGAAGAGGTCACGTGACGAAAGATTTCCAGATAAAGGGCATAGAATATGAACAAATAAATCTGAAATGAAGAACGAATATATAGTTCGTGTGTTTATTTTGGCCGAAAATGTGACCATCCTGAAATATAACAATAAATATCACAGTTTACTGTAAACACTAAAAGCTGGGATACAGTCTATAGTATAAGATACACAGATGGATGGTGTAGAAACAGGACAACGACATATAATGCGGAGACAATGCGTAGCATAGCTGAGTGGATAGGTGAACACTGGCGGGAACTCTAAGATGGAAAAATGTTCGTCAGTGCTCTACGAACATGCACCATTAGAACCTGGAGACTCGATTAATATCATAGATGTTAAAATAATACCAACACGTAGAACAGCCACGACAGAATGGAATAATAACAACCCCCACCCACTTCACTACACTATGCAACCTCAAGGCTAAAGACAGAATGAGAAAAAATGATAGATACAAACAGTATAATACGAAAACCCGTATACATATGCATACTAAAGACGGAATGAAAAATAAATACGTAAAGAGACGGATACAAAAAGTGTAAAAAACAACCAACCACTTAGACACGCCGACGCACAAGCACACACAGACACATACACACATAGATACAAGCGCAATCGCTTGCGCAGATAAGGACACATACCACAGAAAGACAAAATGGACGAAGTAGAACCAGAGAAGGCGCGAATAGGGTGTGTGACAGAATTGTATGATCCTTGAGAACTGTCACAACAAGCGCAGAAATCTCAGCACCGCATGGATTGACTACAAAAAGGCCTTCGACAGTATACCGCATCCATGGGTCTTGAAATCGCTGGACATCTTCAAAATTTCCCCTGTGATTTCAAACTTCCTGAAGCACAATATGTCGTTGTGGAATACGAATCTCCAATTATACCACTCTAATGGAGTACTTGCCTCAGAAAATATAAACATCAACTGTGGAATTTTTCAAGGTGACTCACTTTCACCTTTAATATTCTGCATAGCCCTAATACCCCTTACAAGTGAATTAAACAGAACAGGGTATGGGTATAAATTGCCAATAAAAAAATAAGCCATCTATTTTATATGGATGACTTAAAACTTTATGGTAAAGACAATAATGAACTTGAAGGCCTATTGCGCACCGTGAAAGCATTCAGCGATGACATCGGGATGGAGTTTGGACTTGAGAAGTATGCCAAGGCCACTTTCCAGAAAGGGAAAGTGAAGACCACAAATTCAGTCGTGTTAGATGTTGACACAGTCATAAGAGAGCTTGAGCAAGAACAAACATACAAATATTTAGGGATAAATGAAGGCTCTGGTATTCAGCATGCAAGCATGAAAGAGAAAATCAGGAAGGAATGTTATAGGAGAGTTCGTGCAGTCCTGAAATCTGAACTAAATGCACGTAACAAGGTGTTAGCTATAAATTCCTTAGCAGTTCCAGTTGTTACTTATAGCTACAATGTGTTGAACTGGAATTTGAGTGAAGTAAAGAATATAGATAGGAAAATACGCAAGCTGCTGAGTTGTAATAGGATGCACCACCCAAAGGCAGACGTAGATCGCCTTTACCTTCCCAGAGCCCAAGGAGGTCGAGGCCTGATCCAATTTGAACTAGCTTACAAAACAACCACAATTGGACTGGCCAAATATCTCGAAATATCGAATGACTGGATGCTAAAGCTCGTGGAAAATCACGAGAGACGAAAGAAGCTTCATTCTATCATAAAGGAAAGCAAAACAATTGCTGAACAACCCGAGGGAAGTACGGCAACTATTGTTACAAAGAAGGTGAAAATGATGGCAATGAAAAAAGCGCACGAGCAATTGGCTGATAGGTGGGAGGAGAAACCTCTGCACGGCAAATATGTGACCCGCAGCAAACAAGCTGATGTTGACCAGAAGCAAACCCATCAGTGGCTACGGAGCTCAGGGCTAAAAGCAGAGAGCGAAGGTTTCATCCTGGCTGCTCAAGATCAAAGCCTATTAACCCGGAACTACCAGGCCAATGTGATGAAAAATGGAGCAGACCAAAATGCCGATTCTGCAACGACATGATTGAAACAGTGGACCACCTAATCTCTGGATGTAAAGTCTTAGCACCAGTGGAGTATAAATTAAGACATGACAGAGTTGGCCAATATCTCCACTGGCTAATAAGTCGGCATTACAATATCAAAACTGCCGACAAGTGTATAATCACCACCCTGAGGCTGTAACTGAAGGAGAAAATGTAACCATTCTGTGGGACTTTCCAGTACATACAGACCGAACCATCAAGGCCAATAAACCAGATATTGTTGTGAAAGACCAAAACAATAAAGTTTGCTTATTGATCGACATGAGCATCCCCTGTGATCATAATATCTCAGCGAAAGAGTTTGACAAGCTCAGAAAATATAAAGACCTACTCATTGAAATTGAGAAAATGTGGCATCTCAAGGCGGTTACAATACCAGTGATCGTAGGAGCACTAGGAATGATCAAGAAGGGAACCGAAAATTATATGAGAATGATCCCTGGCTTACCATCCCTGCAAGAAGTGCAAAAGATTGTCTTAACTGGTACATCACACGTATTGAGAAGAGCATTGTCGATGTGAGAACTCTTGCTGCTCATGTATTTTAATTTAACTTTAAAAAAAAAAAATTTTTTTAAATGAACGAACTACTGAGTTTGGTTTAATGGCCTACCAATGTATACTATGAGTTTCTTTGCCCTAGGAGTCGGGAAGACACTCGGCAAGAAATGGAAACAAATTTGAAAGAAGAAAAAAAAAAGTAATAATAATAATAATAATAATAAAGTGTGTTTAATTGGCAGAATATGACCGTCTCCAAATATTTAAGATATACGTGCATATTTGTACGTAGAATCGTCTTCAAATATTCGTAATATTCGACTTAAGTTACTTTAAAATACCAAGTGTAATATTGATTTAAATTTCTGCTGCGGTATAATCATATATTCACGCATACACACTCACGAGCACACACACACGTAATATTGCATGTTTCTTAGATTATGCATATTATTAGACTGGCAAATCGATAATACGACACTTTTTATAGGACAAAAACAAATCATAGCCGAACATTATTCATTTGTCTGTCACTGGTGACATCACTTCTGTGACATTTCGTTTGTCGTTTTTTGAGCTGAAATAATAGGAACGAAAGCCTAATCGAGCAAATCCGATGCCAAGCACATCGACGACTGCATCATATCAGAAGGCACGTTTGTTATCTGAAGGCAAAGATAATATAATGCTTTAGTTCTAATTTCATCCATATCTCATAATCAATATTCATGAGTGTCATTCTCGGGTAGAATGATCTTTGCGTTTTGTTTTAGAAAAATGATATTTAAGTGTACGTAAAATGAAGTCAATGTGTGCTTCTAATAGAAAAAAAAACGTTTTTCACATTCTTCTGAAAATGTACACACACACATTCGAATTTTGCGATTTGTTTTGCTATATTTTTCTGGATTCGTATCAGATATTTTCCATTTTTGCCCGTTAATACCTAACATGTATTGTCCAAGTATATTTTGCTATTTTACTCATCGCTAAATCTCAAATCATTCTCTTATCACTCGTTCCATTGTCAACAGCCAGAAATTTACCAAATTGGTTACTGTAAACGGGTTCCATCGTTTGTCATAAACTTATAAAAGAAGCTCGCCTTAGTCTTCAACAAGTACTACTGACAAAATATTCATGCTATTCCGAAAATACAATTTTGAATTAAGGTTTATGATAAAATCTTCCTAGCCCAGACGCCCCGCCACAACCGTATATTTCTATAATATTTGTACTGAGCAAACTGAACTACTTTAGTTCCCATTAATAACTTCTCAGGATTCTATGTTCTGTTACAATAAAATTCAAAGTGCAAAATTCATCTAAATTTAGTCTTTTTTTCCAAATATCTATAAATTTTCAAATGCATTTTCCTAAAACAAATCATTGGATCCATTTTCTTAATATTTACAAATTAAATCGTAAGCAATATGTGGCAATATCTTGTGATCTTTTGGATTATACCATTGTGTTGAAGATAAATATTTCTGTTCCACTGCAGTAACAATTTTGTTTTGTCTAGGGAGAGTTATTATGCCAATATTATTAACACAAGTGTTTTAATACTGGCATAATGACTCTCCCAAGACACAACAAAATTTCTTTCAACACACGAATTCGCATAAAGAATCTTGCAAAATAAATACAAAATCGAAGTACATTAACAATCTTATTGCAGTAGAAATGTCATTACCAAATACAGCAGGATTTTCTGCAGACGTTTGGTTGAAATTTAATCTCAGAAGACAGGATGATGTATGGTAGTGACCGTAAAATATATGAAACAACTGCTAGAGCTAACGATATGAATTTAATAGCTGAATTACTTATAGACATAGTCCTACAAATATACACACAAGCGTCTATATGTTTGCATTTACGTGTAAATAATTATACCACATCTATAACATTAGCGCATAAATTGAAATGTTTAATAGAATTGGAAATACAAATGTTAAACCAGTATTGCACCATATCATACGTACACTTATTAGAGCGTATTGTGTAAGTCAATGTCTCTGTATAAATAACGATAAACACAGGCATACACACGTACATTTAGATTTGCATGTTGTGTGTGTGTGTGTGTGTGAGAGAGAGAGAGAGAGAGATAATGAAATCACCTATATTACAAGAGTACCTGATAACGTTATGGCCAGGTAAAATTAACTGAATAGAATATGACTCCTATTCAATTATTTGCATTAAAAAAACTCACCAAATTCTATCTTGCATACGATTCTTTCAACTAATTTCGTAGTTGCATTAAATATCAAATTAACAATGATATAGTCTCAATGCTTTATATCCCTTAATCGGTACCGTATGTGTTGCAATGATTGAGATACTTCCGAGAACCGGTAATCGAATAAAATGTTTGTGAGATACTGTTGTCTGACGGATCGTTGGAAACTTCGATTTATTAAAATTAGTCTCAAAACAAGACGAAGACTTCAAATTTTGTCACTGATGTGAAATCTGTGGCTACAACTCTACATGAAACATTTTAAGCACAGTTATCTAAGAATCTCTGTTCCATCGCACATTTGTTGTGTATGCATACACTTTTGTGAAAGAATATATTATACTTGAGTATAATTAAATACGAAATATTTAGTGGCTCAACTCATGCACATAAGTAAAAAAAATCTCCACATGGCCTTAGCTGGGACGGCTAAAATAACTTTGATAATTAAAGTAAAGAACACATTGATACGGCATCTTGCAAAGAGTAATTTTCACAGGACAACTAAATCTATATGTACAAAATATATTAAAATATATCTAAGTGTACTAAATATTTTGTTTACAAAAAACATAACAGTAAACATTTCAATATTTTACGTTAAAAGTTTTGAAAAGCATTTTAAAAATGAACAATATTCTGTAACTATTTTCGTGAAATTACTCCAACAAAGAATAGATAACTTGTTGCACAATCTATCAGTTATTTCATTATTACTATACAATAAGCATGAATCCAAGCGCAGAACACATTCTATTTCGAAGACATCAACGCATTCTATTGTTATTGAATATGGAGATCACATAAATCTGTCTCAAGGTGACAAGCTGTCAGAACCGTTAGCAGACAGAGCAAAATGCTTTCGCCCGTCTTTACGTTCTGAGTTCAAATTCTGCTAAAGTCGACTTTACCTTTCATCCTTTCAGGGTTGATAAAATAAGTACCAGTTGAGCACTGGGGTTGACGTAATCGACTTGCCACCTCCCTCAATATTGCTGGCCTCCTACCATAATTATGAACCAATGTTATATCCTGTCTCTAATTTCCATTTCAATTGTCTTGAAATTACAATTTTATTAAATGTGGTATTATGTGGTAATCGTATTAGGAGAGAGGATCTTGATGAAACAAATCGATCATTTACGTCATCGCTAATGTCCTTGAGAAGAGCATAAGAACCAAGTTGTTTTTATATATATTTCATTTCGACCCAAAATATTTCGCCGACATCAAATATAGATAAATGATATTATGAATAGATTCTACTAATCTATTTGTTTGAACATTTAAAAGTACCTCTTGAATACAATACTGCAGCTTTTCAAAGCAGCTACTAAAAGTTGTTAGTAATAGAAAGAAGAGTTCGCTAATTTCAATCCTCATTTGCAAAACCAATTGACTTTCAATATGTTCCTGATTTAAGACTGAGACATAAATCTAAACTTCCCGGAGCCGTTGTCATATACTGGAGAAGATTTAGCAAATGAAAATAGATTGTTGCTCGGCAACATTTTGAAGGATATAGAAAGGCATTAGAATTATCAATATTTGCAGCAAAACCATTACTTCATATGCACACGCTAGCTGTGTCTCTTCATATTGAAGAGACGATGAAGTTTTGTTAAAGTATACAGTCTATTTTATGAAATCACATATTTAAATTTGCTTGTATGCCAATTTTAATTGTGGACAAACGTATTCACTAAAATGAGCTGGGAACTCCGAAATGTCATTGAGATTTGCTTTACATTCGATATTTTATTCCATATCAATGAAAACTTATATCAATTTGTAACATAAGGCCCCTGCCTACATATACACAGAGAAAAACAAAGACGTTATTATATGAAGATGGTCTTATATGGAAGCAGTACATTATTTAGAACGTCCTGGTTCTTAACGTATCAGTTTTCTATTTTGATTAAAATGTAAATGGTTGGATACCGAATCAGCTTCTAATATGTTTTGTTGTTTTAAAAATATGTATGCAAAGCATTTGTTCTTCCATTGCTTCTGCAACTTCTTATTTGGATCTGTGTTTTGACTTCAAGCTAAAACCGATCCCGGTTCACAGAAAAATCATAGCATAGGTTTCTGTGCTTTACAGAGATTAAGGTTTAATGTGCGCGCCGAACTCTGCAATATATGAATGAACTCGAAATATGATGGGACAATGGCTTATATTTGAAACATGGTAATGCCATTTTATTTAAATTATATAATTACATAGTTAATACATTGAATATCACATCATCCGTAAGTCATGCGTTGTTTCAGTGACAATGACATTTGCATTCTTATACAATATATTTAACCTAACCCAGCTGGGATCTTAGTCTTCTATTCTGCAAGCACAAGACAAGGCAGATGTTACAAACGATAATATAAACCAAGAGGCTTATACCGGACATTAGTGCAGCCACTAATGCACAATATTTTTCATATTTAGACTCAGCTCTGTTGAAGTCACATCCTAATATCTTAATAGGAAATATTGAACAGCCTTTCTAAAACTGTGTCTCTCAAAACTTAGAGTTTCGCGCGAAACAGTTGTCAATAAGCTAATTATATAAGAATACATTTTCATGCCTGGTTTGTGTTTAATTTGATGCTCGAGAGTTTGTTATATGCGCAGAATATATTCCCACACGAAGAGATATTTTGACTCGTTTACAGATATCAGGCAGATGCCCCAGGAACAATAACACCTTAACCAGAAGAAATCTAGGCTAGAAGTAACCTTTTCATTACTTTTACTTAAGGAGAAATTCACGCAACGCACTATATTTTTAAAAAATCTATCTATCTATTATTGATATTGATATTTACTTAGCTGCGGGCGTAAGGTGAGGGAACAGAAGGATTAACAAACACAATTTGAATTTTTAATTCAATTCCACGTGCATTTGATTGAGGATTAGTTAATAGTGATAAAAATTCGACAAGAAACCAAGGACGGAAAACATCCCGGCGAGGGAATTCAATTCATTATGTTTTACTTTTTAGTGAGAGAAGTAATGTTCAGATGAGAAGTATTTTATTTTTGAGCAAAACATTCTTTTAAGCGAGTGTTTCTGTGTTAAACTATAATCGTCTTCAAATGTACATTATATGTGATATACTCAAAAACTTTTCACTCACACACACTCACGCACATACTCGCCTACATAGGTACACACATACATATAAGTGAACTGGACGTCCTTGAAAGTGAGTAAATAAATAAGGTCAAATGAAGCACCAATGTGTGGTTCAAACAGATCAAACTTCAAGCGTTTCCTCCACAGGTCTTATACCATATTCTACACTATACACACACACAACACACACACATATATATATATATATATATATATATATATATATATATATATATATATATATATATATATAAAATCAGCTATATAATGCTGATAATAACCTACTGCATGCCATAATTATAATCCTGGAAACAGCGCCACTTACAACAGCACTATCCCAAACATCATCAAGAACACATCAATAACACTGCCGCAAGTACCACGATCTCATTTAATCACCGCAATCCCTACCACCACCACTATAATTTTGTCTAATCTCTACAACTACCAGTACCGGTGCCACCAGTATGTCCACTTCGTAGATCATCACCAATACCGCTTCAATGAGGCTTAAAACCAAACAAGTTTCTCTTACTGTTCATAAACGTTGTAGTTGTAACACTATATATATATATATATATTATATAATATATATATATATATTATATATATATATATGTATGTATGTATGTATACAATTAGGATGCCGAGTGCTGGGAACACACACACCACACACATATATATATATATATATATATATAACACACACACACACTATATATATATATATCTATATATATATATATATATATATATATATAGATATATATATATAATATATATATATATATATATATATATATAAAATCAGCTATATAATGCTGATAATAACCTACTGCATGCCATAATTATAATCCTGGAAACAGCGCCACTTACAACAGCACTATCCCAAACATCATCAAGAACACATCAATAACACTGCCGCAAGTACCACGATCTCATTTAATCACCGCAATCCCTACCACCACCACTATAATTTTGTCTAATCTCTACAACTACCAGTACCGGTGCCACCAGTATGTCCACTTCGTAGATCATCACCAATACCGCTTCAATGAGGCTTAAAACCAAACAAGTTTCTCTTACTGTTCATAAACGTTGTAGTTGTAACACATATATATATATATATATATATATATATATATATATATATATATATATATATATATATGTATGTATGTATGTATACAATTAGGATGCCGAGTGCTGGGAACACAAAAAGAAACTGATCGGTCCGAGGTGTAAAGTTATCGGTAAATGTTTTTGATTTTCACTCTCGATAAGTTCATCTTCTTTTTGTGTTCCCAGCACTCGGCATCCTAATTTAGGGGCCTTTAATTGTATAACTACATGAATAATATTTTTCTATACGAATAATATTTTTGTCTTATGACTGATTCGTCTTTTGTGCTGGGCACCTGGTAGTAACTAATATTTCTACCCTTCTTGTTTATATTCGCATATTTACATGATGAATTTATTCGTAAAATTCTTCCCGGCATGCCCTATACTGCCGTGTAGATTTTGCGTCTGCGCAGAGATTTGAAAAGTTAAGATCTGCTAGTAGTCGAGATCGACACATGTTCTCACATCGCTGCAGACCTCGATTCAATTTAGGCGACTCGTTGATAAAGCCAGCCTTAGCAAACATATTTTGTGTTTTGCTAGAAAGAGGCAGAAACTGATCGGTCCGAGGTGTAAAGTTATCGGTAAATGTTTTTGATTTTCACTCTCGATAAGTTCATCTTCTTTTTGTGTTCCCAGCACTCGGCATCCTAATTTAGGGGCCTTTAATTGTATAACTACATGAATAATATTTTTCTATACGAATAATTTTTTGTCTTATGACTGATTCGTCTTTTGTGCTGGGCACCTGGTAGTAACTATATTTCTACCCTTCTTGTTTATATTCGCATATTTACATGATGAATTTATTCGTAAAATTCTTCCGGCATGCCCTATACTGCCGTGTAGATTTTGCGTCTGCGCAGAGATTTGAAAAGTTAAGATCTGCTAGTAGTCGAGATCGACACATGTTCTCACACAGTCGCTGCAGACCTCGATTCAATTTAGGCGACTCGTTGATAAAGCCAGCCTTAGCAAACATATTTTGTGTTTTGCTAGAAAGAGGCAGAAACTGATCGGTCCGAGGTGTAAAGTTATCGGTAAATGTTTTTGATTTTCACTCTCGATAAGTTCATCTTCTTTTTGTGTGTTCCAGCACTCGGCATCCTAATTTAGGGGCTTTAATTGTATAACTACATGAATAATATTTTTCTATACGAATAATATTTTTGTCTTATGACTGATTCGTCTTTTGTGCTGGGCACCTGGTAGTAACTAATATTTCTACCCTCTTGTTTATATTCGCATATTTACATGATGAATTTATTCGTAAAATTCTTCCCGGCATGCCTATACTGCCGTGTAGATTTTGCGTCTGCGCAGAGATTTGAAAAGTTAAGATCTGCTAGTAGTCGAGATCGACACATGTTCTCACATCGCTGCAGACCTCGATTCAATTTAGGCGACTCGTTGATAAAGCCAGCCTTAGCAAACATATTTTGTGTTTTGCTAGAAAGGGCAGAAACTGATCGGTCCGAGTGTAAAGTTATCGGTAAATGTTTTTGTTTTCACTCTCGATAAGTTCATCATCTTCTTTTTGTGTTCCAGCACTCGGCATCCTAATTTAGGGGCCTTTAATTGTATAACTACATACACATGAATAATATTTTTCTATACGAATAATATTTTTGTCTTATGACTGATTCGTCTTTTGTGCTGGGCACCTGGTAGTAACTAATATTTCTACCCTTCTTGTTTATATTCGCATATTTACATGATGAATTTATTCGTAAAATTCTTCCCGGCATGCCCTATACTGCCGTGTAGATTTTGCGTCTGCGCAGAGATTTGAAAAGTTAAGATCTGCTAGTAGTCGAGATCGACACATGTTCTCACATCGCTGCAGACCTCGATTCAATTTAGGCGACTCGTTGATAAAGCCAGCCTTAGCAAACATTTTGTGTTTTGCTAGAAAGAGGCAGAAACTGATCGGTCCAGGTGTAAAGTTATCGGTAAATGTTTTTGATTTTCACTCTCGATAAGTTCATCTTCTTTTTGTGTTCCCAGCACTCGGCATCCTAATTTAGGGGCCTTTAATTGTATAACTACATGATAATATTTTTCTATACGAATAATATTTTTGTCTTATGACTGATCGTCTTTTGTGCTGGGCACCTGGTAGTAACTAATATTTCTACCCTTCTTGTTTATATTCGCATATTTACATGATGAATTTATTCGTAAAATTCTTCCCGGCATGCCCTATACTGCCGTGTAGATTTTGCGTCTGCGCAGAGATTTGAAGTTAAGATCTGCTAGTAGTCGAGATCGACACAGTGTTCTCACATCGCTGCAGACCTCGATTCAATTTGGCGACTCGTTGATAAAGCCAGCCTTAGCAAACATATTTTTGTGTCTAGAAAAGGCAGAAACTGATCGGTCCGAGGTGTAAAGTTATCGGTAAATGTTTTTGATTTTCACTCTCGATAAGTTCATCTTCTTTTTGTGTTCCAGCACTCGGCATCCTAATTAGGGGCCTTTAATTGTATAACTACATGAATAATATTTTTCTATACGAATAATATTTTTGTCTTATGACTGATTCGTCTTTTGTGCTGGGCACCTGGTAGTAACTAATATTTCTACCCTTCTTGTTTATATTCGCATATTTACATGATGAATTTATTCGTAAAATTCTTCCCGGCATGCCCTATACTGCCGTGTAGATTTTGCGTCTGCGCAGAGATTTGAAAAGTTAAGATCTGCTAGTAGTCGAGATCGACACATGTTCTCACATCGCTGCAGACCTCGATTCAATTTAGGCGACTCGTTGATAAAGCCAGCCTTAGCAAACATATTTTGTGTTTTGCTAGAAAGAGGCAGAAACTGATCGGTCCGAGGTGTAAAGTTATCGGTAAATGTTTTTGATTTTCACTCTCGATAAGTTCATCTTCTTTTTGTGTTCCCAGCACTCGGCATCCTAATTTAGGGGCCTTTAATTGTATAACTACATGAATAATATTTTTCTATACGAATAATATTTTTGTCTTATGACTGATTCGTCTTTTGTGCTGGGCACCTGGTAGTAACTAATATTTCTACCCTTCTTGTTTATATTCGCATATGTATGTATGTATGTATGTATGTATGTATGTATGTATGTATGTATGTATGTATGTATGTATGTATGTATGTGTGTGTGTGTGTGTGTGTGTGTGTGTGTGTGTGTGTGTGGTGTGTGTGTGTGTGGATGTCTGTATAGTTTCAGCTCAACGCTGTGGTCATACAGGAGTACCGCCGTTATGTTCCACTGTTATTATTGAGAGCCTCCTCTAATATGTGGCATTTTGTGAATAAGGGAGTTTGATGTCGCTACCTTATTTTGCACCTCTTGCCGTCGAGTAGGTTCATCTAGGACTCTCAAGAGGAAGAAGTCCAGTTTTGATTTGAAAACACATTCACTCTGTGTAGATCCCTCAGGCTCTTTGGGAGAATATTAAAAGACTGTGGGCCTCTGAAACCTAGGCAGTTACAGTATCTAATCCTGAAGCGCGATGGTGTTGCTGGGACCTTTGGTACTGTGCCGTGTCGATCCGTTCTGACATTTATGTAGCTTTCACTGCCAAAATTAGGCACAGGATCTTCCAGGTGTATATTACTGCATAACTCTCCTGCCTTTGCTCCAGAGAGTTGAGTCTTAGCTGTTTCAGGCTTTCCCAGTAGCTGAACTGTTGCAAAGAGACGATCTTCTTTGTGAAGCTCCGCTGGATTGCCTCGAGGTCTGCTGTTAATTTTACACTGTTGGGTAACCAGATCTGGGAGCAGTAATCCAGGCGGCTGAGGACGAATGACCTCCAGAAGACCATCATGGCTTCCTTGTCTCTGGTTCAGAACGTTCTACGGATCCATCCATCTGTACTTTATCGCCACCCTGATAATGTCACTTGGAAAGAGGTATCATCACTTTTGTCGATACCCAAGTCCCTCACTCATTTAGACTCTGGGATTGTAATGCTCTTTGGACCAGTAGACCCTGTAAGTTTCATATTCAGTTTTGGATGCTGGTAGCGCAGGGCTTGGAACTTTTCATGACTTTGGTGATGTGGGAAGTCAGAGAGAGAGGCCTATAGATTTTGGCATACGCTAGCCTAAATACCCGGCGTTGCTCGGAGTTTAAAGAATGTTAAAGGAAATAAATATATTTATTCTGGTAAAAAATATATTTTCGGAAAAATTTCTATCAGAAGACCTGAGTATTAACAGAGTCATTAAAACAATTCTTGAAATCAATCACAGTTTAATTTTGTAGAACTTCTAAATATATATTGTAGATTCGAATTCGAATCTGAGGTAGGGCCAATATCCAAGAAGAAATAGTCACATCGGATTTCAATATGAAATACCGAGTGTATTCTAGCTAATTTTAATAGGTCCATTCCACGAACAATTATTTGAATTACTCGTATCGATATCTGTAACTTATGTCACGGGAATATTGAGCATTAAAATTTATAAAATTTATCATATAAATTCAAAGATATCCTACAGTGTATAAGTGTTTGTCTGTATGAAAACCTTTCGTTTTCCAGCAACGTTTACCTTTAAAGAGAAAAAACAAAACCGATGAGATTTTCCAGACAGCCAAATTTACTACAGATTGATCCAGCGGTTTGACCATGCATAGAGGACGGACACACACACACACACACTCAAGCAGACAATAAGATTACAAGTAAAACTATAGTCTTAAGAAAAATGAAAGAATAAATGCGACACTATTATATCACCGGAAAAAGCAAAATCGGAAGGCTCGTATGAGGGGACTACAGCCCCTTATATTGGCAAGGGCTAAAATTCGAACCCCCTAGACCTTCCCCGAGTAATGAAAAACCTTCATGCCAAATGTGTTACAGATTGATCCAGTGGTTGGCCGTGCATAGAGGAAACACACACACACACAGTGAATTATATATATATATACACACATACATAAACATATATATATATACACGTACATATACATATATATATATATACACACATACATATACATATATATATACACACATACATATACATATATATATATACATACACACACATACATATATATATATACATACACACACATACATATATATATATATATACACACATACATATATATATATATATACACACATGCATATATACACAAACACACACACATATATATATATATACACATACATATATACACACATACATATATATATATATACACACATACATATACATATATATATGCGATGGGCAAAATGTCACCATTTATATTTCTTATTTCGCGCATGCTCATGCTTTGTTTTTGAATTTGTCGATTACACAGGATAGTAGGGTGGCTTGGGCACTGTCTGTGAGAAAAACAGCACCATGACGAAATTCACTCTGCCAGAAATTCGGAAACGACGTGCTGCACTGCTTGGCTTCGCACCGGAAGCTCCAATATGAACGTTTCAGAGTGTTTGTCAATCTGGGAACTTTGAGTGCCCCGAAAACATGTAACGAGAGCGATAGATATCAAACATGCATTCAACACCATTATGTTTGGAGTGATCACTAGTGATGGTGATATTATGCTTCCATTCATCCTCTCACACGGCATCAGTCGCAGCACGGAAATCTACATCAAGTACCTGGAGGAGGTAGTGCTGCCCTAGGTCGAGAGGGGGTGCTGCTGGAAAACCGTGTGTCTGGCAACAGGACTCTGCACCAAGCCACACAAGCAGGAGAACCCAGTCATGGCTGTCAGTCAATTTCTGTGACTACACTGCTCCTAACATTTGACTACCTTACCCGCCCCCCAGACTGCAACTCCTTCGATTATTATGTGTGGTGCACAGTTAGGCGAGAGACCGACAAAACTCCTTGTAATGCCAAAGATGAACTGAAGGCAAGTGTTAAGGCAGAGTTCACTAACTTAAGCAAAAAAAGCGCCCAGAAGAGTTGCAGGAGATTCGGAAGTCGTGTGGAGGCCGTAGTTGAAGCCAATAGCGAATTAAAAAAATTTTGAATAGATTTACTCTTTACTATTTCAAGATATTTTTATATAATTTTGGTAAATATATCTCTTAAAATGAGATGTCAATGTTATTTTTATTTTTGCATAATTTAGACGAGAGTTTATTCACCGCACCTTGTATATTTTAGTGATAATTTTTTACATAAGAAATGTTGCTCATTTCATTTTGTATCATTTATCTATATAAACTATACGAATAATTTCGAATTCCTGATGTATATCCAGTATCAGGTGCAATTCCATTGTATGATGACATCTGGTTACCATTAAATGTGGACGAGGTTTGCATACGTTTTTTTTTTCTTTACGCAGATTATATTTCACAAATTTGTCGAAAACATTGTAGTGCTAGTTATTGATATTATTTTGAATTATCTATCTATCTACCTATCTATAGCTGTATATATATATATATATATATATATAATATTATATATATATATATATATATATATATATATATATATATATTATATATATATATATTATATATATATATATAATATTATATTAAATTAGAGATAAAACCACTATTAGGCAAATCAAACAGTGAAATATATATATTTGACAAGACAGAGAGAGGAACGGACGGCAGGCAAAGCGACAAAGGGTCAGACGAATGGACAGACAAAAAATTGAACCAACACAGACTGAGAGAGAGGTGGATAGTAAATTGGGTAGACAGGTAGATGGAATCTTACATACATTGACAGGTAAATACTGTATTTATTACAAAAATAAAATTTACCTGTCTATAAACTATTTTACATTCTGTCAGTCTACAGCTATCTCACATCTCTTCTATAAGTTCGAGTCAGCGCTAGAATATATATTTAAATTAACACTTATATCAGTGTCATTTTGTTAGCACTTCATATTTTTTCTTTCCATTTCGTCACTTTGATTATGTTTTTCTCGTAGTTTTTCGGCAACCATTTCAGCAAATACCTAACACCTACAGATGATAAATAACAAGTTATAAATAAGGTAAACTGCCAGGTGACATTTTCTATCAACACATTTGTGTGATTTTGACGAGAAACTTCGATGTATGAAGCATCATTGCAATAAACTGCAAGGAAAAAAAAAACAAAAAACATTACCATGATGAAAGAAGGTAAAGCAACTTCTACAAGCTGATAGGCAAGAATTCGTTTCCCTGACTGAAATGAAGATACTTTTTGGATTTGGCATAGTAACTCGAGAACAAAAATGAATTTTTCTATGTATCAAAAGTACTAAAATAGAAGCGTGAAACATCTTTAAAGTCTAATTGACAAACAAAATGAAATTCGAGCGTTTCATGATAATTCGGTTGGTTTCAAAGATAGAAACCTTGAACAAGAATGTAGAATCTTTGTATAATAGAGAAAACATCAATAATTCTGGTGTCTCGGTTATTCGAATAAAAATCAAGGTCCGAATTTGAAAGGACAAATAATCACTCAAAATTGATACGTTAAGCCCTTTGCGAGTACGAGTTTTCGCAAAGACCTCTTTATCGAATACAGAGAAAATACGCAATTTGGATTTAAAACATCAAAAGCCCGCTTAACTCGCAGAAGTGTTCAGGATTCTTATAAGGTATAAGCAGTATATATATATATATATATACAGATATATGTATACAGAGAGAGAGAGAGAGAGAGAGAGAGAGAGAGAGATGGATAAGCGTATATGTGTATATACTTTAAGATTATACGTATATTTGTGAGTATGTGTAAGTGTCTATATGTTTGTGTGTACTTGTATATATGTATAAGGTTATATGTGCATATATGTATCTCAGACGTTGTATCCATTCACCGTAAGACGGTGGTGAGAGGGACGAACGCACACACACGCACATATATATGTTTGTGCGTGTGTATTTATATATATATTATATATATATATATATATATATATATATATATATTATATATATATACATATATATAATATATATATATATATATATATATATATATATTATATATATATATATATATATATATATATATATATATATATATACATATATAATATATATATATATATATATATATATATATTATATATATATACATATATATATATAATATACATATATATATATACATATATATATATATAATATATACATATATATATATATATATATATACATATATATATATATTATATATATATATATATATATATACGTATATATATATATTATATATATATATATATATATATAATATACATATATATATATATATACATATATATATATATAATATATATATATATAACATATATATATATATATATACATATATATATATATATATATATATATATATAGCTTTATTTTATGACCCCAGATTAAGCAAGAATTGATTAATGTACTTAATCATTTCATTTACAAGCATATCTCATATTTATTTTAAAATTGTGGAGGTGTGGTTGATTTTATATTATGCGTGAAATTATTAATCTGAGACATTTCTGGAAAGTCATTTATGGTTCATCTAAATCTTGTTCTACGAGCATTTAGTGACTTCTGGATGATCATCAATATCATAAAACTCATTCTATATTATCTAATTTTTGTTATTGTTCTGTTTAACACATCGCGCTTAAAAAATAGGTGTGATGATAACTGAAATTTTAAGGATAATATACTCGGTATTGCGGATTTCATTTATGAAATATAGAATACCAAGTTAAATTTCTTTTTATTCATTCTCTTTACGTTTTAAGTTCAAGTTCTGCCAGGGCTGAACTTTCCTTCGCTTAGTGTGGGCAAAATATAACGGTCATGAACTAGAAGGAATGGAAAGAATCACTATTATTTTAGTTAATATTAGTGACAATATGTATTAGGATAACGTCATCAATCTGTGACAAAGAAAATCTTAAATTTTATCAGGGCTTCATTTTGAAATTTTTGCCAGAAGTGAGAATATCTTCCGAACAATGAACGACTGTACAACCTCATAATCACGATTTTCTATGCTTTTTTAGTAGCATGACAAGGATCTTAATCTTTCAATTATTCAAGATGTCATTTTAAAAACAAAACCCTTGCAATTTCAAGGAAATTACAATCTGTTTGTTTTCGCCGCATTCAGTGACAATCTATTGGAGTTGCAATTTTGTCTAATACATGTATCGTGTTACGAAAAAAGTTAGCGTTGTTTCTTATTGTTGCAGCTAGTTGAATAGTTTGTTCTGAACACATAACTTCAGCAGTCTTGCAACTACGGCTGATGTGTTTGTATGAACATTTTCTGGTCGATTGGTGGCACCAGTAGAAGTCTAACAGGTACGAGGAAAACACAGTAAGCAAAACTTAAGAAGGAGACAGATTTGTTTGATGTTTCCAACTGGCTCTTCCTGCAAACTTTGAACTGGAGCAGGGAACACTGTGTCGAGGTTCAATTAAAACTTAGAGAGCAAGATTCTGGCGTTTAACAAAAGTTTGAAATAAAACCCGAGTAAAACTCTTCTATAGAAAACTGGCGACTATTTTCTACGTTGGGGATGTTAATCGTTTCATTCTCTTAAAGATAACTCTTCTAATACAGATGAAATAATTGTAATGGAAGCCTAACCCATCGTTTTGCTGAGCTTAAAGATATGTCCTTCGTACAACAGCCCATTTATATATCGCATGCAGGTCATTTTGCTGTTTTACTAGGTCATCAGGGTCGTTGACCGTCTGTCGTACTTTTGTATCATCAGCCTCCCTGGTGAGAGTGGTGACTGTACGACTGATGGCATATCTGAGAGAGCCCCCAGGAACGTTAGTGGTCCCAGTACAATTCCTTGAGGATCACCACTGTGGATTGATGTCTCCCTAGAGAGCACAATTGGCTGCAACTTCTGCCCTTTAAAACGTTGTGCAGCCAGTCTCTCGGTTTTCCAGTGATACCAAAGTCGCGTAGTTTGTGACATCATCCCCATGGTCAACTTTGTCAGAGAGAATAACATGCTCACAAAAACACAAGATGGTTTCCGCTCAGAGAGGAGATGCCTCACACAATTATTACAACGTTATGATTGAGTACTGAAACAGCAGCTCAACTACTCAAAAGTGATATATCTCAATTTTGACAGAGTTCTTTGAGTAGTGGAGCCGGATTGCCTCACGTTTCGCTACCAAGTTGAAGCTCTGTGGCGACCACAGTTGGGATTAGTAATCCAGATGACGGGGTACAAATTTCCTAAACAGGAGTAATAAGGAATCGTTATTTCTGGCTTTGAATGATCTAAGGGTGGATCCAGCTATTCGCCTGCATAGTGCTGCCATCCTGGCAATATGCGCATGGAATGTTGCTTCACTACTCATGGAATTAAGAATTATACCAGCCACCGAATTGAATTGCACTGCATAATACTAAAGATACCGTCGTCTCTTCTCAGATAAGGGCCCAGTATTGCAAAGAAATCTTCAAGGCGTAGATATGGAAACGTTCAAAATGCACCTGGATAAACTTCTATCTGAAATCCCAGATAAGCCGACATCGCGACAGGAGGCAAAAAGAAGAGCAGCCCCGTCCATCTCGCTTCTTCACCAAAAAGAGCAAGAGTGAGGGGTCCACGTCGAATGATCTAATACTGGCGGCTCTTTAATATGGAAATGACTGGTGAATGAAGCGATTGGTAACAATCTCTCTCTCTCTCTCTCTCTCTCTCTCATATATATATATATATATATTCAGGGTATCGAGGTGCTGATGAAATCCCAAAATAGTATTGCAAGCAATAGAGTTGATCACTCGTTTCTTGTCCACGAAGGTATTGCTTATAAAGCCATGCCGATTATATAAGACGAAGTAATCAACATTGGTTGCTAAAATTTCGTTATATATAGAAATCCGGGAAATTATATGCTGAAGTCCTATGCTCACTGATGAAATTCTAAAACGAAATTGAAACTAGTCCGGCTGGTCCCACATTTTTTGTGTATGACATCGTGCATTTATAGACAAGTTGTTCATAGAGTGTGAGATGAAAATACTGTAGAACTGGTGCTGAAATATTCTTGCTGAAAAAATGAAATGCAGGTAAGCTACTAGTGATATTTACAATAGCAGCCCTAGAGGTTTTTCAGATTCATTAATGGATATATAATAGTTAAATCCCTTTTCCCGCTTGACTGTTATGTAGAAATGAAATTAACTATAGTGTTCTGTCTAATGGCGCATGTATCCGTGTTATTCGTGAACAAATAAAGTGATTTTCTTTTTGTTTTTAGATAGCGCATAAGAAATATTTTAACATTTACATATTGTTTCGCACCTCATAAAAACTGATACATGCTTCGTTGAAGCGGCGAAGCAAATTTATTGCTTCGTTCAAGCCATTACATCGGCAATGCTTTTGGAGAAAACAAATGGTTGTTCCTGCACTGCCTTTCACATATTTACTAAAAGAATTTTATAATTATTAGAAAGATAATTGTTTTTTATAAGGCTTGTTATATACATGGTATCTAATTCGATTTACTGACAAATTTGGTATATTCCACAAATATAATTCATAATATAAAAACACATTTCTTAAAGTTTGCATTTTAAAAGCTGATTTAAAACAAAACAGTTTGTACATTTAGCCACTTCATCAGCGAAGTGTAAATTAAAGAAAAGCTCCTTTATCTTCCGAAGCGTATTCTTCTTGGCATTCTAAATAACCCATTACGCTGAGATCAACATTTGGATTTTCAATTATTTTGCTTTTTATCGCTACTTTTCCTCCGCTTCTGCATAACCAAAGTTCTAAGAATGCCTTGCAACACTTCACCGTGGAATCACTATCTAATCCTATTGATTAAGTGTTTAAACGACCTCAAATAGATTTTCACTTCGTAGCATTACAAACGTAAATCTTCACACAAAGGAATTCTCATCAATTTTAAGAGAAAATTATCCAGTGTATATTCTCTAACGAAGTTATCGTTTTCCATTAAAGCAGTTAATTACTCGTGTTATGACACTTAAATTTATTTAAAAATACTTAAAATATATTAAAAAGAGTTCCATGTATTTTTTTTCGTTTTATTATAAATTATTGTTTTGTGCCACAACTTCTATCACTAAGATACCTTGGGAAATGTCTAGCTTTCTTTAGGAAATGCATATTAAAAGCTTATATGATATGAAAATGTTTGTATTTACGTCTTATGCGGTAAATATTATATTGAATATTTCAAATGCATAATTGCGATGTTATATATATAAAGATATTTTTCATGTATAATCTCTGTATAGCATGATGATAACAAATATAGTGGTATACATAATTGTGTATGTTGCGTGTGTATATAAATATAAATATATATATATATATATATATATATATATATAGTAAGGAAAATTTTTTTTAAAAATGCAGAATGCTCAAATGAAAGAAAATTTTAATAAAATGAGAAAATGATAAAATATATAAATATATATTTATTCAACCGGTTTTCGTCATTGTATGACTTGTCAACAATATTTATGTTTTAAGAAGTTATTTTAAAAATTAGAAAGGGGAAAAAAAGAAAATTGCATTGTTTTTTGTAAAAGAATAATGATAAAAATGTACAAAAATTAAAAAATAAGTTCTCCGATACATTGTGAGTTCGTTGTGTATCTTGAGTTTTATGGTTGTTTACCAAAAATTACCTTGAGGTGTTAAGATCCAAAGGGATTAAGAGCATGTGATGTGTTGTGTTGTTAAATTCAGCATGTTGCAGGACAGGAAGTATACAGGAAGTATACTTCCTGTCCTGCAACATGCTGAATTTAACAACACAACACATCACATGCTCTTAATCCCTTTGGATCTTAACACCTCAAGGTAATTTTTTGGTAAACAACCATAAAACTCAAGATACACAACGAACTCACAATGTATCGGAGAACTTAGTTTTCAATTTTTGTACATTTTTATCATTATTCTTTTACAAAAAACAATGCAATTTTCTTTTTTTCCCCTTTCTAATTTTTAAAATAACTTCTTAAAACATAAATATTGTTGACAAGTCATACAATGACGAAAACCGGTTGAATAAATATATATTTATATATTTTATCATTTTCTCATTTTATTAAAATTTTCTTTCATTTGAGCATTCTGCATTTTTAAAAAAATTTTTCCTTACTTATCATTTCTCCACGTGCGGTCAACACAACCCCACCATTTATTGATCTATATATATATATATATATATATATAGAGAGAGAGAGAGAGAGAGGTAGTCATCTGTGCATCATATCTAATGTAAATGCATTGTTCAGAGGCACACATGCGGTGTTATGGACGCGATGAATACAAAAATAATAGAATGAACGAAGAGTGTTGCAGAAGCGACTGACGATAATGTCACATGCAGTTCGGTCT
Source organism: Octopus sinensis (assembly GCF_006345805.1). Classification (NCBI taxonomy): domain Eukaryota; kingdom Metazoa; phylum Mollusca; class Cephalopoda; order Octopoda; family Octopodidae; genus Octopus; species Octopus sinensis. The sequence goes on from NC_043008.1 coordinate 45,468,850, forward strand.
CCTTTGGTTTCGTCACAGGCTTGTACTCACAAATGGATTTATGCTCGGAAGACATTTGGATTTGATAGATAGGAAAACAAGGAGAAAATACACTGGCATTTCAAACAGCCGCCCGCGATTAAAGATCGGTTATACAGAAGCCGTATTAAATAAAAATGGCTGTCCATGTATCATATAAAAATGAGCATTAAGAAGAAATAAATGTAAAACACGTATGAAAATAGTACGATGAGAATTTTAGAAAGAGTTCAGATAATACGAAGAGGTCAGTACTTTTATTTATGTATTTATTTGTTTTCTTTTATATGTTTAATTTTTATTAATCTTTTGTCTGCAATACTCAATTACCTTTAATTTAATTATATTATTTCATTTCTCCACTTTCATTTTAATTACATTTTATTTCTGACAAGGTCTTTTTTCCTTCAAGTTATTTGCTACTTGATTGCACAATTCTGCATTCAAAATGTATTCGACTTTTCCACTCAAAACTAATCTCACGCGGTCAAAATCTTCTGGAGGGAGGTGACGCCACCCTTCCTGCGAATACCTGTAGGCCGCGGCAGTTTCCAGCTTTTACAGTCAATGGCTTTTTTATTCAAAACTATACCATTACGTTGAAAATTAATTTTCCAAACAGCTTTAAATGTTAATTTGATGAGTGAGTAATCATGAACAATTATAAAGTATTGCCTATTTCTGAATACTCGCGACTGCCTGCTGATAGGTTTTGTGAAACTCAGGGCAATGTTTTTTGATGATGTTTTCTATTTCAACTACCCTTTTACTCTGCCTTCTGGATTCGAGCACTATATTGTCCACAATGTATGTGCTTATATATTTACTCATTTACTTGATTCAGTCATTTGACTGTGGCCATGCTGGAGCACCGCCTTTAGTCGAGCAAATCGACCCCAGGACTTATTCTTTGTAAGCCTAGCACTTATTCTATCGGTCTCTTTTGCCGAACCGCTAGGTTACGGGGACGTAAACACACCAGCATCGGTTGTCAAGCACTGTTGGGGGGGGACAGACACAGACAAACAATCATACACACACACACACATATATATATACACATATATACGACGGGCTTCTTTCAGTTTCCGTCTACCAAATCCACTCACAAGACTTTGGTCGGCCGAGGCTATAGTAGAAGACACGTGCCCAAGGTGCCACGCATACATACATACATATGATCTCATTCTTGCTCACAACATCATAAGCGGAAAGTGTAACCTCTCGAAAGAGCTGTTCTTCACTCCTGCTCAAGAGCGTCGGCTGCGGGGTCACTCCGAAAAGCTCTATCTGCGACGATTTCATCTCAATCGAAGGAGAGGTGCCTTCTCCGTCCGGGTTGCGGATCCGTGGAATAAGCTGCCGGACGAGATAGTGAAGATGCCGACGACCGCTCGGTTCAAAGTCTCCCTTGACCACAAATGGCCTGAACTCTTTGCATGAACACCACCCTGTACATAACTCCATGTCCTCCTACATGGCCTTGCTTTTTGCTTTTTGAGCCAAAAAATTAACTTAACTTAACTTAACTTAACATACATACATATAATAGAGGTTGAACTGAATATCAAAGACTTAACTGCCATTCGCGCTAATCGGGTAGGCTGAAGAAAGGTTGGAGTTGCTATTTCCTCCTCCATGATTCTTTCAGCTCAGATGCCAAGAACATTTTCTTCAACGACTATTGCGAATCAGTCTCTGTACACAAGGGTAAAGACCCGTCTTTAATTGGGCCCTGCAGTCGCCTCACAAGTACCCTTGCCCTATTTCAAAAGTGCCTCGAGAAGATCAAATCTTTCCTACCGCAATGTAACCCAGGATATATTCTGATGGTGGGCGACTTCAACCTACCCACTGTAGATTGGTCCACTAATATTGTTTGACCAGGAACCTTCACCTCAAGCTCAGACAAAGCAGCGGTGGAATTACTTCTTAAATTTATGAATAAATTTTTCCTGTCACAATTCATCCATGAACCAACCAGAAATAACCAGTCTTGCACCTAGTGCTAAGCAACCATGCTAACACCATTCATAACATCACAATGGAAAGAAGCATCCTATCCGATCATGACATACTACCCTGTAACCTCAATCTCCATCATCCAAAGATTTGGCAGGAATCACTAACTCCAGTGCAACCATTTGATAAAACGAATTTACACAAGTCAAACTGGAATGCGATCACTCAAGACTTATTGCAAGTGGACTGGTCCTTCACACTTGCTTCCTCCAGTACCACAACAAACATAAACGAATGGCAACTGTTTCAGGACACAGTCACCCACAAATGCTCAAAACACACACCATTACGACTCATAAATAACAGTAGATGCAGGATTCCAAAACAGAGAAAAGCACTCACCAGAAGAATAAAAAGAATAAACTGAAAAATCAATACTTTAAAACACCACCATCAGTATCTGCCCCGATCGAGAATACTAACAACCTTGGAACCAAACAAGTAATAAATGTAGGACTGTATGAGAACCCTCATAAACGACCAAAGAGCTGCTGAGGAAACCTGGGCTATTAAAAACACCATGAATAATCCTAGGGTGTTTTACTCCTTTGCAAAAATACATAGGACCAGTTTCCTCGATCGGCCCACCGGTTGACGGAAACGGCGTCCTTCACAGTGATGCCAAAGATATGGCTGCGATCCTGCAAAGTCAATACTGCTCTGTTTTCAGTGACACTGATTCAGTTGACTCAAGCAGCTTTGCTTCTTTGAATCCTCAGCGTGTCCTTTCCGACATAACCTTCGACGCCACTGATATCCTTGCAGCAATAAAATAAATCAAACCTGATTCATCAGTGGGTCCGGAAGGGTTCCCTGACAGAGTTATGAAAGAATTTTGACAGCAACATGCAGCTCCTCTTGCAAATCTCTGGAGGAAACCACTGGATGCCGGTTTTATCCCTCAAAACCTTCTCTACCTGTCAGTCGTTCCTATCTTTAAAAAGGCTAATAAATCGCTCTCTGTAAACTACCGTCCAATCTCACTTACCTCACATATCATCAAAGTATTTGAGAAAGAGTTGAGATCAAGAATAACAGTCTTCCTAGAACAAAACTCTCTCCTAAATTGCAACCAGCGCGGCTGGCGTGGTGGTAGGGACTGTGTAACACAGCTCCTCCACCACTTTGCTGACATCTTAAATGCTCTAAATGAGGGCACCAACGCCGATGTCATATACCTTGATTTCAGCAAGGCCTTTGACAGAGTCGACCACAATATACTGTTAAAGAAACTATCCAACACCGGAGTCGGTGGAAAGCTACTTCAATGGATTAGGTATATCCTAACAAACAGGACTCAGGATGTTGCGGTTGATGGCATCTACTGAAGACCAGAAAAAATCGTCAGAGGAGTCCCGCAGGCTACTGTGTTGGGTCCACTTCTTTTTATTGTCTATGTCAATGACATTGCAGATTCCATTGAACATAGCACCATACAAATATATTTGCAGATGACTCTAAGCTCCAGAAAGTCATTAAGAGAGCATATGATCGAACGATGTTTCAATCAGACCTATGCGCCCTAATCCAGTGGGCACAAAAAACAATATGAAGTTGAACGAAGACAAATTTGAGCACATCCACTTTTGAAAAGAGGGCGCACTCAAACAACCATATGAACTGCCGTCGGGAGTGTACACATCAACAAAATGTGCTCATGGATCTTCGGAACTTTTCAATCTAGGGATCATAAAACCATCATCCTTCTCTTCTCTACATTCGCTAGGCTTCACCTCGAATACTGCTGCCTATTGTGGACACCCTACAAAAGACATAATGAGCATCGAAGCGTCACAAAGATCAATCTCTAAAAAAATAAATGGCATGATGGGACTTGATTATTGGGCTCGACTTAAACAGCTGAAACTGTATTCTCTTAACGCCACCGTGAGTGATACATTATTTGCACCATGTGGAAAATATTCCGCCAATATTATCCAAATGATATCGGTATTATGTCTACAAATCAGCTAAGACTAGGCCACCGTGCAATTCGTCCTCTACAAAGGGCGAGGTCATATCACATAAGAACTTTGTGACACAATTTCTTCACTGCAAATGATCCTGCACTTTTCAATGTTATGCCGAAAGAAATTAATTTAGAAAAAGACAGCACAAATTTCAAACGGTACCAGGACAGAAATTGTGTTACAATGTTCTTATATATGTATATCTATGTGTGTGCGTATATGCATGCATCTATGCGTGTAGTTTCCCATTCGGTTACCATCTATACAATTCACAAATTTACAATATGTATAAGTGTATGTGTGCATATGTATAAAAATCAATAATATGTGTATGTGTATGCATATGTACGTACCTATATGCCATTCAAATCAATATGTTACCCCTTAACTAACTATCTGCTTCATTATTCATTTAAACTTATGTTTACGCAGAATTGTTTAAATGTATGCACACTCTCATGCGCTTATATTTATATTTTCACGTTTATCTACACTTCTAACAACTAAACACATCTTTATGTTTTGAATTATTAAATAATATTTGATCAAACACACTTAGAAGTATTATAAATACCTGACCATTTAATTTTGATTCCATTGGTAATTAAACTTATGTAGATTATATAATTATTATTCAATTACCTTCATCTGTTTTGATTTGACAACCAAATTTATGCCAAGTTCCTAATAACATAAATATATAAGTATAAATATAGTTTTAAACACGTTCATACAGAAAAATGTCTTACACAATTCTCTCCCCTCTTACATGCGACTAGCTTAAAATTAATAATGAAACATAAACCTATTATTCAGAAATAATAATTTAAATGAACTGTAGGCTAATTAAATTTCCCTAAAAACACTATCTGGTTTGAAAAAATATTTAAAATTCTATTAATCAACCGAATTTAACTGACCTAAAGGGATCTCTATCACTTTCTTTCTAGGGTTGATGAATGAGAATTTTGAATGTCCCCGTGAGTCGTCAGAATTTTGGAAAAAATCTTTTTATTTCTTCATTATTATTAGCACTTTCGTTCCTTTCTCGAACTTGTCAAATAGAATTTTGTGAATGTACAAACAGCTTGTTCATTTATATAAATATATAGATAGTCAGAGAGATAGGCATACACACACATACACACCCACACACGCACATATTTATATATATATATATATATATATTATATATATATATATTTATACATATATACGACGGGCATCTTTCAGTTTCCGTGTACGAAATCCACTCAATGCTTTGGTCGGCCCGAGGCTATAGTAAAAGACACTTGCCCAAGGTGCCACGCAGTGGGACTGAACCCGGAACCATGTGGTTGGCAAGCAAGCTACTTACCAATATATATATAACAGTGACGTCCTGTTCGTGGTCTGGTATAGTTCTTTATTCCAAAGTTAGGTACCAGTCCTTCCAATATCTTCCATATTATATATATCACTGCACACCTCTCCCGCCTTCATTCTAGGGAATAGAGTTGCAGCTTTTTCAGCCTGTCCCAGCCACTGAATCGTTCCATTGATGCAACTTTCTTTGTGCAATGTCGTTGGACTGCTTCAAGCTCTGCTATCGTCCTTGTAGTATGAGGTGACCATAACTGAGAGTAGTAGTCCAGGCGGCTGAGGATAAATGACTTCCATAGTGTCATCATATTTCCTTGATCCCTTGTCCGGAAGGTTCTCAGAATCGAACCAGCTAGTCTTCTGGATACTGCTACCATTTTGTTGATGTGTGTGAAATGAGGCATTGTTGCTCATTTATATTCGAAGATCACGCCCCGTATTCGATTCTGCGATCGTTGCTCCACTTGGTCCAACGTACTGATATCGTGATTCCTGAACAGTGCTTAACTTGTAGCTGAGGGCCTAGAATTTACTTGCATTAAATTGCATGTTGTTATCCTCAGCCCATGTATAAGATGGCATCTAGATCTTTCTGTAAGAGCGTAGCATCAGAGGTTTCCTTGACTGTGCGACTTTTGTGTCGTCAGCATAGCTGGTAAACATGACTGCCTTTATCACTTATGGTATATCCGATAGGGCTACCATGAAAAGCAGTGGCCCCAGCACAGTGCCCTGGGGCACTCCTCTCGCTATCGGTGTCTCTGTGGAGAGAGCTCCGTTGGCTGCTACAGTTTGGCTCCTGTCTTTTAGGAAATCCTGCAGCCACTCTCCGACTTTATTTGGGATGCCGAGTCCCCATATTTTGTGACATATTCCATGGTCGACTTTGTCAAATGCCTTCGCAAAGTCCAGGTATACCACGTCAACTTTCGAGCAGTTCATTAATTGCTTCAGTACCCAGTCATAGTGTCGCAAAAGCTGTGTAAGACAGCACCTTCCCAGGCGAAAACCATGTTGGGTGTCAGAGAGCAGGTCATTGTCCTCAAGGAACTCAATCAGTCTTTTCCTGACAATGCGCTCCATGACTTTACTGACGTGGGAGGTCAGGGAGACAGGTATATAATTCCTAGCCTCTGCCCTGCTTCCTCCCTTATGGATAGGGCATATTATTCCCTCTTTTAGTTTTTTGGGGAGTTTATATATATATACACATACAAACATACATAAACATAGATTCAAAGAAGAATTTCGTGGGAATATTGAATTCACAAGCGGTCCCCGACATCCCGCATGCATATACCAAGTGACGGGACGCCGTTTGCCGCGGAATATCCACAGACGCAAGGACAAAACGACCCCGAAGCCGCCGGTTGCCGATCAGACGCCTCTTGGAATTTCACCAGAGCCGCGTTGGCCAGGCTGCGGCCCTAATACCGCTCGGTGCCAGACCAATTTGCCTTGGGTTTCCCTACCAGGAACCGAGGTTTCCGACGGCATAGCTCTGCATCTGCCCGTTTACACCACCTTACTGCATTGAAGAGGGGTTGGACTTTTAGGGTAGGGTTGGTCGTTCGTACTATCCTCCTCTATGGTTGTGAAACATGGCCTATGAGTGTAGTCGATCAGCGAAGGCTGGAGGTGTTCGACAATGACTGCCTCCGCCGCATTCTTCGCTGCCGACGCATTGATCAGTTTCCTACAGCCGGTCTTCGTCATCGCCTGAATCTCCGGCCCCTCTCTTCGGTGCTTCTACAACGGCGCTTAAGGTGGTTCGGTCATGCGACCCGGCGTCCAGAGGGTGAGCTGATTCGCGATGTCCTCCTCCCAAATCCACTTCCCAGCTGGCGCAAACGGACGGGCGGGCAGCTGAAGACCTGGGCAACGACGATAAAGGAGGACATCTCCGAACTCTCAGGTCCGCAGGTGGTCGGTCTGCGCAGATGGAACGGCGAATGGCTCGCTATCTCCAGTGACCTCGCACAGGACCGTCGAGCGTGGGCCGCCATGGTTCGTGATGCCGTTAGGATCAGAGAAGAAGCCGGCTCAACCCGCCCTGGGTGAACGCCGTCACAAGTACAAGTATATATAAACATATATATATATACATACACAGACACACAACATTTTTATACGCACTGGTATGAGTGGCGTGTTGAATATATACAAGCAGATAAATAAAGGGTTAATACATTCGGAAAGGAAAGAATTTTGCAATTGGGAGAAAAATGTGTAATTTCTTAAACTTTAAAGTAAGCTGAATCAAAATGAAATTAACATCAAAATTCTAAATTTAAAACCAAAATTAAACGTTATTTTACGTAAAATAAATCAGTGGGATTTTTTTTAACCTTTAAAATCTAACTAGGTTCGTTAGATCAGGCAATGTGCACAAAATAACTAAAAAAAAATGCAACAACAATAATTCCCTTTATTAAAAAGAGAAATAATAAATAAATGAATAGTTATAACAATAAGAATTTTGGACATCGTTAAAAATTCATGGCTGATGGACGTATGGTAGATTTTCTTTTCTGGGCATATTTTTAACCTACAGTTAAAAGATTCGGTAGGCAAAAGCCATAGATAACATCCAGCATAGTTGGCGGAGCAATTCATTTCAAAGTTAGATAGTTCGTAGATAGTCGAAGATTTTCTGGAGGGTCAGTTCCTTGGTGAAATAAAATGAATTAAAATAAGAGTTATCAGAGGTGGTGTGTAATAGTTGTGGGTAAATTTGAGCGAATTTAGTAAATCCGACGACCAATTTTTGCTATCTGTATAGAATTTACTTTGAAGCGTGTCTACAGCAATTCAAGAACTCTGATCTCTGATTTAAGGCATCCCCCCACACCGGAGGTAGATGACTAATTTCTCGCTCAAGCATAGAATACACTTCATTGAACACCTACGCGCTCCGTATCTGTATGGGGCTACCTTTTCCAGAAAGCATCAATAAATTCTGAAAGAAGTTTCCTCTTCTTCTTTTAATTGCCATATATGTTTGGCCAGGCTGGTTACAGTTCAATTCTTCGGATAACGTGAAGAAATTTTCCGTAGTACCTGTGCATGATTTATATGCACCTACATTGTCCATTTGAACTTTAGCTCTATAGTTAATTCCTTTCACTAGACAATTTCCCTGTAAGAGACTACAATTTTAGTCTTTGAAGTTGCATATAGGTTCGTTAGTTATTTCGGCACCGTTGGTTTTATTAATGGCCTTTGCGTTATGTTGGTTGATTAAAGGTTAGCTATTCTTGTTGTAAGAACTTCGCCTCTTTAATCAACCAACATAACGCAAATACCACTAGTGAAGCCAACAGGTCCTTTCATATTTATTCTCTGATGTATTGAATTATATTTCAAGTTTAAAGTCCCAGATTTGAAGGTGAGCAATAGTCTGGATACTAAACTTTCAATATGCAAAGAGTAAAGCGCAAAATTAAAGCCCCGTGTACTTATATTCGTATCCTTATGAACATAAGTAACTACCACAAAATAGTTTAGCCAATGCCCTATCGATTCTCCGTGCCTCTCCCCACAATACATTTTCATATGAAATCTTTATCCGCAACTTTTCGTGTAATTTTTTAATTGAAAACCTGCATAATGCATTTCATACATTTCTTCGCACTAAAGTATTTCATTTCATATTCACTAATAAATTTAGAAATTAATGAGGCGATGAATAATGTAAATATATTGATGAATGGCGTTTTCTCTCTGATAAGTGTTGCTCTATATTTGGTACAGTACAATTTCCATAGTAACTATTTTGAATCATACAGTATAGCTCAATTTTGGATTCCATATAGAAATGAATGCGATGCGATATATAGTGCTTACCCATATTTATCGAGCTATTTTCATTTGGTTTGGTGTCGAAAACACTTCCTCCCAGACATTTATAGCTATGAATGAATATTACTGAGTATCGTGTCGCAAATTGTATAAAATCTAATTCTTCACAAGAATCTCGATTGTCAATCTATAACCGTTTAACCAGTAAAATAGATTTCATAAATAGCGAAACGGAAAGCATATCGAATATTTTTTTTCATGAATTTAGTTTTCTCTCTCCATTCTTTGATTCAATATTCTGCAAAAGCTGTTTTGCATTTAATCTCTGAGAGTTCAATTAATTTCATATTATCGCATCGCATTCGTTTCGATATGGAATCCAAATGAACAATAATATGAAGATATATATTTTTTCTCATAATTATTTCAAATATCTATATTTTATTAAAAGATATCCAAATTATAACAATAAAAGAATTTACAACTGAAAATCTGTCAATCTTGAAGCACCTCAGGGTAAACAATATTCATTGTGTAATTTTTTGTTAGTGTCCAAATGAATAAATTGTTGCTGCGTCCAACTCTTGAGCAACGAACATAAAGTTGGCCATGGGAGAAGCATGTAGTAGAGGGAGGAAGTCCAACTACCTTGGAGGATTGACCTCTGAGATTTGTTAATTGAAATACCAAAACTTAGTTTGAGTGGAAACTGAAGCATCTTAAATTCAAATGGAACATCTACTGATATGAGAGGAAATTTTGGAATGAAGACATTTTCTCCTTTGTGACAACCTGTTAAAATTGTTGCCTGCAGGACATGGGGCTCCATGGAAGTAACAATTAAGCGAGTTCCATTACACAGGTGAAATGGGTCAAGATTCTTACACAACACAATGGGAGCATCCAGCTTTAGTGTTAAGTCATGTGGCGGCATCCCAGAAGGATTGAGTGTGTTCAGAAATTCAACAGTGTAATGAACAGCTTTATCTTGATCGACTATTTTGTGAGTTGATGGAAAAATCAGTTTTGATGTATCTTAAATTTTGAAGACGCTCATGATTGAGTTTATCAACCATTTCCTTATTTGGAGCCAGTATAGCTCTGTCACATAGCCAGTTTACATCAGTGTAGTTGACAATCACACATACACTCTCACATACACTCACATACATATACTAAGACATTCACACACACACAGACACCGGAAGGACAGGGGGAAGTCGATTTTAATACGGACACTCCTAGAAATCGAAAACAAGATCAAACTCTCTCATGAAAAGGAAAGAGCAGAGGAGAGAGAGGGGGAGAGAGGGAGAGAGAGAAAGAGAATAAAAGAGAGAGAGAGAGAGAGAGAAAAGATCTATGGAAAGCTTGAAAATAAAACCTAAAGGTTCTATAAATTTGCAAACGAAGCAACCACAGAACAATATCAAATAGGACGATTGTTTCAAAGGAATAACTCACTGACTGCAGATCCAAAAAGGGAATAAGGTACATAGTGAACAAAAGTGTCTTCACCTCTCCCTGCGACACATGCGGGTAAAAGACCCAACTGAATTCTTTAGTATTGCAAACCTACAAAAGAAGGCAGTAACCATCGATTACAACAACATTGAGGAGACAGATGTAACAGCAGACATAGACCAAATGACCCCAAGCTCAGCAACTAATACCGATGGATTCCCAGCTATTTTCTTAAAGTCATGTAAGCAGGCTTTAGCGAAACCACTTCAGATACTTTTCCAGGGTTTACTTGTAAGTGGTAGGACTTCTTAAAAAAGCTAAACGAAGGAATTATATTTCCTATCCACAAAGGTGGAAACAGTGCAGAGGCCAAAAGCGACAGACCAATCTCTCTGACTTTACATATCAGTAATGTAATGGAACTAATTGTTACAAAGAAATCGGAACAATACACAGACTGGCTTTCGTCCAGAAAGACGCCATTTTACACATCTCTTAGAGCACTATAACTGGGTTTTGAAACAGTTTCTTGACAATTCAGATGTTAGCGTGTTATACCTTGACTTTGCAAAGGTCATTGCTAATAAACTGGGAGAGTGGTTGCATGACTTCCTTAAAGACAGAAGCCAGGTAGGTGCAGCCAATGGTGCCCTTTCTGAGGAAACTCAAATTCTATGCGGTGGCCGTCAAGGAACTGTCCTAGGGCCATTATTGTTTATAATTTCCGTCTTAGATATGCCCATGGTTACTCGGACAACCACTGTCACTAGTTACGCTGAAAATACAAAGATTTCACGGCAACAAAAAATCCAGATGATGTCGCAATCTAACAACGGGAGCTGAATGCAATATACAAGTGGGCTGAAGGGAACAACATGCAGTTTAATGCTCTAAAATGTCAAGCAGTGCACTACCAACTCACAAATGCGCTACAGCCTGCACATACAGGACCCGAAGCACTGCAGTCCCAGAGTAACGGGCAGTGAAAGACTTGGTGATCAGTATGTGCAATGAGGCATCATTTCATATGCACAATAGCAAGACGGTAGCTAAGTGCAGACTGCTTGCAGGATGTATACTAATGTCGTTCAAAGCGAAAGACCAAAAAGTTATGCGGACCCTGAGGGGAACCTTTGTTCTCAGCCACCTGGACTACTGCCCTCAGCTATGGTCATACACAGTTCTGTATTAACAGCAGAGCTTGAAGCAGCCTAACGTCGCTACACTAAAATGTTCGAAACAGTGCAATGGATGAACTACGGGGAGAGGCTGGAAAAACTGCAACTTTATTCCCTGGAGTGATGCTGCGATAGATATGGTATAATCTACACATGAAAAACTCTAGGAGTATTATTTATTTCGGTATTGAACGTTATACAAATGCCACAACTGGACACCATTATATTGTTCCAAATTTACACACAAACACAAATATATATCCAGGGTACGTAAGATATATGAGGACAGTTTTATACTTATAAATAAAGAAATATATAACAGATAACTTTATTTATCAAAAAATGCTATGAGGATAAAAATAAACCTTTTCTATAATGTTATTCAATAAAGCTACCTTCAGCTTCTACAAATGCTTCTATATGAGATCTAAATCATCTACATGCTCGATTGAAATGCTCCTGGTTCATTTTGGACATTAACTCAAATTATGGCAGCTTTCAAAGTATTTTTGGTGATATGGGCGTGTTGATTGACCTCTCTCTCAACAACCATCCACATGCAATAGTCCAATGGACTGAAATCTGGGTAATTAGGATGCCAAATATTAGGGGGTTATGTCATCATGAAAATCTTTAAACAGCACTTCCTGTGGTACTAAATGCATGTGTGATAGTGCCGAGTCTTACTGAAACACACATAGCCATCCATTGTATACACTGTCTATCCAGGGCTTGGAATTTTGCAGCACTGGACCGCCTGTTATTTTCTCAGCCCATCTGAACATTGCGTCCGACTCACGTTGTATATGCACAACATCTCCAGGTTCTTGGATCCTCTGAGAGACTTTGACATCGTCTACATAGCTAGCAAAGGTGGCTACTTTAGTAGCTGAGGGCATGTTAGGCAGGACCACAATGAATGGTAGCGGCCCCAGGACAGTGTTCTATGGAACACCACTCATTATTTGTGTTTCTATGGATGTGGCTACCACTACCTGTCCACTACCTGTCTTCTGTCTTTTAGAAAGTCATTTAAACATTCTCCAAGTTTTCCAACTATGCCAGCATTTCGCAGCTTGTAGCAAATCTTACCACGGTCAACTTTGTCAAAGGTTTTTGCAAAGTCGAGATATATCGCATCCACATTTTTGTTGTCGAGCAGCTGCTATACCCCCTAGTCGTAATGCTGCAAGGGCTGTGATAGACAGCTTCTGCCTGTTCAAAAAAACCTTGCTGGGTGTCAGTCAGCAAGCCATTCTCTTCAAAGAATGCAATTAATTTCCTTCGGAGTATTCGTTCCACGATTTTACTGACGTGCGAAGTCAGAGACATAGGTCTATAGTTTTTATCATCTGCTCTGCTTTCTTCTTTATGGATAGGCCTATTATTTCCTTCTTTAGTTTGTCCGGGGATTTATCATTTGCAAGAAAGATCTGACAAAGTAACTGTAGTGAAATAGCAAGGACTCATTTGCATGACTTGAGAAGGATTGCTGAGAATCCATCAGTACCAGCAGATGATTTTGCATCTATATCATTTATTGCCAGCCTTACATCCTGTTCTTACATATCTATCTATCTATCTATCTATCTATCTATCTATCTATCTATCTATCTATCTATCTATCTATCTATCTATCTATCTATCTATCTATCTATCTATCTATATATCTGTCTGTCTATATATACATAATATATAAACATATCTATTTATATAAACACACACAAATATATATACACATATATATATACATATATTATATATATATATATACATACATATATTATATATATATATATATATACATACATAGGCGCAGGAGTGGCTGTGTGGTAAGGAGCTTGCTAACCAGCCACATGGTTCCGGGTTCAGTCCCACTGCATGGCATCTTGGGCAAGTGTCTTCTGCTATAGCCCCGGGCCGACCAATGCCTTGTGAGTGGATTTGGTAGACGGAAACTGAAAGAAGCCTGTCGTATATATATATATATATATATATATATATATATATATATATATATATATATATATATATATATATAAGTGTGTGTGCACATGTTTGTGTGTCTGTGTTTGTCCCTCTAGCATTGCTTGACAACCGATGCTGGTGTGTTTACGTCCCCGTCACTTAGCGGTTCGGCAAAAGAGACCGATAGAATAAGTACTGGGCTGACAAAGAATAAGTCCCGGGATGGATTTGCTCGACTAAAGGCGGTGCTCCAGCATGGCCGCAGTCAAATGACTGAAACAAGTAAAAGAGTAAAAGAGTAATACATATATACACATATATATATATATATTATATATACATATATATATATATATATATATATATATATATATATATATATATATATATATATATATACATATATTATATATATATACATATATATATATACATATATTATATATATATATACATATATATACATATACATATATACACATACATATATACACATACATACATATATATACACATACATACATATATATATATACATCGACTACATAGCTAGCAAGGGTGGCTACTTGAGTAGCTGAGGGCTGCAAATGTGGAAAGGTCGGTACACTAAAACATATTCTTTCTAACTGTTCTTTAGCATTGAACAGGCATACATGGAGGCACAACTTGGTCCTTAAGGTTATCTTCAATGCTATAAAGAATCAAATTCATCTCAACAACACTGAGGAAAAATCGTTAAAAGTACCATCTAGAGATTTCGTTACCTTCGTGCGACCAGGTCAGCGGATCCGTTTCAAGAAGAAGATCAAGAAAATTCACGAGAAAAATGAAAAGTGGAACGGCTATTGGGAGGTAATTGCAGATTTACCTGGGTGCCAGGTTTTCTTTCCCATCCCAGTTTCGAAAAAACAGATATTTTGATGTGGTGTGAAAGAAAGAAAGTTGTATATATAGTCGAGCTAACGGTTCCTCGTGAAGATAATATGGACGCAACCCGGGCTCGAAAACTGAACCGTTATGAAAACGTTATGTGAAGACGCAGGCTGGAAAGCGGAACATTTTCCTATCGAATTCGGATGTAGAAGGTTTTTTGGACACAGCGTGAGACGACTGTTGTTATCGATAGGCTTAACTCATTGTAAAGTCAATACCACCATGACTGATATCCAATCTACCGTGGAGAAGGCTAGCCACTGGATTTGGTTAAAAAGAGACGATGACCGATGGCTAGAAGTATATTGAGTTCTTCATAACCAGATGATCTAGCAAGCGGGGCCTCATATCAGTGAGAGGAGGGCGGTGCGCATTGATGCCGTCGAGAAGTAGGTCCCGAAACGGCGCGCATTCTCTCCTGATGACCCCATACACTTGCTAGCTTCCGGTATACGGAGCTTTTAACTGGTAGCACTTGCACGTGCAAGTTGTTTGCAAGACATATATATAAATATATATATATACATACATACATACATATATATACATATGGGCATTCGTCGTGACAAGACGTACTTTTCATAGTCCTTGTTTTTAGTCCCAGAACTTTTGAATTCTACACTTCTACTAATCTACTACTCTACTCTTTTACTACCATCGGAGGATAAATTTATACAAATCTGTATACAACCTGGAGAAAGAAATATAAACCAAAACTAAACCCAAGACTAGTTCTAAAACTAGTCCCGTGAGTACAATTCTTTTCTCTTGATCTGTATTAAACACACCGCTCATCCTGATTTGTACTAAATACACTGAACTCTCCCGCATACAAGCCATGCATTTCCGAATATATCGACACAAACTTTTCAACGGTGTATTCACTATTATACATCAAGCCATCAATAACTGACGTACAGTGTATAATACTGTCCCACTGAATATGGCCAATAATATTCAAAAACGCAACTGGGCTGAAAATGAAATCGCTGCACTGATAAACGCTTGGTACACTCACCGCAACGAAGCTAATGTTTACAGTAAAATAGCTGAAAAATCAGCAAAACAATCCTTTCACAGATCTGTAAAACAGATCGAAAATAAAATAAGAGATCGTAAGAACAGTTCCTATTTTCCACACGCACATGGCACACTAGAAGCCATCCTTGTCAATGAATGTAGTGCACCAAATGACCCAACTCCAACAGGTCAGGGGTCACTTCAATGACCCCATAGCCAGCAACAAACAACATCTGACCTAATTCCACCCAACTCTATCACAACAACAACAGCCTGCTTCTGCTACTACATTGGAAGCACCTTGTTTAGCACCAGTATCTGACACGATTCCACCCAGCTCTACTGTTGCAAGTCAAGTTTCACTGCTGCTACAGCAACAACAACACTCTGCTACTGCTACTACAATAGGACCACTGACCAACAAGCCTGCCAGAATAGAAAAACCACTACTACACCCACGTCAAACACCCTGCCGTTACCATTCTCAAGGCAACTGTAGATTCGGCCCCAGCAGCACCAACAACAAGGGACGCTGAGCATTTTTCCAACCTACCTTATGTCGTAGACTTGTCAAGGGCACCTGTCCATATGGTATAACGGGAAAAAACTGCCCTCACCTCTACCCCAAATACTGTCCTAAATACAGAGCTCATGGTCTTGATCCCAAATATGGAGGCACAAAAGGCAATGGATGCACCTTCTTCCATCCTAAACTGTGCCAAACATCAGTGTCACTAAGGATGTGCCTCAACCCATGTAACCACCACCATCTGAAGGGCACAAAACGATCGCAAAATAAATATAAACAGCAACAGAGGAGATCTACGACAACAACAAAAACAAAATACAACCACGTTTCCCCTCCTACAATCAAACAACGAAGACAGAACCATGAAAAAACCATAACACCAAATAACATAAACATGAACTATGTATCCTCTGACCAAGTGGCAAACCAAAGAGGCAACTCTTTTTTACTGATTTACCTAGAAAATATGAAGGCCGACCTAAGCCAGGAGATCCAACGAGCTATTAGCAACCATTTATGCAAATCATAAGGACCACACACCCACTACCAACAAGAAAATCATACACACACAGCTCCATACAAGAACTACCCACATTGTTACCACTGAACAACATAAAACATAACTTAGAACAATGCAAACATCAAACTTCCCATACCTCGACATTCCTGTTAAATGTACGTGGCATCAACCCATCGATTATTGCCCAAAAATGGAAGATCCCATATATAGAGAGTTGGCTTGCCGAAACGGCACGTTGCTTCCTTTTTTTTTTATCCTTACTGAGACTCACTTGAACAACACCCATATGGACGCCGAGGTGAAAATAAAAGATTTCACCATTGTTCGTTCGGATTGCACAGACCGAAATAAGGGAGGGACAGCCATCTTTATCCATGACTCCTTTTCACTTGATGCCAAGGACATGTTTTCAAATGGCTATTGGGAATCGGTATCACTATTCAGCAAGGCCAAGGACATAATCATTGTTGGTCTTTACAGGCCTCCCCAAGCACCTCTAAAGTGCTTTGAAGAGTGCCTTAGCAAAGTCAAGTCCTTCCTTCGGAAGTACAACTCCGGAAACATACTAGTGATGGGTGATTTTAACCTTCCTCATGTGAACTGGCCCACAAATACTCTGAAGTTAGACATGCTCTACATCAGATAGAGCAGCAGCAGAACTGCTCTTTAATCTAATGGATGAATACGTCCTGACTCAGCTAGTGCTCGAACCAACGAGACGGAATAAAACGATCTTGGATCTGGTATTGACCAATCACTCTAGCTTCGTTCATAGTATCTCAGTTGAAAAAAACTCTCCTCTCAGTCCACGACATGGTACTCTGCAATTTTAATTCCCGACATATTAAAACCAAACCAGCCAATCCCACTCCATGGCACTCATTTGACAACATAAACCTCCACAAAGCGGACTGGGGAGCAATCAGAAAGGATCTGTCTTTCATCGACTGGTCTTTTACTCTCAATTCCACCCATATTGAGACCGCATGGCAGCACTTTGAGAACATTGTCACCTATAAATGTTCTAAACACGCTCCCACGAAATCTAATAACACAAACAGAAACCGGTTCCCTAAACAGAAAAAAACACTCATCAGGCGCATCAAAAGACTCAACAAAAAAAACGACCAATTAAAATATTCCCACATACAACATCCACATTCAACAACAATAAAAAAGCTAGAGCTGGAAAAACTTCATCTGCAGACTGACATGAAAACCTCCATTGAAAATCAAAGAGCTGTGGAGGAACAGTGGGTAATCAAAAACATCAAACGGAACCCAAAAGTGTTCTATTCTTATGCAAATAAACATAAAACCATTGTCTCACCCATTTGGCCATTGATTGATGATAACGACATTCCCCAACACAATGCTAAAGAAATGGCAGAAATACTGCAGAAACAATACTGCTCTGTCTTTAGTGTTTCCACTGATA